>NC_141879.1:514278791-514613375 GCF_056163025.1 Triticum urartu
TGTACAAAAAAAGCCTACCGGAGTCCTTCAAAGGAGCATCTCTGAAGAGGAAGGGCGGAACCTTTTGGCAGAAATTCACGCCGAACTCGGCGGTCATCACGCCGCAGCCCAGGCTCTCGTAAGCAAGGCCTTCCATACAGGATTCTATTGGCCAACGGCCCGGGCAGATGCACAGTACTTGGTCCAACGTTGCACCGGTTGCCAGCTCTTTGCAAATCAAAGCCACATGCCACCCACCGCCCTCCAAACAATCCCCATTACATGGCCCTTCACGGTCTAGGGGCTTGACATGGTTGGACCCCTTAAAGGGGGAACCCACAAGAAAAAATACTTATTGGTCATGGTGGATAAATTCACCAAATGGATAGAGGCTAAACCGGTTAAAACAGCCGAATCCGGACCGGTGATAGATTTCATATCCGGAGTTGTACACCGTTATGGCGTCCCCCATAGCATCATCACTGATAACGGCATGAACTTCACGGCCGACGAGGTAAAACTTTGGTGCGGCAAAATGGGCATCAAGCACGATTATGCATCAGTCTATCACCCACAAACCAACGGTCAAGTCGAACAAGCAAATGGTCTTATAATGAACGACATTAAACCCAGATTAGTGCGCTCCTTAACAGATTCTGACATGCACTGGGTAGAGGAGCTCGACTCCGTACTCTGGGGGCTGCGGACCACGCCGAATCGTAGTACCGGATCTACACCATTTTTTATGGTGTACGGCGCAGAGGTAGTCCTACCCTGTGACATAATTCATGACTCACCTCGAGTGCGCATGTACGAAGAAAGAGAAGCCGAGCTTGATCGGTAGGACAGTCTGGACACCTTGGAGGAAGAGCGCGACGTAGCCAAAGCCCGTTCTGCATTTTACCAGCAACAAGCTCGCAGATACCAAACAAGAGAAGTACGGGCCAAAACTTATAACGTTGGCGAACTAGTTCTATGACTGTCGGATAAGAAAAAGAACAAGCTCGAGCCCAAATGGGAAGGTCCCTTCATTATCGACCAAGTTCTGACCGGTGGAGCTTACTGACTACGGGATTCATCGACTAGTCGACTCGAGCCGAACCCATGGAACGCTGCCAGGCTTCGAAGATTCTACGCCTAGCACCGGACTCTATGTTATTCCCCTCCCTTTGTCCATTTTCTGCATATGCATCATCTATCTTGTTTCCCTTTCTTTCTTTTATTTCTCTAGGCCTTCAAGGGTCACCTTGTGCCTTACTTATACATTACAGATGCTCTAGCCGCACTCTTCATACCTGGGGGCTTCTTTCACAGAAGCTTAAATTATTTAGCTGGCCCACACGCCCAACACATGTGTTATACCTCCACATGTACCTGTTTTCACCAGTATATGCATCGAGATGACTTAAGTTTTGGCCAAGCTAGGTTTCCTGGCTCTTGTATTTATGCCCTACGTTCCCGCTCATTCGGCTAGGGCATAAGGGGAGCACCTCTCTGATTGTTACCGCCGGGTCAGCCGGACGTGTACCTCAGACTGGGTGAAGCCGAAAGCTAGCGTTCTTAAGGGAATATTCGGTCGGTGAACAAAAGATGACTTTTATTTATTATCCATATCTGCCCCAGATGCTTTTTTTGCGCTTCTTGTCGCAATCCAGACATGCACTTTAGGGCATGCTTACCCAGGGAAAGGAACCCTTAATGGAACTATTCTCCCTGGAAGATGTTTCTTACTACCCATGTAAGATAACATAATCGGAAGCGCCGCCACGCTCCCTTCAGCTTTTCTGCAAGCTCTCCAAGGCCTTCGGGTATGGAGACAGATGGCCACAAGGCCTGGGCGACGCGCTGCATCACCTATCGAACTCGTTCGTGCAGCTGTGAGAGCTCGGGAAGAAGGTCACCCGTTGAACCGGGCATTTCCTTGGCAGGACGACCTGTTAGCATACCTACAGACATAACTCTGTCAGCCAGCTTCCTCGCCGAACTCTTTTTCAAAGTTCGTTCAAGCACTTACTAAATATGCCGTGTCGAAGCCGCCGATTTTCCTTAACAGAGTCCGACAGTTGGACACGAACATCTTTTAGTTCCACGCCCAGCTTGGTGTTGGCATCTAGAAGATCATTTTTCTCCTGCCTCACCCTCGTAAGCACGTTCTCACCGGCCTTCAGCTGGCGTAGGAGCTGTTGCTTATCCGGATTTACTCTAGCGTCATCTAAAATTTTATCGTCAGATCTGCATATACGCCGCTGCCGGGGTACTGATCCACGAGCACCTATGGGACCGGCGGGCCGAGTCCCTTTCGGTTCGGCGGGGGTGGAGGTCGCATGAAGAGCAGATCGAGGCGAAACACACGAGTAGTTTACCCAGGTTCGGGCCGCACGGATGCGTAAAACCCTACTCCTGCTTTGTGGTTTGTATTGAGTTCTTGCTCGGGAGCGCGGAGTGCTGCAGTACCCTCCCGCAGCTAACGAGACCGAGCGTGAGTGTTCCCTGAACCAGCTCTCCCCCTGAACTAGCTCCCCCCCCCCAAACGTTACGCATGGGCCTCCTTTTATATGCTCAAGGGGTCACCGACAGGTGGCAACGGAGACAAAGGGTAAAAAAGTAAAGGAGCTGCGGTTGGTACAGCTACCCGCTATAGTGTATCATACCTAACCCTGACGGCAGGGGACAAGGGCATTAAATGCCCGTCTGTGTCGCCTAAATAGTGTAAAAGGGACCGTCAGGGATGCCACCGCTTGCCACGATGGCAATCTTGTCAGCGCCGCTTGCCACCACGCACCACTGGCTGCACAGCCTCCCGCCACGCACGCCTGGAAGGGTCCCAGAGCGACACGTTGATGGATGTGCTGGAGCGCGGGCACAGAGTGGTGGCTTGCCGCGACAAGCGCCTTGCCGCGGTCATTGTCTTGTCGCGTTCGGGAGCTTGTCGCTCACCGGGCCTTGCCGGGACGCGCGGCGCGTCGCGGCAAGTTCCTTGAGATGCCTTGGGTGGCCTTCCCGGCAAGCTCCTCTTGCCGAGGTCTTGAGATGCCTTTGTTGGATACTTTGTTCTTGAATGGCTCCAAAGGAACCACGGAGGACCTTGGCGGTCACCCGGCAAGCCTTGCCGCGGGATGCTGCGACTGCCCGTGCACAAGTTCGGGATACTAGGGTACCCCTACTCTAGTACACCGACAGGAGCCCCCGGGCCTGGGCCATACACTGTGCCGAGCGCTGTTGGGCCAGGCCCAAAACAAGGCACGGGCACGCGCGGCCTAGGTTACGCCGTATCTCTCTCCCTATCTGCCGCGCCCTCCCCGAACGGCACGCGTTGAATGCGGCATCGTGGGAGAAATCGTGGGTGGTTTCTTTATTCGGAAATGCGGAACGTCCGCCCCCTCCCTCTTTATAAGCAGGGGAAACAGGGGCAGTTCGCCCATTCGCCCGTTGCTGCTCCAATCTCAGAAATCTCCGCCGCTCCCTCGTCTTCCTAAAGCCGAAAGAGAGCAGCGCTCCGCCCCCCATCGCCACCAGCACCACCAACGCCGTCGACTTCCTCCACCACTTCCGCCATGGCTCCAAAAGCCGACAAGGGGAAGGTCGTGAAGTCGACCGAGGCGCAGCGGCTTGCGGCGCTGCGAAAGGAGCGGGCAGTCTTCCCCCACCAAGTTTGCCGCGAGGGAGCTGAGGGAGAACTACTACCTCTTCTCGTCGACGGAGACACGAGCGCATCCGCACACGAAGGTACTTCCCGCCGCCGCTTGGAAGAAGGCCCCAAACGGATACCCTTTCTTCGCCTTGTTCTTCTACTGCGGGCTCTGCCCACCCTTCTCTGAATTCTTCTGTGACATTATGAACACCTACAGGTTCCACCTCCTTGGCTTCACCCCCAATGCCGTCCTGACCATGGCAGTTTTCGCACATCTCTGCGAAAACTTTGTCGGAGTCCATCAAAATGTAGCCCTCTTTCGCCACTTCTTCATACCCCGAGTAGAGAGAGGAGAGCATTTATCCGGCAGAATCGGCTGGATCTCAAGGGCCGGCAAGAAGGAAACTTATCTGGAGGGAGAATTCTGCGGCAAGTGGGAGGAGTGGAGAGCAGACTGGTGCTGGATTGACGAGGAGAACCCGCAGCCATTCACCACCCGGCGCCAAACCCCAGTAGCGCGCGGCAGCGATTGGAGTGACGTGGCCCCGGAAGACGACAGACTGAAGATTGCTGTCACCCGGATCCTACGCCTCAGGCTTGCCGGGCTCACTGTAGGCGCTGTTGGTGCAGATTTTCTTCGCCGCCGCATCGCCCCCCTGCAGGAACGGGGGAGACCTGCCTGCGAGTTCAAGAATGCGGCAGATATCATGAGGCTGCGGCCGGGCCTCAACTTCAACTTCATTGTTCTGGAGCTCAACGCGATGCTCCAGGAGCTTTTCAAGTATGACCCACAACATCCCGAAGTGGTCAGGTTGCCGGGGGGTGTCGTTCCGCTGTGCAACAACTCCTCGCTCGACCGCATCCGTGCAATGATGCCGCTGTGCGATTCGCATGGGATTTGCCAACTTGGCAAGAGCCTGCAGACGACGTCGTGCAGCAATTCTTCGACGGCTTGGTAGAAGTGCTGATCCGTCCCGACGAGAAGGATGGCCTCACCCGCGACACCACCGATGCGGAGATGACACGCATCGCCACTAGGCTTGAAGAGGCAACGGCAGCCGCAGCCGCGGGCGAATTTGGATTCACTGTGGAGGAGGCAGATGCAGCAGAGGCGGCAAGCCGTGCCGAGCGAGGGGAGCCCGCCGGCGAGAAAGAACTTGCCGGACATGGCGTCGGGTCGAGCGAGCCCGCCAAGGATACGAGCGGCTCGCTGGAAATCAACTCCTCCTCCTCGTCTTCGGGCAGCTCGCCGCAAGCAGAGCCTCCATCCCCACCAAGAAGGCGTCTCCGCAAGGCCGGTGACGTAGCGGAGCGGCAGGCGGGTCAACAGTCGCCGCGCCGCGTGACACGCTCCACCGCGGCAAACACCGTTGCCGCGGGAGCACCTCATGCTGCAACGGCAACTGGAGCGGGGGTCTAGCCGGACCACCGCTTCTGCTCCTGTCGCTGCTCACGCCGCGACGGCAACCGGAGCAGGGTCGTCTAAGACCACCGCCACTGCTCCCGCCAAGCGGCCAAGGGAAACTACTCCTCCGCCTCCTCACGCCGGTCGCGAGCCGGACTTCGACTTCTCCGCGTTCAGCTCCGACGAAGAAGAAGAAGAGTAAGATTCTCTTGTTGTACTTGTAGTTCTTCAATCCTTGCTGTTTTGTCTTGTATCTCATTTGCTTTACTCTGAACTTGTTCCTTTTTAGGACTCTGGCCCAGAGAGCAGCGAAGAGAGCCAAGGTCCCGGTGATCATCATCGAGGACGAACCCACTGTGACAGCAGGGGGTGCGCCCGAGACAACCTTGCCGGACCCGACAACTTTTCTCCAGAGCAGCCCCCAGCGTAAGTATATGGTTCGCTTTCCGCTGTGAGGTGCGCATGGATACTCTGTCTTTGCTGATATCTGACTGCTGGTTTGTGTAGGAGCAGAGCAGCCCCACCAGGAGCCAAGGGAGAATCCCCCAACAAGGGAGAGCTCTCCGGCAAGGGAGAGCTTTCCGGTAAGGGAGAAGTCTCCGGCAAGGGAGGGTTCTCCGGCAAGGGACAGCACTAGCGGCCCCTCGACGGCGGAGACCACGACTGCAGAACCCGGTACAGGTAATCCTTTCGCTGCAAGACTTCCCTTGGGTTCTTCTTCTCTTGATCTTCTTTTTGTTGGATTTTTGCTTGACTCTTCTCCCCTTTCCGGCTGTCAAACCCATCTGCTACGGAGCCGATGGAGATCGAGGTTGCCGCCGAAGAAGCAGCCGGTGCTGGCGATCCCGCCAGCGCAGAGGCCGCCACGGCTGCCGCCGCAGCAACTGGCGAGGGGTCTGGCGATCGCACTGACGGCCCTGAGGCCCCAGCAGCGCCAGGCGCCACACCGACCGCCGACCCATCCGCCGCTGCCGCAGCGCCAGGCTCCGATGAGCCCCAGCCAGGCGTCTACTTGAAGGCCGGTGAAGGCGTCTTCATCAACCTCCCCTGGGCGTCAAGCTCCAGGGCGCCGGTCGAGGGAGAGATCTTTGACGGGGAGGTGCTTGCGTCCGCTGGGCTGACGCTGGTTGACGCGCCGAGCAGCAGCAGCAACGAGCCTGAGGAGGAGCGGCTGCTGCGGAAGTTGTTGTCGCTCTACCGTGCACGGCAAGCCAAGCTGGAATCCCGCGAGGCGCTTGCCGCGAAAGCGGGAGCAGACATCGAGAAGCACGTGGAGGAGCTCCGGGGTCTTCACCAGGAAACTCTCCGGTCCTTGGCAGAGGAGCGGGAGCAACTTGCCGAAGCACAGAAGGCCTTCCTCCTCGAGAAGGCTGAAGTCAGAGAGCAACAGCGGCTTGCCGCTGAGAAGCTATCTGCGCAGGAGGGTGAGCTGGCGCAGCGGAAGGTCAATCTTGACGCCCACGAGGAGGAGCTTGCCGCGCGCGAGGAAAAATTTGGCGGAGCCCTCAAGCAAGCGGAGGATGCTGCCGCAGCCGCCGAGGCCGCCAAGAAGGAGCTGGAGACGAAGGTGGCACAGCTGGAGGCCGATCTCGTCGAGAAGGGCAAAGAGCTCAGCGCCGCCAAGGTCTCCAACGTGGATCTTGAGTTGAAGCTGACCACTTTGACCAAGACGCTGGATGGCGCCAAGGAGCAGGAGGTGGCCTTGAAGGAGGAGATCAAGGCCGACAAGGCGCTGCTGGAAAGTGCTGCCGCCACCCAGAATGCTTTCCGGGAGACTGTGGAGCACTGGACGGAGAGTCTTGTGAGTGTTGCCGCGGACATTGACAGGGAGCTGGCGCAGCTGGGGATGGAGGATCTCGGGTATCCCTCCGACGAGAACCTCCAACCCAGCGCCAAGCTCGTCTTGTTCTTCAAAGGCGTGGCGACGGCCCTCCAGCGACTCCGGGAGAAGATCCCAAAGCAGCTGGCCGACGAGTCGCGCAAGATCTACGCAGGAGCTCTTCAGAAAGTGTTGGTGAAGATGGCCTTCCGCAATCCGGGCCTCAACCTCACCAACGTCCTCAAGACCCTGCCGCCGGATGCTGACCTGGAGGCGCTCAAGACCCTTGTCGCACCCATTGTGGACAAGGTGAGCGGGATCAAGAGGATCGAGGGCGGTCGCGTAGACTAGGCTGCCCATTTTCTTCTTTTCTTGTCGCTGTTTGCCATGTTATGAAAACAATCTGTTACAGCCGCGACAAGCTATTTTGTAATATAACTTTATTCTAGGTAATGATTGTAATGTTATTCCCTTTACTTGATTCCTTCCTTTGTATGTTTTTGCCCTACGCTTTTAGGGAACTTGCCAGTGCAGGCACCCGAGCCGCGAGCGCTGAGTGTGGAACGTCAGCAGCCTGCTGGCGGTGCCGCTACCGACAAGAAACCTTGTCGCAACTAGTTGCAGCTCACTTAAATTGTTGAGCGGACTCGAAACAAAGTAAGGGCGCAACTAGCTACAAGTTGGTTCCTCCGTGCACAGGTTTTCCATACAAAGTGCGGTCGTTCAAGGGAGATAACTTAAAAATTTAAAAAGTCTGATTGCTCAAACTTTGGCAACTTAGCTTTTCTGTTGTTTGCTTCCCGGCAAGGCGAAACTTTCTTGAACGATGCCTGGTCCATACCAAAAAGTCTGATTGCTCAAACTTTGGCAACTTAGCTTTTCTGTTGTTTGCTTCCCGGCAAGGCGAAACTTTCTTGAACGATGCCTGGTCCATACCATTATCTTCTCCTTTCCCCCCCCCCCCGGCAAACTTGTGGGCGAGGGAACCTTCCTTTTCTTGAGAAAAAAGAAAGAAGAGAAAATAAAGATATGGAGCCTTTCGGCTCGTTATTGCTTACCGGGGAGTAGGTGCTGCACAAAGTGTCAGATCACATATGCAAAAAATAGAAAACGTGAAATTGACAAAATGTGCGGAGCACATGAGCTTTACTTATGCACAGGGTCTGCGCCCGGCTTTGTACAAAGGATTACATGCAACAGCGGCAAGACTTGTACAAAAGGTGGTTGCCGGAGCAGGTTCCGGCAACCGCGCCTTACGGGTAAAACTTACGAAGATGCTCAATGTTCCAGGAGTTACTCACCGGAATGCCACCTTCGGTCTCAAGGCGGACAGCGCCAGGCCTAGTGACTCGTTTCACCCGGTAAGGGCCTTCCCACTTCGGCGTCAACTTGTTGGAATTCTTGGCGGACTGAACACGCCGAAGAACAAGGTCGCCTTCCTCGAGACTTCTAGCATTAACTTTGCGGCTATGGTAGCGGCGCAAAGCTTGCTGGTAGCGAGCAGCTCACACAGCAGCCTGAAGACGGTCTTCCTCAAGGAGCAGCGCGTCATCTTGTCGCAGCTGCTCTTGCTCAAGCTCATCATAAGCGAGCACTCGAGGTGACCCGTATACGAGTTCCGTGGGGATAACTGCCTCTGCTCCATAGACTAGAGCGAAAGGTGTCTGGCCAGTGGCTCGATTTGGCGTCGTCCTGATCGACCAAAGAACCACCGGCAGCTCCTCGATCCAGTTTCTTCCGCACTTGTGCAGCCTGTCGAAAGTTCTGGTCTTGAGCCCGCGCAGCACTTCAGCATTTGCCCTCTCCGCTTGACCGTTGCTTCTAGGGTGAGCAACAGAAGCGAAGCAGACCTTGGCGCCAAGATCTTGGACGTACTGCATGAAGGTGCGGCTCGTGAATTGTGTACCGTTGTCGGTGATTATCCTGTTAGGGATCCCGAAGCGGCAAACAATCGACCTGAAGAACTTGACTGCTGACTGTGCTGTCACCTTCCTCACTGGTTCCACTTCCGGCCACTTTGTGAACTTGTCGATTGCTACGTATAAGTACTCAAAGCCCCCGACTGCTCGGGGAAAGGGGCCGAGGATGTCGAGCCCCCAGACCGAAAATGGCCAGGATAAAGGGATCGTCTGGAGAGCTTGAGCTGGTTGGTGTATCTGCTTGGAATGGAACTGGCACGCTTCACACTTGGTTACTTGTGCAGTTGCATCCTGGAGGGCTGTCGGCCAAAAGAAACCTTGCCGGAAAGCTTTGCCGACAAGTGCTCTTGCGCCAATGTGGTGACCACATATGCCTCCATGTATCTCTGCCAACAGCTTTTGTCCGTCTTCCCGGTGAATACACTTCAATTTCACACCGTTGAGTTTTCTTCTGTACAGTTTGTTGTCGACAAACTGGTACATACTTGACTGTCGGGCTACTCTTTCCGCTTCTTCTTGCTCTTCGGGAAGTTCTCCTGTCTGAAGGAAATGGACAATCTGTTGTGCCCATGCTGGAGCTTGTGGCTCGACAACAAGGACTAAAGGCAAATCTGCCGCTGCGGGAACATCCGCTTCTACGGCGAGAACCTGCGGCTCTGCCGGAGCTTGACGTTCCCCGGCAAGCTTGCCGGAGCAAAACTTGTCGGGAGCTCCTGCTTCAAGGGAACAAACCCTAGGGCTTGCCAGAGCAGACTGCTCCTCAGCGCTCTTGGCGTTGATTTTGGGGACCTTCTTGGCGGCGGCTTCGGGAAGCTCTGCCGGCAAATAGTCACCAGAAATCAACTTCCTCTTCTTGCTCTGTCCAGTTGATGGCGTTACGGACGGTTGAGTCAGCTTGAGCACAAAAATCCCTGGTTCCAGAGGTAACTTAAGTGCAGCGCACTTTGACAGGCCATCGGCAATGGCGTTCTGAGCTCTTGGAACATGCTCCATCTGTAGGCCGTCAAAGTGCTCTTCTAGCTTTCTCACTTCGTCGACGTAGGCTTCCATCAACGGACTCTGATAGTTCTTGTTCACTTGGCGGACGACAAGCTGTGAGTCACCCCTGACAATGAGCTTCTTGATCCCGAGGTCTGCTGCGATCCTGAGACCGGCAAGCAAGCCTTCATACTCTGCAGTATTGTTTGTTGCTTGCTCCTTGGGAAAGTGCATCTGGACTACGTACTTGAGGTGCTCTCCGGCGGGTGCGACAAGCAGTACGCCAGCGCCGGCGCCTTGTAGCAAAAAGGCACCATCAAAGTACATCAGCCACTCTTTGCTTGCTTCGTTGACGGGGATGCTCGTTTCTGGAATTTCTTCATCTGGTGTTGGCGTCCATTCTGCTATAAATTCTGCCAATGCTCTGCTTTGGATAGTTGAAGTACTCTCAAACTTAAGGCCAAAGCTTGACAGTTCCAGTGCCCACTCAACAATCCTGCATGTCGCTTCTGGATTCTGTAGTATCCTCTTCAGCGGAAAGCGAGTGACAACTGTGATCTCATGTGCTTGGAAGTAATGGCGCAGCTTTCTCGAGGCCATGAGAAGGCCGAAAAGCAATTTCTGCATGCCAGAGTACCTTGACCTAGCCCCCTGCAGAAGGGAGCTGACAAAGTAAACTGGGCGATGCACCATTTTCTTCTGTATCTCCTCGCGCGTCTACGCAGATCCATCTTTGTCGGGACCAGAGCTTGCCGGGGAAGCCCCCTGCTTGTCGCTGGATGCGCTTGCCGTGGTTGCTGGCTCGTCATCTGCCTCCCTCTCCGCTACTAACGCAGCACTAACCACTTGATTGGTTGCCGCTATATATAGCAGCAACTTCTCTTGTGGTTTAGGTGCGACAAGTATTGGAGGGGAGGACAGGTATCTCTTCAAGTCTTGCAGCGCAGCCTCCGCTTCCGGAGTCCATTTCACTGGACCTGCCTTTTTCAATAATTTGAAAAATGGCAGGGCGCGCTCAGCAGACCTAGAGATAAACATGCTGAGAGCAGCCACGCAACCGGCAAGTCTTTGTACATCCTTGACGCTCTTTGGTGCTTCAATCTGCTCAATGGCCTTGATCTTGTCGGGATTGGCTTCTATTCCCCGCTGAGACACGAAGAATCCGAGAAGCTTGCCGGAGGGGACTCCAAACACACACTTCTCGGGGTTGAGCTTGAGGTTGATCTTGCGCAGATTTGCGAAGGTCTCGTCTAAATCTTGAATCAGAGTTGCCTTGTCCTTGCTCTTGACCACTATATCATCCATGTAGGCCTCCACATTTCTGTGTATTTGTGGCTCAAGAGCGACATGGACTACTCTTGCAAATGTTGAACCAGCATTTCTTAATCCGAAAGGTATCCGTATGAAATAGTACGTGCCACATGGAGTAATAAATGCGGTCTTCTCTTCATCCTCTTCTGCCATGAAGATCTGATGGTATCCTGAGTATGCGTCAAGAAATGAAAGCAAATCACATCCGGCTGTGGAGTCAACAATCTGGTCAATGCGCGGCAAGGGAAATGGGTCTTTGGGACAAGCTTTGTTAACATCGGTAAAGTCGATACAAAGTCTCCATTTCCCGTTCGCCTTGCGCACGACTACAGGATTGGCCAACCACGTAGGATGGAGCACTCCTCTGACAAGGCCTGCTGCTTCCAACTTCTTGATCTCTTCTACAATAAATTCTTGGCGCTCCACTGCCTGCTTCCTGACCTTCTGCTTGACGGGCCGCGCATGAGGACAAACGGCAAGGTGGTGCTCAATTACTTTCCTGGGAACACCGGGGATGTCAGACGGTTGCCACGCAAACACGTCGACATTCGCCCGCAGGAAAGCAATGAGCGCGCTTTCCTATTTAGGGTCGAGACTGGCACTGATGGTGAAGGTACCACCAGTGCCGTCCTCCTTGGCGGACACCTTCTTCGTCTCTGGCGGAGCTGCCATTGTTTTCTTACACTTGCCAGTGGAGCTCGATGGTGCGTCCTCGACGGCAGCGCAGCACTCCGAAGAGGTGCGTTTGCCAGAGTGGGCATCAGAACTCTTGCCGGACTTGGTCTTCTTCCCCCCGGGAGCTTCAACGGTAAGTGACTTGCGATCTGCTGCGGCTGCCGCTTCCCGGTAGATCTTGTCGGCGCAGATAAGAGCATCCTTCTTGTCGCCAGGGACAGAGATGACGCTTATCAGGCCTGGCATCTTCAGCATGTTGTATGCGTAGTGAGAGGCTGCCATGAACTTGGCGAGTGCTGGACGGCCAAGTATCCCATTGTAAGGCAATGGAATATCGGCAACGTCAAAAGTGACCCTCTCAGTCCTGAAGTTCAACTCGCTGCCAAATGTTACTGGCAACGTGACCTTCCCCTTCGGCTTGCTCCTTCCCGGGTTAATTCCTTGGAATGTGTCGGTCTCTTCGAGCTCGCTGTCAGGGATCTGGAGTTTCTGGAGTACAGCGGAGGAGATCAAGTTCAAGCCGGCCCCGCCATCAACTAGCATTTTAGTGACCTCGAGGTTGCGGATAGTTGGTGAAACCAACATCGGCAAGCACCCGACCGCAGTTGTGCGATCAGGGTGGTCCTCAATATCAAAGATGATAGGCGTGCTGGACCATTTCAGAAGCTTGCGTGATTCGACGGGTGGTTCTGCCGCATTGACTTCCCGCACCCACTGCTTGAGTTGGCGGTGCGAAGTATGCAGAGAAGCACCACCGTCAACGCACAAGACCTCTGTGGCTTTCTGGAACACCTGCTCACTGGTCTCGACATCATCCATGTCTTCGTCGTCATCGTCATCTTCATCCTGTCGCGGCCGCGGGGAGGTCTGTCTCCTTGCCGCTGCTTGGCCTTGCCGTGGCGTCCTACCCGGCCGGCGCGCTTCTTGCCGGATTCTCCAGCACCTCCTTGAGCCCTCTCCTTGTCGCGTCGCTCGTATTCAGCCTTTTGCTGCTGGACAAGCTGTTCGACCTTCTTGCAGCTCTGGAGGTCATGGCCCTTGGTGCGGTGAATCTTGCAGTACTGCTTGTCGGTGCCATCCTGCTTGTCGGCGACCGCCACAGCCTGGCAGTTGGTGCATGCGGCAATCTCCTTGCCAGAGCTGCCAACTTTGGCTTTCTTGGCGCCACCTTCATTGCCGGACTGCTCAACGACTAGCACATCTTTGCCTTTCTTCTTCCTGTTCCGCCGCCGGTTTTTCTTTGCCGGGGCAGTATCCTCACTGTCAGATCCTTCTGCTCCTGTATTCTCTCTAGGGAGTTTCCTCCCTTCCTCAGCACGCGCGCACTTGTCGGCCAGGGCATACAGCTCACTGACGTCTCTGATCTTGCACATCGCCATCTCCTCCCGCATCCTGTGGTTACGCACGTTCTGATGGAATGCGCTGATGACTGCGGCAGGGTGGACATCTGGGATGTTGTGCTGTACACGGCTGAATCTCTGAATGTACTTGCGCAGGGGCTCTCCTTCCTTCTGGGCGAGCAGATGAAGGTCACTCTCTTGGCCATGAGGTTTGTGGCCGCCTGTAAAGGTGCCGACAAACTGATGGCATAGGTCTGCCCAGGAGGATATGGAGTTGTCCGGCAAGTGCATGAGCCAGGACCTGACGTTGGGCTTGAGCACCAGCGGGAAGTAGTTGGCAAGGATCTTGTCGTCCCGCCCCCCAACAGCCTGCACCACGATGGTGTAGATGCTGAGGAACTCTGACGGATGCGACTTGCCGTCGTACTTCTCTGGTACGTCTGGCTTGAAATTCTTCATGCTGGGCCACTGGACTTGCCGCAGCTCACGGGTAAACGCAGGGCAACCTACCGCGTACGGCAAGTCGCCTGGTTCCCCTGGCGCATGCATGTCGACAGAGGGCCCAGCGCGCTGGTCCGATTGACGTCGCGCTTCTCTTCGGCGCTCGATGCGAGTATGAGCGTCTTCTTGCCGTCGTTCGTGAAGAACTTGGCGCTAATCGCGATGAGCTCGTGGATCTGATGATGCGGTGGAGTCGCTGTCGAGGTGGATCCGGCGAGTCAGCGATCTTGGCCTTCGGGGCGGAGAGTGCACAGTGGTTGCACCCCCACCGGTCTTGTCGCCACCGGCTTGTGCCTGGCTGACTGGCTGCGGCTGCGACGTGCTCGGCTGCCGTTGCGTTTCGCCGTTGGCGAAGCCGATGAGACTCTGAATGGTGGCCCTCCAGTCGTTGATCTTGTCTGCCGTTGGAGGGTAGTCCAGGAGCAATTGAGCTCGCGCCAAAGCTTCTGCTGCAGTGGCGGGTGCCGGTGGCGAACGGTGCGAGGAGCGGGATATGCTCGGACTTCTAACTATGTTAGAAGGAGCAGTATCCCGTCCAGGCGACAGTGTCTCGCTCGCGCCAGCATGTTGGCGTGCATGGTGGTCTTGAGCACTCCGAGATCCACCAGCTCGATCTTCGTCCAGCAAACGCATGGTACTGTGAGTACCATGACGCTGCCGGTCCCGCGCCTCCTGAGATGGGCGCAGTGCATGTACGGACGCCGAGGTCTTGGAGTGCGCCCGGTCGTTGTGGGAGCCGGCTACGCCGCCGATGGGCAGCGCAGCCTTGTCCTTGGACCTGGCAGCACCGTGAGCTCCCTCGTCGACGCCCGTTCTTCCGCCGGCGCCTGCCCCATCAGCCGTTTGCTCCGGCGGTGGTGGGTTCGGCGCGGACGGAGCAGCCGCCTCCGAAGCCTTCTTCTTCGGCAGCATGTCGATGAAGATGATGAAGATCTAGCTCGCGTGAACGCCGGATCTGGTTCACACAACCTCGACACCCCCCACCTGGCGCGCCAAAGATGCCGGGGTTCTGATCCACGAGCACCTATGGGACTGGCGGGCCGAGTCCCTTTCGGTTCGGCGGGGGCGGAGGTCGCACGAAGAGCAGATCGAGGCGAAACACATGAGCAGTTTACCCAGGTTCGGGCCGCACGGATGCGTAAAACCCTACTCCTGCTTTGTGGTTTGTATTGAGTTCTTGCTCGGGAGCGCGGAGTGCTGCAGTACCCTCCCGCAGCTAACGAGACCGAGCGTGAGTGTTCCCTAAACCAGCTCTCCCCCTGAACTAGCTCCCCCCCAAACGTTGCGCATGGGCCTCCTTTTATATGCTCAAGGGGTCACCGACAGGTGGCAACGGAGACAAAGGGTAAAAAAGTAAAGGAGCTGCGGTTGGTACAGCTACCCTCTATAGTGTATCATACCTAACCCTGACGGCAGGGGACAAGGGCATTAAATGCCCGTCTGTGTCGCCTAAATAGTGTAAAAGGGACCGTCAGGGACGCCATCGCTCGCCACGATGGCAATCTTGTCAGCGCCGCTTGCCACCGCACACCGCTGGCTGCACAGCCTCCCGCCACGCACGCCTGGAAGGGTCCCAGAGCGACACGTTGGTGGATGTGCTGGAGCGCGGGCACAGAGTGGTGGCTTGCCGCGGCAAGCGCCTTGCCGCGGTCATTGTCTTGTCGCGTCCGGGAGCTTGTCGCTCACCGGGCCTTGCCGGGACGCGTGGCGCGTCGCGGCAAGTTCCTTGAGATGCCTTGGGTGGCCTTCCCGGCAAGCTCCTCTTGCCGGGGTCTTGAGATGCCTTTGTTGGATACTTTGTTCTAGAATGGCTCCAAAGGAACCACGGAGGACCTTGGTGGTCACCCGGCAAGCCTTGCCGCGGGATGCTGCGACTGCCCGTGCACAAGTTCGGGATACTAGGGTACCCCTACTCTAGTACACCGACAGCCGCATTCTATATGATACTTATCATTCGAAGGATATGTTACCAGAGGGGGTCTCTTTGGGCTCCCCTGCTGCGGCCAGTGCGGCCTGAAGTTGGGCTTTGCACTCTTCCAGCTCTTGGTACAGATGAGTATTCTTTTCTATAAGAACCTGCATAACAAATGATCCTAAAATCAGTTATCCTAACTGTTTCAAGTCTCAGGGGCTACTGATATATATAATCACCAAATTTTCTCACCCGTATGTCTTTTACATACCGCTCCGTGGCTCTGGCTAGACCATTTTGTGCGGCACGGAGGTGCGCGTCTCCCGAGTTGAAGGCATCCAATGCCTCTTGGGAGAAACAAGCGTCATGAAGAACAGTCCGGCGACGCCTGTGGTTCATGGCACTTTCCACCTCGGAATTGGTGGCGGACAGTTTATCCGCATCCTCTGTCGGAGGAGCACCTGGCGCATGCCTCGTATTCGTTCTCGCCTCCAAATCCGGCCTTGGAGCCCAGCTGGTGGAGGCGCGATTAGTAGCCTCTCCGGGTAAAGTCCGGCGAGCGCTCTTTTTCCTGAAAAGAGGGCATGGGCATTAGTATGCCTCTGAGAATAATGTCTTGCAATAAAGACGGCACGCTGTACCGCTGTGCCGGTGTCTCAATCCGGACTGCGGGTCTTTTCAGCCTGCTTGGCCTCGCGGCCCCTTGTTGGCCAGTCTCCGCAGGCTCCGCCTTCTGCCTCGAGGACCTCCCCTGCAAAACACGGCTGTTATACGGTAATCAAAAACACGCAAGGACGGATCCCTTTTTGAAGTGTTGGGACTTCGGTCTCAGTCACCTGTGAGGCTGGAACTAGCCCAGGGTAATCGGTCGTAATGGCCACCAAAGCATTATCATTGCTCAATTGGTAAAACACCCCATCAATCAGCTCCACAGATATGTCCGGATCCTCCTAGGAGGCCGGGTTGAGGGACCGTCTAGGGTCCGCAGGTTGTTGAGGGGGGTTGTTTATCTCCCTTACAGCCTGGCGCAGTTCTTGCGTGGAAATCGCTAGACTGAATACTTAACTACGGGAATATGAAACGGATGGGCGAGAAAAAGTCTCCACTTACCCAGCTCGGAGGATTGTACATAGAAAATCCACCCTGCGGGTTGACACGAAGGCATTCCTCCTCTTCTCCCTTGTACAAAGTGGATAAGATCTTTATTAGATCAGAAACCGATCCCGGCCCTTTACGGCCATAGCGGGTGGCGTCATCCTCCCCGTTGAAGTCCCACATAGGGTGGCCTCTATACTGAAGTGGTTGCACCCCCCGCATGATACATATGGCCATGACCTCGATCATGGTCAATCCGGATCGAGCTAAAAAACTTATCCGGCTCATCAGGTAAAGAACGTCCCTGTCATCTTCCTCTAGGGAGCTCCGTGGACGCCAGCTCCGGCGCTTCTTCAAAGGGGCGTTGTCGAACTTAGGAAGGCCGATCCGAATAGGATCCGGGAGGGGACGTCATCTATATAAAACCATTCTGAAGGCCAGTCTTCGGACGTCTTCTTTGGGGTTCCGGACAGGTATCTGGTCCCGGCAATACGCCACACTTCGGCTCCGCCCACTTGATATATTGACCCCTTCTGAGAACGGGGCACAAGGCAGAACAGCTTCTTCCACAGAGCAAAATGAGCCTCACAGCCCAAAAACAACTCGCAAAGGGCTATGAATCCCGTGATATGCAGCATGAAGGCAGGCGTAAGGTTGTGCAACTAGAGGCCGTAGAACTCTAGGAGCCCCCGGAGAAACGGATGAATTGGAAATCCGAGCCCTCTTACCAAATAAGGGACAAGGCATACCCGCTCTCCCTTGGAGGGATTGGGAAGGCTCTCCGCTTGCTCTCTACCATTATAGGTGGCGAGCCCGGCTCGAACCGGGACCATGCACGCTGGGGGAAGAAATCCCTTGGACTGAAGCATCAGTAATTTGCTGTGTGGGACGGAACATCTCTCCCAATCTCCAGGCTTGGAGCTAGGGGGCGAGAGGAGGAGCTGCGTCGACCGGACATGATGGAATGGATCTCTATCGGGTGAGCTCCGATGAAGGCTCGCCAAGGGAGGATGGTGTGATTTGGATCTGAATCCTCGTCTTTTTAATAGGTGGCTCATTCACACAGCTAGGGGGGTAAATGTGAAAACACCCTGGCTCTTCACATTCGCTCGACACGTGGAAAGTGGCCATTATTGGGCGTGGAAACCAAGGAGTGCAACATTCACAAGAGACCGGACACTATTTCGACAGGTACACGGAATTTGGAGAGGAACCTGCCTTGCAATGCCGAAGACAATACTGCGCGCCGTACTCATCGTCATTGAAGCCTGGTTCGGGGGCTACTGAGGGAGTCCTGGATTAGGGGGTCTCCGGACAGCCGGATTATATTCTTTGGCCGGACTGTTAGACTATGAAGATACAAGATTGAAGACTTCGTCTCGTGTCCAGATGAGACTCTACTTGGCGTGGAAGGCAAGCTAGGCAATACGGATATGGATATCTCCTCCTTTGTAACCGACCTTGTGTAACCCTAACCCACTCCGGTGTCTATATAAACCGAAGGGTTTTAGTCCGTAGGACAACAACCATAACATACAATCATACCATAGGCTAGCTTCTAGGGTTTAGCCTCTCCAATCTCGTGGTAGATCTACTCTTGTACTACCCATATCATCAATATCAATCAAGCAGGACGTAGGGTTTTACCTCCATCAAGAGGGCCCGAACCTGGGTAAAACATTTTGTCCCCTGCCTCCTGTTACCATCCGGCCTAGACATACAGTTCGGGACCCCCTACCCGAGATCCGCCGGTTTTGACACCGACAACCACCTTTTGTGAGGATAGGAGCGTCCTTGTGTTCCCGCTCAAATGGCCGTTGTGGGATTCCCTTCCCGCCTAAACATTTCGGGGGGAAGAGGACCCTGGCCGCCTATATAAGTAGCTAGGGTTCCATTATAGAGAGGAGGGACCCATTGGGACTTAGGCTAGCAAAGGAGCAAGAACATCCGCCTCCTCACCCTTCTTGAGCTCGCCTCCTGAGCTCAGGAAACCACTGTACTTGTTCATACTCGAGCCCTCGCGAGGCTAATCCACTAAAGCAGGACGTAGGGTTTTACACCGCAAGGTGGCCTGAACCTGGGTAAACTCTTGTGTGCTCTACTTGTTTGCTTGCTTGCATTCCATTCCCACCACCAGGAGAAGAGCGAGTCTCTAGGTAGACGTGTAGTGGGAGAGATCTTCATCACGCCCCTGTGTTCGAATCTTAAGGGTTTTGCAGAGCCCGAAATCCGACATTTGGCGCGCCAGGTAGGGGGCTTGTCGGAATCTCGCTTCTCCGACGACCTCGCTCCGCTCTTCTCCGTCGACCTCGTTTCACCGCCATGGTGGACACTCACCGAGCACGCACCGCCCGCCGCGCCGCCAACGTCGCTCAGACGGCACCCGCGGGTAACGGCGCACCACTCCGCCCCAACTCGCCGGTCGCCAACGCGGCCACGGACCCAGCCGTTCACGAACAGCAGGACTTGTCACTGCCGTTGTCCATGCAGCACGAAGGCCGCACGGTGACCCCGTCACCTTCACCGGCCACGGCGTCGTCCTCGCTGGTCCACCGCGGGCCGGTCTACCAGCAGCCTGCGCTACTGATGGCGCGGGAGCTCCTACGCTACCGTTCGGCGGATGACCTCTACGACGAGTGGCTCCACCGCATCACCGAGCTCGTCAATGCCGCCGGAGAGGCGCCCGCACCGACCCATTCCTCTCGCCCTGCATCGCCCATGGCGGGGAACGAGGACCACGGCGCTCCGCCCCCTACTCCACCGCGCGGCGCCGGCCAGGGGCTCAGGTGCGAGGCTCCACGGCGCGAACTGCCCCGCAGGGCCCCCACGCGCGACCAGGAGAGCTGCCAGGTGGTACCGCGCCCCCAGGGAGAAGCGCGCGTGCTCCCCGCTCAGCAGCACCAGAACCGCGCCCCACAGGAGGTGGTGGCGCCCGCACCCCAAGATCCAGCACCGCAGGCACAGGGGGCACCAGCAATCATGAGCGTGGCTGGATGCCGCGCCCTAACTACTGAGCTACGGCGCCTCGTCTGGCCCGGCAATTTCAAGCCGGATCTGCCTCCGCGTTACGACGGCACCGCCGACCCGGCGGAGTTCCTCCAGCTCTACGAGCTCGGCATCGAGGCGGCGAACGGCACCGAGCAAGTCATGGAGAATTGGTTCCCCATGGCCCTCAAGGACGGTGCGCGCTCCTGGCTCCTGAGTCTTCCTCCAGGATCCATCTCCTCCTGGGAGGAGCTTCGCGAGCGCTTCGTCGCCAACTTCCAAGGTACCCGCGACCGAGCTCCAGCGGCCGCAAACCCGCGCCGCGTGAAGCAGCAGCCTGGGGAGACCCTACAGAAGTACATCCAACGCTTCAACACCATGCGCCTCAAGATCCCCAAGGTCTCCGATGAGGCCATCATCTCGGCGTTCTCCAACAGCTGTGATGCCGCAGAGGCCTCAAGATCCCCAGGGTCTTCAACACCGTGGACCAAGCTGTCAGCCTCTCCACGTACTGTACTCTTCCGATGGAAGTCATTCCTTGACCACGTTGACCACGCCGCCCGGAGAGCACCATGGCGGTGGACGACGGCAAGGCCTAGGAAGGGGACGACGCGGAGCCGGGAAGACGCGGCAGTGGAAGCCTGCGTGGAGAGGAGTACGAGGGCTCACTGGTTCGGCTGCGGTGTGAGGCTGCCGTCGCCGCAGGGCCTGGCCAGTGGTGGGAATAGTAGGGGGCGGTGAGACCTCTGCGGCAGCACAGTCGTCCACGGGAGGCAGGAGCATGCGGCACGACCAGCGCTGCTTTGGGCGGCTCGAGCAAGAAGACCAGAGGTTGAAGAAGCACTACGGCCGTTGGATGGACATCGTACGGTCACTGGTGCTAGAATCAATCATATTGACTAAGTTGACAAAGCCCTTCGTCCCCGTCAACTTAGTGAGCCCACAAGTCAGCCTCCCACCAAGGTGGGTCCCAGCTAGCCGGGGGAGTATTCATTTTTTTGTGCGTAATAAGGACGCACTTCCAGTGGGTCCGAGCTGACAGTGGGGGGAACGTTTTTTCGCGAAATACGGTGGCCCGTCCGGTGGGTCCCAGCAGTCAGGGGGAAACGATTTTTTTTGCAAAATACTGGTGGCCCGTCCGGTGGGTCCCCGCTGTCAGGTGGAGGAATAATTATTTTCCGCGTAATAAGGAGGCACTTCCTTGTGGCTGCCGTGGACCCAGCTGTCAGCCTCTCCACGTACAGTACTCTTCCGATGGAAGTTGGTCGTTAACCACATTGACCACGCCGTGCCGAGAGCACCACGGCGGTGGACGACGGCGAGGCCTAGGAAGGGGACGACACGGAGCCAGGCAAGACGCGGCAGTGGTTGCCCACGCGGAGAGGAGTACGAGCGTTCACTGGTTCGGCTGCGGTGTGAGGCTGCCGTCGCCGCAGAATAACAGGGGGTGTGGTTGAGTGGAGGGATGGCCTGGCAGTGGTGGGAGTAGTATGGGGGCGGTGAGGCCTCCGCGGTAGCACAGCCGGCCACAGGAGGCAGGAGCAGGCGGCACGACCGACGCTGCTTTGGGCGGCTGGAGCAAGAAGACCAGAGGTTGAAGAAGCACTATGGCCATTGGATGGACATCATACGGTCACTGGAGTATTGACTAATTTGACAAAGCCCTCCGTACCCGTCAACTTAGTAGGCCCACAAGTCAACCCAGCAATATGGTGGGTCCCAGCTAGCAGGGGGTATTCATTTTTTTGGGCGTAATAAGGAGGCACTTCCTTGCATGCGAAGATATAGCTGGTGGGTCCGACCTGTCAGCGGGGGGAATGTTTTTTTCGTGAAATATAGAGGCCCTTCCTGTGGGTCCTAGCTGTCAGGTGGAGGAATCATTATTTTGTGCATAAAAGGGAGGCATTTCCTTGCGTGCGGCCGTGGACCCAGCTGTCAGCCTCTCCACGTACAGTCCACTTCCAATGGATGTCATTCTTTGACCATGTTGACCAGGCCGCGCCGAGAGCACCAGGGCGGTGGACGACGGTGAGGCCTAGGAAGGGAACGACACGGAGCCAGAGAATACTCGATAGTTGTTTCCCACGTGGAGGAGTACGAGGGTTTACTGGTTCGTCTGCCGTCGCCGGAGAATAACATCATGTGTGGGTGAGTAGGCCAGCGGTGGGAGTACGGTGGGGCCGTGAGGCCTGCACGGCAGCATAGCCGGACGCGGGAGGAGGGAGCAGGCAGTCCCGCCGGCGCTTGTTTGAGCGGCTGGAGCATGAAGAGCAGAGATTGAAGAAGCACAACAGCCGTTGGATGGACATCCAATAGTCACTGCTCTCCTGTGTTGACTAAGTTGACAGGGCGTTGCGTGTGCGTCAACCTTTTTTATGAAAGCATACGCGTTAACCTGTAGTAGGCGCACAAGTCAGCCTCAAATCTGTGGAAAACAGCATACAACCCATCTGCCATTATTTCTAATAATGTACAGCCCATTTGCTAATTCTTAAGAATTTTTTTGGATCCCATCTTCTTTTTGTTAGCATTACACCCCATATTGTGGCCATGGTTAAAAAGTATACGAAATTTTGCATATTTCGGTGCGGTCAACTGTTTTTAATCCAGAAATATCGATTCACATTGAAACTGTTTTGAAAAATAATTTATATAAATATAAAATCCAAATAATTGTCCACGCATAAAAATCAATGGAATTTAAGGTTTTGTAATAAAAAAATTGAAACTAATTCCCGGTTAGATGTGTTTTAAAAATGTACAGCCCATTTCTGGGCAAACCGAATGAAACTCTCCTCGTCTTGAAAGATTTGCAGCCCAGCAGGGCCGATAAAGCAAGTAGGCCTTATTTGGGTATTTCTTAAAAAAATAGAACTGGGCTAGCCATTTTCAGCAAGAAAAAAACACAACTGGGCCCGTGATGTGGTAAACATAAATAAAACCCTGGCTAGACGGGCTACAGCCCCCGCACAGCCCTGTTGTTACCCTGATCCGTCGCTAAGACTAGTATAAATAACAACTGCTTGTTCCTCAAAAAAAACTGTGCGACTTGCTGGGTCCCTGATGTCAGTCGCTCGTAGTGTAATTCTCTTGTTTATTAACTACGTTGACAATGGCGTGAGCCCCAGATGTCCAACCATTAGGAGGAACAATATTTTTGGGCTTGTACTATAGAGGCACTTGCTTGCGTGCTGCATGACGCTGGTGGGTCCCTACGGTCATCCTCTCCACGTATAGTCATCTCCTTTTTCCTCTCGATTGTTGACGACGTTGACAACGCAAGAGGGCGGCGCATCGTGCACGGCGAGCGAACCAAGGCCACAAGGCGGAGGACGACGGTGAGGCCTCGGACGGAACGAACAGGAGCCATTGAAGATGCGCCGGTCCAGTCGCAGGCAGAGGGGAGTACGAGGGTTGACTGGTTCGGGCGTGGGTGCGTGTTGGGGCTGACGTCGCCGGAGAATAACAGGATGTGTGGGGGAATAGAGGGAGGGACTGGCCAACGTAGGAGGGTACGTACGGCAGGGCGGCGGAGGCGCAGCCAGCCATGGGAGGCGGGAGCAGGCGGAGCTGACAGGGTGGTTTGGTTCGGACGGCTGGAGGAAGAAGAAGACAAGAGATAGAAGATACACGACAAATGTTGGATGTCAATCCAACGGCTAGTAGGAAGAATTGTTTGTTGACTGGCTAGTAAGTCGACACCACCTTGGATAGGCTATTTCCTTGCGTGTCCCAAATGTCAGAATCCAAATCTGTCACAGTCATGCAGCCTTTCCTATGAAAATTTACAGCCCATTTTATGTGCTAGTTTGAAATAAGTTTGTGGGTGCTGATGGGGGCTAATCACTTGGCTTCTGTAATGCACAGTGAGCTCAAGCAGCTGGCGAGAGTGATGTTATTTCCCTTGGTTGGGATTTGTTACAATATTTCACTCTATATTAAACGAATGGCAAGCCATTTGCCTTGTTTC
This sequence comes from Triticum urartu, assembly GCF_056163025.1. Taxonomy (NCBI): domain Eukaryota; kingdom Viridiplantae; phylum Streptophyta; class Magnoliopsida; order Poales; family Poaceae; genus Triticum; species Triticum urartu. The sequence goes on from NC_141879.1 coordinate 514,302,312, forward strand.
AAAGAAAATATGACAGTCACAGCCGAGTTGAAAAGGGCAGGAACATCTAACTCCAGCTTACAAACTGTACAAAAGCACGAGGGTTAATTTTTCATCAGGTTTACAAAAAAACTAGATTGAAAAGGGCAACAACATCTAACTCCAGCACTGTTTTCGGCAGTCACAGTCAAATGGATCGGTCAGGTCCATAGAATGAACATCCTGGGTCGTAAAATTTACTGGATTATGACCACAATATGTTGTAAATAGAAGCCCGGCACGTTCAGAAGCTCTTTTGCCCACCTGAAACTCCTTTTTTTGCTCTTCGACATACCCATCCGTCAATTCAGTAAATATATGGGCTTTTGAATTGATTTTACTATTTACTAGTGTATATGGGCTGTTTTGTCTTGGGCCCAGAGAAACAATTACTACTAGTACAGTGGAGACACTCTACAGCTACCCAGAAAAACAATTACTACTAGTACAATGGAGACACTCTACCGCTTCTGGCTCCTCCTAGGTCATTGAAACGTCTCCCTCTACTGAATGTCGTTATACTTTTGTTCACCGACATGCGAGCCATGCAGCGCGCGGGCCCAAATGCCATCCACCAAATTAGAAGGAAGTATGCAGGCGGAGAGTCACCCCGGTCGTAGCGTGGCAGTAACGAGCCATCGTATCACAAAACCCCACCTCCCTGCAGTCTAAGTTTGACGGACGAAGCAACCATCATTTCACTCTTCGCTGAATCCCCTTCTCCCTCACCGTCTTCAAAAAAGGCAACACTCGCATCTGCCACTGTTCTTCTCTCCGAATGAAGGGAGGTAAGCGGATCCGTGATGTTGGTATATTTTCGTTCAGAGAAAAAAAAAGAACTTTTGCAAAGCAGTAACCGATCCTCACTCTCTTTTTTGTTTCATTGTCATTGCGATTGTGTTTTCCTTTCAGTGATCTCCTAGTATTCGTCAGTTTCATGATGGACCAAGGAGAACCAGGCAAAGATCTGCCGATATTGGAGCAGACGTGGGAGGCTGATCCCCATGAGACAGAGAGCTCTAAGAAGATGGAGGCAACCACCGAGTCGACCCCAGATACGCTCACGGCCACTACTGAGATGGCCAACGCCCCGTTTGAGGTTACAGCCCCCGTGGCACTGTAGGAGCAGAGTTCCCCCTTCGAGGATGTGTCCCCCCCCCCCCCCCCCGCTGAGCTGCCCAAGGTGATTTCCTTCTTTGCCGATCTCGATTGTGGTTTTTCATCTAAGTATGTGGTGATTTTTTTAGAAAAGCAAGTATGTGGTGATTAATAATGCAAAATTTTATTAGCTTCGATACCATGCTATACATAGTGGTTTAAATAACTTGTGTTTCTTATACTAGAAAGTAATTCAGAATTTGTTTCTATTTCAATTAGAGCCCTGATGCAGACAAGGATTGTGTGGTTGTACATGTCACTCGCTATGAGGCGGACGACCTGAATATACGCACTAGGAAAATAGAGCTCTTAGGCTGTTGGATCCTGGAAGCCATTTGCGGTTATACCAATGAAGAGTTGTATTCCAGCCTCACTGTTGTCAGGCGTGTTGTCCAGGGTGTACTGAAGCACAAGAAGTTCAAAGCTACTCCTTCGTTTGTGAGGCATACTGTTCTTGTCAAGCTTACGCAGGAAGATGATGTGGCATGCCTCCACAAACAAGTTTATTAGTGGCAATTCCACAAGGTTGTCTTCATGAAGGTTCACATGATTGAGCTGTTGCGGGACGTCCTCGATGATGTTCATGGCAAGGTCTATCTTGTGTCCAGCCCAAATTAGATCGAGGCATGAAATAGTTGCCCGAGCTAGTGTTTAATAGTAGTTTGATTGTGTCTAATTATCCGAACCTTGCCTGTTATCGACCCCTCTGGGGCTAGTACTCTGTTTGAATCCGTCTATGGGAACTTGAAAGCACAAGTGCTCCCTAGGTGGTTTTGATAATTGATGACAACATATCTCTTGTTGGACTAACATTTCGATCTAGCATGTTTCAGATAAGTTCAACAATGGAGTGGCATGGACTAAAGGTTGTGGGAACTCCTTCAAGATGCTAAGGACAAAGGATTGGCTAAAGCTTCAAGCTCAAGACTCTTCATTTTATATTTTAGTGATCCAAGATCACATTGAGTCTTTAGGAAAAGCCAATACTATCAAGGAGGGATGAGGTGTGGCTTAACGAGCCTCTTGCTTCATGTGCTTAATGATATGCTCCAAAATCCTCAGCTAATTTCCCACTTCCACATATGACCTAAACCCTAAGCCAAACTCGGTCCTACCGATTCTTCCTATCCGGCGCCACCGAGTTTCACTTGTCATAAGCCACTGCCAAACCCTAATCAGTTCGGTCTCACCGATGGGATCTCGGTCTCACCGAGATGGGCTTGCAAACTCTCTGTTACCCATTGCAATATTCTCGGTCCCACTGAGATATGCAATCGGTCCTACCGAGTTTGCTTGACCAAATCTCAGTTTCACTTATTACCCAAATCGGTCCCACCGAGTTTGAGTAATCGGTCAAACCGAGTTTTGGATTTACCCTAACCATAGCACATCGGTCCCACCGAGTTGATCCAGTCGGTCCCACCGAAATCTCTAACAGTCACTAGGTTTACATTTTCGGTCCGACCGAGTTTATTGATTCGGTCCCACCGAGATTGGAAAACTGTGTGTAACGGTTGGATTTTGTGTGGAGGCTATATATACCCCTCCACCTCCTCTTCACTCGTTGAGAGAGCCATCAGAACGCATACACCATTCCAACTCATATGTTCTGAGAGAGAACCACCTACTCATGTGTTGAGACCAAGATATTCCATTCCTACCATATGAATCTTGTTCTCTAGCCTTTCCCAAGTTGCTTTCCACTCAAATCTTCTTTCCACCAAATCCAAATCCTATCAGAGAGAGTTGAGTGTTGTGGAGACTATCATTTGAAGCACAAGAGCAAGGAGTTCATTACCTACACACCATTTGTTACTTCTTGGAGAGTGGTGTCTCCTAGATTGGCTAGGTGAACCAAGGAGTTGAACCAAGGAGTTTGTAAGGGCAAGGAGATCGCCTACTTCGTGAAGATCTACCGCTAGTGAGGCAAGTCCTGTGTGGGCGATGGCCATGGTGGGATAGACAAGGTTGCTTCTTCGTGGACCCTTTGTGGGTGGTTGCTTCTTCGTGGACCCTTCGTGGGTGGAGCCCTGTGTGGACTCGCGCAACCGTTACCCTTGGGTGGAGCCCTGTGTGGACTCGCGCAACCGTTACCCTTCGTGGGTTGAAGTCTCCATCAACGTGGATGTAGGATAGCACCACCTATCCGAACCACGGGAAAAACATCCGTGTCTCCAATTGCGTTTGAATTCTCCAAACCCTTCTATTTACATTCTTGCAAGTTGCATGCTTTACATTCCGCTGCTCATATACTCTTTGCATACTTGCTTGATATGTATTGTGTGTGTTGAAATTGTGCCTAAACTCCACTTAAACCGAAAAAGTTTAAAAAATTGCAACTTTAGCACTAAGTGTCTAATCACCCCCTCTAGACACATCTACTTCTAGATCCTACAAGTGGTATCAGAGCTTTGGTCTCCATTGCCTTGGTTTAATCACCATTGGAGGAAGATGGATGTGTCTACATTAGGGAGTCTTAGACATAGAGTGCCTATTCTTGAGGGAGAGTATTTTCATGAGTGGAAAAATGAGATGCTTGTAATCTTCAATCAATATCTTTTGAACAAGTATATTGCTAGCCCTTGTGCACCCCATATTGTTCCCTTGCATCCTACCCTAGATGAAGATATTGACATGATTCGCAATCTTAGAACTATTGAGCTCATCATTAGAGGATTGCCCAAAAATTTGATTACTAGTTTGCCTACTCACAATTGTGCCTATACCATATGGAAATTTCTTGAGGAACGATTTCCCGATTATTCCTTGAAAACTTTGGATGAAATTCTCCATAAATCTATTGCCTTGAGTAAGATGAACTCTAGTGATCCTAGTTTTGGTAAATGTCTTTTTGAACTTGCCAATCTTAAGCATGCTAAAGGAGATGTTGGAATCATTAATGATATCATATTCAAAGCTATAAGAATTCATAAAAGTGACCACTTTGATAATCATTTTTCTAATGAATTACCCTCTCTAGGAAATGATGAGTCACAAGATCATGATGAACATGAATATTATGATGATGATGATAGTGACTTCGATCTTGATGATGCAATGAGACATTTTGGTCTTATGGCAAATCTTCGGGGATATGAATCAGGAGGAAAGGAATGGGTTCTTGATAGTGGATGTACTGATCATATGACCGGAGATGAAGAGATGTTTCGTGAGCTTGCTGAAAATGACGGACCTCAAAAATATGTCACCTTTGGTGATAATTCAAAGGGTAAAGTGGTTGGCCTTGGTAAGGTGGCCATCTCACATTATAGTTCCATTCAAAATGTCATGCTCGTTGAATCTCTTGGCTACAACTTACTTTCAGTATCTAAACTTGCTGATTTCGGTTTGAATGTCCTATTTACTGAGGTAGATTGCCAAGTATTTCGTCGAGACAATCATAAAATGGTCTTTACGGGTATGCGTAGAGGTGATCTTTACATTGTCGATTTCTCTAAAAGGGCACAACCTAAAACTTGCTTTGTTGCTAAATCCTCAAAAGGTTGGTTGTGGCATAGACGACTAGGTCACGTCGGCATGAGAAACCTTGACAAGCTTACTAAAGGAAATCATATCCTTGGAGTTAACGATGTCATATTTGATAAGGATAGACTTTGCAGTGCTTGTCAAGCAGGTAAACAGGTTGGAGGAAGACATCTCGTGAAGAACATCATGACCACAAGGAGGCCACTCGAGCTACTTCACATGGATCTTTTTGGTCCCAACGCCTACAAGAGTCTAGGTGGAAATTCTTTTGGTCTAGTTATAGTTGATGATTTTTCAAGATTTACGTGGGTGTTCTTTCTTAATGACAAATCGCAGGTCCAGAAGATCTTCAGAAACTTCGCTAGGAAGGCCCAAAATTAGTTTGATGTGAAGATCAAGAAGATTCAGAGTGACAACGGAACGGAGTTCAAGAACGCAAATGTGGACACCTTTCTTGACGAAGAAGGGATTTCACACGAGTTCTCGGCTACGTACACACCTCAACAAAATGGATTTGTTGAGAGGAAGAACCGGACGCTCATCGAAATGGCAAGAACGATGCTTGATGAATACAAGACGCCAAAGCACTTTTGGGCAAAAGCGGTTGAGACAGCTTGTCACGCAACAAATCGCTTATATCTTCACAAGCTACTCGGCAAGACGGCATACGAGCTTCTCACCGGTAACAAACCCCAAGTTGGATACTTTCGAGTATTCGGCTCAAAGTGCTACATTCTTGATAAGCATCGTCGTTCAAAGTTTGCTCCTAAATCTCATGAAGGTTTTCTACTTGGTTATGGCTCAAACTCTCACACTTACCGTGTCTACAACAATTTCACCCGAAAGGTTGAAGAGACGGTAGATGTGAAGTTTGATGAATCTAATGGCTCCCAAGTAGAGCAACTGCCAATTGATGTAGGAGACAAAGACCCTTCAGAAGCAATTCAAGACTTGTCCATTGGCAAAATTCGTCCAACGGAGGTGAAGGAGAGTACTTCATCCGTTCAAGTGGAAGCTTCTACTTCACGACAAGGTGAACCAAGAATCGACACGGAAGCATCCACAAGTGGGACACACCAAGATGAAGAAAACGAGGAAATACGTCAAGACGAACATCAACAACCTCCTTCTCCACCACGACAAGAGAACGACGACGTCAACAATGAAGAAGGCCAAGAAGAAGGGCAAGATGAAGAAGATGTTCAACGAAGACCCAAGCAAAAGCTCTCACGAGTTCGAGCAAGAATTGCCAAAGATCATCCCGTCGAGCAAATCCTAAATGATATACAAACCGGGAGAATCACTCGCTCAAAAACTCGTTTAGCTAACTTTTGTGAAAACTATTCATTCATCTCTAGCATTGAACCTATGAAGGTTGAAGAAGCATTGGAAGATCCGGATTGGATAAACTCTATGCATGAAGAGCTACATAATTTTGAGAGAAACCAAGTTTGGACATTGGTCGAGAAGCCCGACAACAACCACAACATCATTGGTACCAAATGGGTGTTTCACAACAAGCAAGATGAAGATGGACAAGTGGTTCGCAACAAAGCACGTCTCGTCGCCCAAGGGTACACACAAGTCAAAGGTATGGACTATGGTGAGACATATGCTCCCATTGCTAGACTTGAGTCCATTCGCATCTTACTTGCCTATGCTAATCACCATAATATCACCTTGTACCAAATGGACATTAAAAGTGCTTTTCTAAATGGTGAAATAGAGGAGGAAGTTTATGTCAAACAACCTCCCGGCTTTATCAATCCTAAGAAACCAAATCATGTTTACAAACTTCACAAAGCTCTTTATGGTCTTAAACAAGCTCCTAGAGCATGGTATAAATGCTTGACTAAGTTCCTTACTACAAGTGGTTTTGAAATTGGTAAAATTGATTCTACTCTTTTTACTAAAAGGGTTAATGGAGAACTATTCGTATGCCAAATTTATGTTGATGATATCATATTTGGTTCAACTAACCCTCTCTTTAGTGAAAAGTTTGGAAAGCTAATGTCAGAGAAGTTTGAGATGTCTATGATGAGTGAACTCAAATTCTTTCTCGGGTTGCAAATCAAGCAAACTAAGGAAGGTACATTTGTCTCTCAAACAAAGTACACCAAGGACTTATTCTAGAAGTTCAATATGCAAGAATGCAAAGGTATGTCTACACACATGCCTACTAGTGGACATAATGATTTAACTAAAGATGGTGAACCAGTTGATCAAAAGGTTTATCGCTCTATGATTGGCTCATTGTTATACCTATGTGCTTCACGTCCCGATATTATGCTAAGTGTGTGCATGTGTGCACGATATCAAGCTGCTCCTAAAGATTGTCATCTTAAGGCTGTGAAAAGGATAGTGAGATATTTAATCCATACACCAAATTTTGGCATTTGGTATCCTAAGAGGTCTTCTTTTGATCTTGTTGGCTATTCTGACTCGGATTATGCCGGAGACAAGGTTGATAGAAAGTCCACTTCGGGTACTTGTCAATTTCTTGGTAGATCTCTTGTGTCTTGGTCTTCCAAGAAACAAAACTCGGTATCCTTATCCACCGCCGAAGCGGAATACATTGCCGCTGGTTCATGTTGTGCTCAATTACTTTGGATGACCCAAACTCTTAAAGATTATGGGATTTATGTGAAACATGTTCCACTGCTTTGTGACAATGAAAGTGCTATCAAAATTGGTCATAATCCTGTACAACATTCTCGAACTAAGCATATTGAAGTTCGGCATCATTTCATTCGAGATCATGTTGCTAAGGGTGACATCAATCTTAAGCATGTTCGCACCGACAAGCAATTAGCGGATATATTCACTAAACCACTTGATGAGAAAGTGTTTTGCAGGTTGAGAGGAGAATTGAACATCATTGATGCCTCGAACTTGGAGTAGAAACTCCATTGGATACATGCAAGACATGAGCTTATGACTAATCCATGATATATCACTTCTGATAACTATCTTATGTCTTGGATATATTTGCACCTTGCATGTTGCCTAACCCATGTAGGTGCTTGGTTGAATCCAATTCCATGAGATTGCGACTCACTCATATCTTGAGCAATCTCTACATCACCAAGAGTCTACACAATAGTGGTTGAAGACAAGGAAGCACAAAACCACTCAAACATACCCTTTGACAAATTCTATGTTAAGCTTCATGATTGTCATTTTTGGATACACAAGTGCTCTTCCTTGCAAGAACTAACCCATGTAGGTAGATGACCTCAAACTCCAAGTGGTGCTCCCAACTCTTGATGAACTACATCGACCTTGAGCACCCACACAAGTTCAACTACATGAGCAAGAACCACATCACCACCCAAGGTATGTTATTCCATGTTAGAGAAGCTTTACTCCAAGACATGAGTTAAAGCAACTCAACAAGATGTGAATACATCAAGATGCTTAAACGAAAAATGGTAACCCCATTTTGAGCTTAAACGATGAGTATGACCTATGATCAAGTGTTCTCACTTGACTCCTAAGTCAATATACTCTAACATAGGTGACTATGTCACCGCCCAATTCTAGATGAAGTTCTCTTGTGTTCTTTTCTGAGTTATTGCATTTGTCCCTTGCATATTTGTTTCCTTCTCTTTCAACAAAAAAAACTTCATCTAGAAACTTTCACTCTTTTCTTTTTGGTTTTTGTTCTGCATATTTCTGCATCAAATTCCTTGCAAATCCTTCAGCTAATTCATTGCAAATCTTTGTGAGATCTTACTTGACTAGTGAGCTGAGGTGACAAGTGTTTTTCTCTGTGATGAACTCGGTTTCACCGAATTTCCATTTTCGGTCCAACCGAATCCCTTCGGTACTACCGAAACATGCCACTCGGTGCCACCGATTTTGCAACAGGAAAAATAGTTTGCCACATATTCTATATTTCTTCTGATCCAGCTCCACTCAATGAATCTTTTCCTCTACAAGCATCACAGATTCCCTGCTTTGTACTGAATCTCAAGGACCAAACCTATTCGACGGATTCCAGGAAAAACCTTCTTGGAAATTGATGTCAAAGGGGGAGAGAGAGATCACATCAAAGCTTATCATCAGGGAGAGAGAGATCACATCAAAAGCTTATCACCTACAAAGGAGAAAGTACTAAGGGGGAGAGAAAGTACTAAGGGGGAGAGAAAGTACTAAGGGGGAGAGAATACTCAAGGATCCCATATATTAAGGGGGAGAGAATACTCAAGGATCCCAGATGCTTGATGTTCAAGAGGAGAGATGCCACATGTCACATGTTCATATGTACTCATTTGAATTAAGTTCTATTCATACCTTTCAGCTTTGATCTTCTGTTTCCTATCTTCTCCCAATATCCCATGTAAGATTCAGGGGGAGCAAGACACCTAAGGGAAAGAAATCAGTCAAATTCATTGCATATCTTTATTCTTGGGGACATGTTGAATCCAATGTGGTACCTTGTACTCACTCTCTACATGTCATCCCAGTCTTGGTATTCTTGTGGTTTCTTTTGTTTGCTCTAGCTAGTGGATGTACCTGTGTTATCTAACTTTGTTTGTGCAGGTTCATTCCATCCTAAGCCAACTCAAGACCACAAGGTAAGTATATGCATCAAAAATCATGAGTATGAGGAGTTCTTGCTTATGTACATATTGTTTGCAAGAAGGACTCATGAGCATGAAGGTATTTTCCTTGATAATCTTTTGCTCTGATGCATATGGCCAAGATGCATGTAACACATTGCCTACTCTGTCATGGTTATGCTCTCACATGTCTCTATATTTCATATTTACATGAGTGCATACATGTAGGGGGAGCCTATGCTTGTTACATGTCCTTCCAAAGTTTACTTGCTGTTCTTTATATCTTTATTTAAAGCTTTGATGTATGTTGCCATCAATTACCAAAAAGGGGGACATTGAAAGCACAAGTGCTCCCTAGGTGGTTTTGATAATTGATGACAACATATCTCTTGTTGGACTAACATTTCGATCTAGCATGTTTCAGATAAGTTCAACAATGGAGTGTCATGGACTAAAGGTTGTGGGAACTCCTTCAAGATGCTAAGGACAAAGGATTGGCTAAAGCTTCAAGCTCAAGACTCTTCATTTTATATTTTAGTGATCCAAGATCACATTGAGTCTTTAGGAAAAGCCAATACTATCAAGGAGGGATGAGGTGTGGCTTAATGAGCCTCTTGCTTCATGTGCTTAATGATATGCTCCAAAATCCTCAGCTGCTTTCCCACTTCCACATATGACCTAAACCCTAAGCCAAACTCGGTCCTACCGATTCTTCCTATCCGGCGCCACCGAGTTTCACGTGTCATAAGCCACTGCCAAACCCTAATCAGTTCGGTCTCACCGATGGGATCTCGGTCTCACCGAGATGGGCTTGCAAACTCTCTGTTACCCATTGCAATATTCTCGGTCTCACCGAGATATGCAATCGGTCCCACCGAGTTTGCTTGACCAAATCTCAGTTTCACTTATTACCCAAATCGGTCCCACCGAGTTTGAGTAATCGGTCAAACCGAGTTTTGGATTTACCCTAACCCTAGCACATCGGTCCCACCGAGTTGATCCAGTCGGTCCCACCGAAATCTCTAACGGTCACTAGGTTTACATTTTCGGTCCGACCGAGTTTATTGATTCGGTCCCACCGAGATTGGAAAACTGTGTGTAACGGTTGGATTTTGTGTGGAGGCTATATATACCCCTCCACCTCCTCTTCACTCGTTGAGAGAGCCATCAGAACGCATACACCATTCCGACTCATATGTTCTGAGAGAGAACCACCTACTCATGTGTTGAGACCAAGATATTCCATTCCTACCATATGAATCTTGATCTCTAGCCTTTCCCAAGTTGCTTTCCACTCAAATCTTCTTTCCACCAAATCCAAATCCTATGAGAGAGAGTTGAGTGTTGTGGAGACTATCATTTGAAGCACAAGAGCAAGGAGTTCATTACCTACACACCATTTGTTACTTCTTGGAGAGTGGTGTCTCCTAGATTGGCTAGGTGTCACTTGGGAGCCTCCGACAAGATTGTGGAGTTGAACCAAGGAGTTTGTAAGGGCAAGGAGATCGCCTACTTCGTGAAGCTCTACCGCTAGTGAGGCAAGTCCTGTATGGGTGATGGCCATGGTGGGATAGACAAGGTTGCTTCTTCGTGGACCCTTTGTGGGTGGTTGCTTCTTCGTGGACCCTTCGTGGGTGGAGCCCTATGTGGACTTGCGCAACCGTTACCCTTGGGTGGAGCCCTGTGTGGACTCGCGCAACCGTTACCCTTCGTGGGTTGAAGTCTCCATCAACGTGGATGTAGGATAGCACCACCTATCCGAACCACGGGAAAAACATCCGTGTCTCCAATTGCGTTTGAATTCTCCAAACCCTTCTCTTTACATTCTTGCAAGTTGCATGCTTTACATTCCGCTGCTCATATACTCTTTGCATGCTTGCTTGATATGTATTGTGTGTGTTGAAATTGTGCCTAAACTCCACTTAAACCGAAAAAGTTTAAAAAATTGCAACTTTAGCACTAAGTGTCTAATCACCCCCCTCTAGACACATCTACTTCTAGATCCTACAGAACTGCTGCTACTTTTGTGTGCCCGTGAATCATGTGAGAACCATCGTAATTGTTGACGAAACAGATGCGTCCTCACTAGGTTTTTCATGAATATGGTATGGTAAGACATAAGTTATCACGGTTTATCATACGAGCAGTGTGTGTTTTGATGAAATAGAGCACTCGTTCGAGAACCGTGCGCCAACGTACACATAAGTACTTGTAAACACTGTTGGTGCTACCCCACTTGTAAGCAGTTGTGCAAAACACGGCACATTGGCTCAGCTCGCTTCAACACTAGGCTATCGACCAGCTAACAATCAATAATCTGTTGTCTAACATATACGCAACTATGTATCTTGTTACAGTGGTTCATGCAGTTAATTGAGGCCACAATGTAATAAATTCCAAACGTTCACACGCTAGTCCAGCGCTCATGTGGAACACTCACATTAAACTCGTCTTCATAAAAGACTTGAAAAGCATAGGTTAAGAAATTTTATACATCTCAATGATTCATAGAACATAACAAACATATACTAGTTCACAGCAAAAGACAAAGTTGTGAGAAGGTTTACAAATCAGGAAAAAACAAGCAAGGCTTCTCCGAGCAAAGGGCCTCCCGGTAGGATTAAATTTCCTGGAGTTCACCCTGGTTTTTTCTTGTTGCCACCATCCAGGGTTAGGTTCTCTCATTCCAGAATAACCAATTATAATTGTGGTCTCAGCTGGAATGCTGAACTGAACCATGCAGTGTACTGACCAGCTGAAATGCTTGTGCATTCCACTAAATTTAAGCACCGCTATTTGCAGAAATAAGCAGACCACAATGCCTCTTGTCCGTGCACCTGTCCAAAAAACCGCCGTGCAGCCGTGCCAGCTAGTCCTCAGTCCATGGATGAACTGGTAGAAAGTGCATTCCGAACTAGGATGCAGTTGTTTTCGCTTGTCCCTGCACTGCAATCAGGAAGTAAAACGTACGAATTAGCTTATTTTAGATTGCATTGGTCATTCTACCTTAGTTACTACAAATGTAGGGATACCTTGAAGACGGGAGGTTAGACGACGGCAACGAGGGATAGCCATCTCATTTTGCGTAGTTGTACTAAAACTGAGGTGTGTGCTTTTGATTGCACGGATAGAAACAATACGGAGACAGACATCCCGAAACGATATGGAGACAGACATCCCTGTTTGCGCAAATACGAAATACGGTTATTTATACAATGACAGATATTACTACTTCCCCCGTTTCCTCTTAGAACCAAGTCCTAGATTCATGCTACAGCTTTCCCACTTTCTTCCCTGTTTGAACCAACGCTTTGAGTCGACTGTATGAACTAGCTTTACTTCTAATAATAGTAGAAGTCTAGGTGGCTTTGGAACAGCGGACGGAAGTAGAAAAGGATCCACACGAAGGGAGCTGGGGCAGTAGAGCAAGGCGGGTTTTGAACGAATATATACCTGAGGGTCGTCGGCATGTGGCAAAGATAGCGTCGGGAGGCCGCATCTTGGCCACAATACCGCAGGGAGGAAGAAGGGGTCGGAGGCCCTCCCGAGCCGGCGCTCTCTCGGAGAGAACGGCACGGCCGCCGATCGGGACGCGCGGGCAGCCATTGGTCTCCTCCCTCACCGCCGATGACAGCGTGAATGATGCACCTGCACCCCTGCCCTGGTCGAGGTTGTCCGGCCGGATTTGTGACCAGCCGTGAGCTGAGAGAGAGTGTGGCCACCTATGTGTTGCTTAGATCTGGAGAGCATGAGAGAGTGAACGAGAGGAACCCTAGTAAAGCAAGCGCTAAGGCTCCCGCTTTTATATATAGTGGAGTGATTTTGTTGTACCAGCTTCAAAAAAATGCGCTCCTACGTGTACCCGCAATTGGGTGTGAGAGAACTAGTGCATGCGTGCACCGCTTCTCTTCGTGAGAGTACAATATACTATGCCCAAAGAACGTTTGTCGCAAGAGTAATAGTATAAGTGTGTGACGTGTGAGCTAAAATAAAATGTGCGCGCCGTCTTTTGTTTTTTAGAAGTTCTGAGGGTAGGGTGTGAAGAGCACATATGTGCGTGACGTCTACCTGCAGATAGACGGTGGGTGCGACGTGCGAGTCTGCGAGAGGACTCGGGAGAGTCGTGACTCGTGAGGGTGCGTGTGCGTGAGAGAGAGGGGGCACGTATCAATGCAATGCATGTGTCCGTAAATCATTATCTGACAAACGATCACCACAAGCCTTTTCCTGACGAACGCCGTAAGAACCGTTAGATCGGCATCCGACAGTGTCAGTTTTGCCATGTCATTTAACAGGACAGCCACTCCTCCTACACACAAATCTTCCACGTGAGTGTTAGCAACTGCCATATGCTTCCTCCGTTCCGAAATGCGGTGCATATAGCTTCATTGAAAATTCGAACCTCGCAAACTTTTACCGAGTTTTCGTGTACCAAATTGCACATGTAGAATACCATGTATATATCATTTCATTCATCTTTGAGAGGTAACTATAAAGATGGGTGAGGAGTCTACAAAGAAAGACCATCGTATCACCCGCAGCAATTTCAAGCATCCTTTAGTGTCGAGGAATATCATAGGAACTCTATATGATATGATTTTTATAGGATTTTTTCCTTTAGAGCCAATTGGTTCATAGGAATAGATTCATATACTCCACATTTCAAAGGAAATAAACATGATATCATTTCTATAGCTTTAGAGCCACTTGGTTCATATGAATGGATTCCTATACTCCCTTAATGTCAAAGGAAAATAAACATTAGCGTATATTCAATAGAAAAGTTCCTATGATATGAACCAAATTACATCTCTTTTCTAATCCCTCCTCATAGGAGTTGAGATACATGTCATCTCTAGATTCAATAGAAAAGTTACTATGATGTGAACCAAATGACATCTCTTTTCCAATCCCTGCTCATAGGAATTGAGATGCTCCATGTCATCTCTTTCCCTACAACTTCCATGTATACATCTTCTATTCCTAAATAGATAGTACAACCCACTAGTAGCTTTTTTCCAAAACATACAACTATGGCACAAGAACTATATAGTGTGCCAATAACTTTGAAAGATGGTCGCTGGATGAAGCTAACCCAACAGTGCAGAGATAGGAAAATCCGAGCACTACTGGCCGTTGGATATCATCAACATTCCACCAGATCTGCCACATGTACAATTTAGAAGACTCCATGGTTGAACTTAAGCATAATGCACAAACCTCAAACACAAGCACTTCTCCTTTGTTCTAGAATCTTCTGTATCATAATTAATTATTTTTTTCTAAATGACTTGCCATTATTTGTTTTTTACTTTATGATTTACAATGCACAACCCCATGAATCTTAACATTTTTATAGAACTAATTGATTTTGAATGAGATGAACTATTAGAACTAAACGAACATCTACATCATGCATATATGACTCAAAGCTTTACATGCTATAGTGTGTATTTATCCATAATTTGGTTTCGAAATCTCATGCATTCAATACATGTGTACCTTGCTAGTTTTGAGTAGAGTAGCAAATTTCATGTGGCCCCGGGTATATCAAAGGGACAATTGCATTTTTGCCCCTAGTTGGTTCCTACCCACGGGTTTTGCCCTTAATTTTCGAGCTTGCTCAGTTTTGCCCTTACTTTTTCCGTCGAGGTCCCTTGAATGCCCTTTGACCGTTTGACCAAAACTTGGAAAATTCATAACTAATACATATGAACTCAGAAAAATGCAAATAAGATATCAAAATTTTCAGATCAACATTAACTTTATGTGCATATCATTTCCATTCAGGAAAAAAAGCACCTTTTAAACTACCTGAGGTAATTAATGTTATTAACATTATTAAAAATAAAAAGGTATAAACAATATTTTTTTCATGAATAAAAATTACATGCAAATGTAGGTGATGTTTTCTGAACATCCTTATATCTTATTTGCATTTTTCTAAGTTCGTATCAATTTTTTATGAAGTTTCCAAATAATGGTCAAAGTCGTAAGAACATTCATAACAAGATGATATGAACTCAAAAAAATGCAAATAAGATATCTGGATGTTCAGAAAACATCACCTACATTTGCATGTAATTTTTATTCATGAAAAAAAAATTGTTTATACCTTTTTATTTTTAATAATGTTAATAACATTAATTACCTCAGGTAGTTTAAAGGGTGCTTTTGTCCTGAATGCAAATGATATGCACATAAAGGTAATGTTTATCTGAACATTATGATATCTTATTTGCATTTTTCTGAATTCATATGAATTAGTTATGAATTTTCAAAGTTTTGGTCAAACGGTCAAAGGGCATTCGAGGGACCACGACAGAAAAAGTAAGGGCAAAACTGAGCAAGCCTGAAAAGTAAGGGCAAAACCCATGGGTAGGAACCAACTAGGGGTAAAAATGCAATTGTCCCTATATCAAAATGCAGGGCCCATGCATCATTGTCTTTCGGTCGAACCTACGTCCACAATTTTTTGTATGTACTATATCACCATTGGTCCCCGAACCCAAAATGTTGCCTCGTTCCCGTAAAACCAAGCGGCCCACACATATTCAAGGCGTCGACTCGAACCCGTTTACTACGACGTGGCCCCGCACACCGTAGTACTCCCACAAACCCTACCGCCTCACTCATCATCGGTTTTCTTCAAGAGGGCGAGGGAGAAGCCGATTTGTAGTGGAGGCGCTTTCAAAAAAAGGATCTGTAGTGGAGACCCCTACCCTAGGGTGCCCTAGGTAGCTGCCACACGCATCATTGTTTTCTCTTTTCTTTATGCTCTTGTGCCCTAGAGTGAAATGATGGTTGCTTCGTCCGTCCAGCTTAATGCGGGAAAGGTGGGGCTTTGTGATTTGACCCCTCATCACTCATTTTCTACTACTGCAGAGCTACGACCGGGGTGCCTCCAATTCCAACTGCTGCTCCGAACTGTAATTTGGTGCATTGCACATGGAACAAGACGGTGGATGAGCCACATGTCGGCCAAAGGGGTCCTGTTAAGTGTGTCGCCATTTCGTGTGCGGACTGACCCTGCTTGAGTTGCTACGCCAACACGACAAGAGCAGCCTACCACTTGGTTTTGCTCCTTGGTGAATCCCGACTATATTGATCTAAAAAGATACGTGCTGAACTACCCTCTCCGTCTTGGTTTTTTTATTTTTAGGCGTCTCGGTTTATAGGTCCTGCACGTAGTTCTAGTTCATCCATTTGACTAACTAAATATGAGTTACTATGTCACAAAAAGTATATCACTGGATTCTTAAGCAGATGTAGTTGTATTTAAAAATCGAGGGCGGGGCTTTTCCTGCGCGGTAGGCGGGGTAGTTCCGCCTAGTCGGTTCGACACAGACGCGAGAAGACGAGGGAGTAGGCTGCTGCAAATGTAGGGCTGTGTGATTTGACAGCGAGTTACTGCTGGATAGGTGGGGCCCCGTGATTTGACTTGCCATTATCATTTTAACTGCGGCGCTACGACCGGTGTGAGTCTCCTGATTCCTGACCACCTCCATACAGGTGCCTCTCCCAATGCTCCACCATGTAGTAGAGGCTGGCTCTTGCATAAGAGCCCACTTCTCCACTTTTTCCTTGCCTCCCTTTTCCTCCACATATGCAAAAATGCCATGTAAAGCGCACTATTGTACTTACTTTTACTTGCTCCTACAGGTGCTTAAGCTTGCCACATAGGCATAAAGTCTGATGTGGCAAGTTAATCAAGAAGAGAGAGACTAGTTTGGTGACCCAAGGAAGAAACGGTGCTAAGTGCGTGTACCTAGGTGAAAAGACAATTTTGAGTGTATAGATAATTAAATGAAGCAAACTTAGCAACACCATTTCATTGGAAGAGGTCACTCCTTGGCAAATGCAATAAATACTAGTACTCCCTGTGTCCCATAATATAAGAATGTTTTTGGCACTACACTAGTGTCAAAAATGTTCTTATATTATGGGTAGTGCCAAAAACGTTCTTATATTATGGGACGGAGGGAGTACGAAGAAAGAGATAGAGAGGAGTAAAAAATATACACTTATAGCCAACCTTATAGCCAACCTTGTTGTAGTATGAGTGACTAAGTGATGACTATGTATGACATGCCAACATCGGATAGCCTAACGCACCGTGTTAAATCTCCAAGTGCGCGACCGCGTGAGCGACGCAACGGTCATGGTAGGCGCGACCATGATACGGGCTGCTGGCAGCCCTTGGATCTGAGATCAAACGGTCGCATGCTAAGTTGCTGAAAATTTGTAGAATAACCCTCCAGGATAGGATATTCACCCATAGGTCTAGAATCACGCCATGCAACCATTCAATCTCAGATCCAAGGGCTCTCGGAAGCCCGTATCATGGGAGAATGGAAAGCCACTACCCTGCCGTTCGCACGCTGGTAGTTCGCTCCTACTCTTCCCCGCACGTCCTTCAATACTACGGTGGTTCGCTCCTAGTCGTCCTGTCCATTCACGTTACGGCAGTTCCACTAATCCTAACCCTCCTCCCAAATCCATGGCGTCCCAAATCTCCATGATCGGCGGTGAGTACAAGGTTAGAACCATCACCAGCGATGAGTTTGATGTCATCTACACCCATTCTTCTGCGATGGTCAAAGGATGCCTTTCTCACTTCAGACGCATGTTCGAAAACTCAGATGATCAGTGGGTCGCTGGGCTAGATGTTGAGTACACCACTGTCCTAGAAGAGAAGGATCTAAAGGACGAAGAGAGGAAGAAGCCCGCCGTGATCCAGGTTTGCGTACATAACGTTTGCTTGGTCTACCACATATGCCATGCCGACATTGAGTGCCAGGATTTTAAGAACTTCCTCAAGGACAAAAGAGTGAAATTCATTACTATAGGCTTTAAGAACGATAGGGATGTCCTGCGTCGGATAGGTCTCGTTGTAGGCCAACCCTTCGATCTCTAAAAGGCAAGCCTGGTGTCCTCCTCTCAACCTTCAATGCTGACCCTGGCAGGAGCCATGGTTCATCCTTCGTACCGTAAACTGGAGAAACCTCATTACACATTCCATCGTCATGCATGGCAGCGGAATGTCCTAGATATAGACCACATCCACTACGCTGCAATGGATGGCTACCTTTGTTTCAATATCTACAAGGGTTGGATGAAGAGCAACAGCCAAGTGTGCAGTTCAAGCAAAGAAGTATCGGCCAAGAGGGAGAGGGACAAGGACGAAGTCGAGGACGTGGACGAGGACTCCGAGTAAGGTGGCAGTGTCATTGCTCATGGTGGTTCTAAACTTCTAGTGCAGTGTCTACCGGATTAGTTGCATAGTTTAATTTCAGGTGTGCTTAGTTTAATTTGAGGGGTGTGTTGTGCTGAGCCCCCAGCAGAACTATGTTGCTTTTTTAATAGTACTATATGCATAATTTTGGTGACGAGCGCTCTCTATATGTAGCACCTTTTTTTAATTTCAATTTTTGCTCCATGGCACAATCCATCGATAGTACTACTGTACAAAAGTATATATTTTTTAAAAGTCTAGAGTATTGTTCATCACATATATAGCCAGTTAAATTCTCAACCTAGAACGACGTGCATGCCATGTAGTAAACCGGTACGGAGGAAGTATAGTAAAATGAGGTGATTTTATCGAGCGATCGGCGGGGGAGCATGGCCTGTCATGCGGTCCCACGTGTCATGATGTACCAAGGCGATGCGCGTATCCCTCTTGATTCAGAAGCAATACTACGTGGTTTGAGATGACGGCAAACCGAAGTGTGAAATAATGGTTGCTTCATCCGTCTGGGAAGGTGCGGCATTGTGATTTGACGTCTCATTGCTCATTACTACTACTGGGCCGGTACGAGTGGGGTGCGTCCCCCTGCTGTTCTGCACTGTTATTTGGTGCTTGACACGTCAACCCGGTTGCTATATGTCCCACATGTCGGCGACAGGAAGTACATAATTCATGAAAGGGAGCGTCGACGGAGGAGTATACTACAGAATTCATGAAAGAGAGCGACTTAGTTTTGGAAAAATCTGTTTTTACGGAGTACGTACCCACTAGGGTTTATAGGGCTCATCTAAAAAACACTCGTTTTCCGTTTGATAAGTCTCAATTCTACTATACTAGTAGTAGTACCATTACATGTTGGATTTCGAGGTGCGTTAGATCACCCGACGCAAGCAGTGTTAAGAGGAAACTAACCAATGCATGTACAAGTTCATGGAAATTTAGTGGTCATTCATGCATTCGTTCTAATTAATGCCTCGGTAAAGATAACTTCTTGAGAAAAATGAGCCTACTAATTACTTGTGCAAACTACGAAATTAATTCGACCACTCACCGTCTACCTTGGTTGGAGAGATTTTGAAATTGAGCCATAAACTAGAAAGGAGGGAGTAGTAACTTTTGTCTCGATTACTATTTGTGGCCTTGTATAGATGCAAAATGTATTTTTTATAGTGGCCTTGTATAAGTAAATGGAGGGAGTACTAACCAAAGTACGTAGTAGGGACGAGGAGTTAACAGAGGGAGTAGTAAAATTTTCTCCTCGTGCTGCGAGCCACCGCGCGCGTGGCCGAGGGAGTGGGCGTAAAGGCGTACATCAGTAGTAGTAGTACTACTACTACTACTCGTAAGCAAGCTTCAGCTCATCCTGCGAGCCACCGCGCCTGTGGGCGGGGGAGACGGCATACTAAGCAAGCTTCTCCTCGTTCTGTGAGTTGACGGGACACATCAAAAGTACTCCAGTGTATAGAGCCTTGCCTCTAAGGTAGGCCCCACATGGTTTGCCTCTTTTTTCAATTTAATATAATGCATCAAGTCGCAATTTGTTTGTTCACCCGTGGTAGACGATCCTCCCTCCACCAAGTGGACAACCAGAACACGTGCCAAATTACCACGTGGGTTGCCTTTTTCGTACAGAAATGAGCTCCACCATGTACATGCGCGGGTGTGGTTGGGAAAGAGACGGGAGTACGTGCGCCGTGCATGCACCTCTTCTCTTCATGCATGTCCCCCACCTACGTGGGTGTGTGTGAGAGAGATACAAACCTAGACATAATGTGCCGTCCATCCCCATGCCTCTGCCCAGTCCGACCACCAGTCAGCATCATGCCCCACTCCTCCTCACCTTATCTCTCATCTTTCTCCCTCCATTTTTATATACAAGGGGCCACTATCAAAATTACAATTTGCAGATATACAAGGCCACTAACACTAATTGATGCAATATTAATGGTGTTTGCCTCGTGGTCCTAGCAAAGGAGGATATTAATTATCCCTTGCATGCATGCGGGAGTTTGTAAAAAATGCATCTTGATGTTCCGTGCAATGCACGGGCATCTTGCTAGTCCATGAAAACAACACATGGAAAAATTCCACGGCGAACGAGGGATTTGAATCTGTTGGGAGGGCTGTTTGGATCTTGCCCGGGGTAGCCAAAATATTGGCGACCCTTTTGTCCACCGGTGCCTTTGCCACCGATGAATGAGGAATGGCTCGGGTGCTCATGCTGTCATGCATCCTCCAGCGCGCACGTTGGAGACGAGCTCGCATGAGCTGTGTTTTTTTTGTCCCACAACGCCGCCCGAGCCGCCCGCAGTCCGACCAGCGACCCGCAAATTACGCCATCCAACCGTAGCCGCACACATTATGACAACAACTCAACCAACCGGACGAAATTCACGCAAACACGTAGAAAAACTGATATTTCATATAAACAACGACGGAAATCATATAAAATACCGGATTTTCATACAAACATGACGGATTTCATTACATTCAAATGAACTACGCGGTGCTAGTTCTGGACAGCACAGGTATATAATACCTGGCCTAAATGGTCGCCCGCCGATCGATTTGTGTTCCTCATGTCCGGCAGCACGATCACCGGACTGCCGGGAGCCCCGGAGGTATATATGCTTCAGCGCAAAGGACGGCTCGTTTCCCCACTGCCCAACTGATATCATTGGCGGGTGCCGAAGATGATGGTGGCCAGCACCGGTTCGAGTTCATCACCGGCCACTACTTCGCCATGGCCGGCACCGGCTTGAGTTCATCCTAACATTCCCCTCTTCTATGGAGCCCATGCGGGGTCGACGAAGGTCCTCGCCATAAAAGGATCCAGCAAGACACCTGCTGTGTACGCCGGCGTCGCCTCCGCGGCCTTCATGGGACCCAAGCGGCAGCGGCCTCCCGTGTTCTACTTCTCCTCGATGATGGCGGCGGACACGGAGGCGCTGGCCACCGACTCATCGCTCTCCGCGCACCCGGCTTCTGTCGCTGCTTGCATGGCACGGCCGCCAGCATGGGAGTCTCGGCCACAGAAATGAGAGATGCGGTACGAGGCGGCGGCATGGACGGCAGCAACGACGCCCGTGCGCCGCTCCTTGTCGAGCTGGCCTGGAGCGGCGAGTTGCTGAACCGCGCGCCGTCTTGGGGCAGCAACTGGCTCCGTCGGGCGAGGGTGCTGAGGTGGATCAATGAGCTGCATAGCTCGTATCCAGCGGGCTACCCAGTCGGCTTGGATGCGGAATAACTACTCTTCGTAAGCCATTGTAAGAGTGGACAAAATGGTGGAGGAGATAGGGGAGCAGCGGAGGTGTTCGATTCTTGGCCGGCGTTTGTCCTCGTTTAAACAGGAGATTAAATAGACGGCGGATGGGAGGAGCTCGGCCGGCGTTGCGTTTAACACCGGCCCGGTCATGAACGGACATGTGTCCAGAGTGGGTTTCTCGGCTTCCACACGGGCAGGTTTCATGGAGGCGTTTGCGTGTGGCACGGAGGCGTGTTCAGCCGGGCGTGCCGCGAGTGGCGCCCTCGACTCTGACCTAGGACACCGTGCCGTTCTTCCACTAACGTGTGGGCTCTTTGGGTGCATGGCCTGCATGTCAGTGACCCAACGCAGGCAGCGCACAGCAGAGGAACCTTGGGTGGGCCAGGGCGGTCAGAAGCGGGCATTTCATAAACCGATGATTGTTCATTGAGTGTGACGTCATCTTTTTCATGTAGATAAGCCTACTATGTTGATAGCCCATTCGATACGTTGTGATTCATAAAGACCGCTGCAAACATCAATGTTATGCTTATCACAGATAAGATTGATTAATACCCGCAACAATCCATGTCCTTAACAAAGGGTGCATGCACGTATAGGTTGAGCGTGTGTCTTGCGTCGTGTGCTGTGTGCATGCAGGCGTGCGAGTGTTGCGTGCGTGCAAGGGTATGTTTCAATGTTGCATGCATGGGTGCGTATGTGCGTGTGTTCGTGAGTGCATGTGTACGTGTCAGTGTTGCACGCCAGCATGCGTGCGTGTGTACGTGTCAGTGTTGCACGCCTACATGCGTGCATGTCTTGTGTGCGTGCATGTGTGCGTGCGGGGTGAGGCTACATGTCAGTCGACTGACTTTTTCATCTCTGGTCATTAGATTTTCCAGCCGTTGGATACGAAATCAAGGGCCTCCAGTTTATCATCAAACTCCACCCCCCCCCTGAGCCGCCAGCCACCACCGGCCGAACCGCCAGCCCCCGTCGCCCGCGGCCGGCCCGCCCTCCCCAAAACCTCTCCCCACCGCCGGTCCGCCGCCGCACCGGCCATCCCTCTAGCCCCCTCCCCCCCCCGCCGAGCTTTTTCTCCGGGGATCCCCACCCCACCGCCCAATGAACGCCCCCCCAACCGCCGGTGACTGCCAACCAGAGGTCTCATGACTTCGAATACCCACCGACCACTAATTTATTACCATTTCTGTCCTTCATATACGCGCTGACGGGTGGGCCCTATGGTAATGTGCGCTGCTGAATGTGGACCATTTGACTGGTCAATTGATCATGTTATCAACAAATTACGGAGCTGTATGGTGAGCCAGTGACCGTATGATCACCCTAAAATGTACTCCTATTTTATTAACACAATACAGACTCAAACTACCATTTCTTTCTTTCATATACGGGCTGACAGGTGGGCTCCACGGTTACGCGCCCCGATGGTGCAACACTAGTTGCACCACGTGGAACATTTGACTGGTCAATTGATTGTGTCATCAACAAAATACGGAGTTGTACAGGTGAGGAAGTGACCATATAATCATGATATGTATTTGTTTAACATGGTACAGACACAAGGGCTCATATATACACGCAAGCACTCACCGCTATAAGCGCACACACGCGAACCCTACCCCTATGAGCACCTTCGAGAGAGTGGGCCAGCATATATGATCTTGAGATTTTACGAAGTCACCATAGGTGCCTCGTAGTTGAGTGGAACATCTCCTCCCACTGAACGTACATCGCTAGAAAATACTGAAATTAACACAAGATAAATGTGAGCACCGGGACTTCAACCTTCGTGGGCTCGAGAAACCACTGTCCTCTAACCATCCAACCGCATGTTGGTTAGCACGATAAAATGTATGTGGTGACCGTGATGAGCTTATTCTGAAGTCCAGTGATCATATCGTGCTTTCGCTTCAAATATAATGACCGTAAGTGTCGTCAACAAAATACAGAGCACGCATCAAATGCAAAGTCCGTCAGTGTCATCAACAAAATATGGAGACGTATTGTGAGCTAGATACCGTTGTACTATTGTATATGCTTATTTTCTTAGTGGCCGATTGCATGTGTGGTGTGGTGGGCACATCATTTCTAGTTGTGGTGGGTCAACATGAAGACTCATGGGTCGGTTCCATCCTGCGCCACATATAGGTTGGACCGAGACGTGTTATATGAAGACCCATGTGGAGGACTCGGCGTACAACACGAAGCTACCAGAGTCGTGGAGGACTCTATCCCCACTGGTGATAAGCCGACTATATATGATTTGTAACCCTAGGCCCTTAGTATGTTATACAAGCTTGGCGGCTAGTTCGTCGATAGTATACACACATGCACAATGCCTGGTATTCACGTGTACTTTGTACACACCCCCACTACTAGGGAAAACCCTAGCAGTAGCGCTGGTTTTGTGCTCACTAGTAGCGCGGGTAGGCGCACTACTAATAAGGCGCTACAGCTATTGCTTAGCAGTAATGCGTGCCCCCACGCGCTACTGCTAGGACAAATAGCTGCAGCGTTTGTTCACTCCCATGCTACTGCTATTGTAACTACTAGCAGCGTGTTTTCTCTCCATCGCTACTAGTATTCTTTTTTTATTTTTTTTATTTTTAGTGTATTTATGCGCCATCGTACAAATATTGGTACAATACCAGTTATGAGGTTTACATCATTATGTCCATAACAGTGTGTCAAATGAAGGTGGATTAGGTTCAAGTGGAGGCAATATGTGGTGCATGTCAAAAGTATACTACTAATCCAAACTTGATCAGTTTGGACTAGTAGTACTTTCGATGTGCACCACATGTTGCCTCCACTTGAATCTAATCTGCCAGCACAAGCTATTTAATCATCATCATAGTCATTGCCACCAATAGTATTTATTTAATCACCACTAACACTAGCTAATAATAATCATCATAGTCATTACCACCAACACTAGCTATTTTATCATCATAGTAATAGTGTAGCACATCATCATCCTCAAACTCATTTCTAGCTAGCTAATCACTCCTGCTGCTCTCTCTTAGGTAAAATAACATAAAACATGTGTAGCTCTCCTCCTTGATCAAGTTGGAGCATGCAGATGAACCTATCTCCTAATCGTGGGTAGCGCATCTGTTTGCTGCCCCTAGTACTTCTCTGCGCTTCTCCATCACACATTTGGTCCAGTCTTGCACTATTAAGCATCCGTCGCTAATCTTGAATGCACTAAAGTAATATGTAGGATATCTTGGCCGTAAGCTAATAATACTCATGGTACCTTTAGTCTCGATCCCATAAGGCACAACATTCATCGGGAGTCCCTGTTGAAGAACATCGTATGGTAACATACTTAGGAATGAAGTTTAGCTTCAAAAATAATGTATGGAAAAGATGCACCAAGGACAAATAGTAAAAATCTTACCATCCTTCCTAAATAGATGTGATCGTAGTTCATTACGAACACTATTGGTCGCACATTTTCAGTTCTAACATTTCTAAATGCAGGAAGAAAATTTGTCTTGACAGTATCAAGATCCTCAAGCCATGAAACATAATGACTTAGCTCCTCGCAGTTTAGTTCAGCCTTGGGACAGTAGTAGGTCCTGTCTACCAAGCGCTGGACATGTTTGCTTGCACCGAAATAAGCTGACAATACAAATTAGTTGTCAACTATTTTTGAATAAACAATATCAAAGACATAAATATGGTTGAGAAACTTACATAATGGTATAACTGGAGGCGTCTGCACATCGACCTAGATGTCGGTATTACCTTCAATATCATCTTCTGGACGAATATCAAAGGTGATAACCATATCAGGCTCAAATGCATAAGTCTTGCATAGTGCTCGCCATGTTTTGCATCCAAAATAGGTGTAGTCGTCTGAATTGTATAATTTTGCATGGAAAATATAACCATGCTCGGTCTTCAAGTAAACTTTATTTTCCTCCATAGTACGACTGAAACCTATCTTATCCAATACAAAAACTCTTGCATGGCAGGGGATACGCTAGTAGAATAGTAAAAAAAGACTTGTCATGCTTAATGTCATGCTTAAATTATAAGTTGAAGCAAATTTCATGCTTAATTACAAAAAAAGACTTATCATTGTGACTTACTGTATCCACTTCGAAGTTCTCGTCCAGCTTGATGCTGAATCGCCTATCATCATCTAGGAAGATTCTGTCACACAGGCCACGCTCGTCTTTGCAGTATTTGCAAATACCGTAATCATTTTCGTCGTCAGACATTTCCTATGTTCATAGTTAAAACATTAATTGAAAATCGATCGAAGACAACTACCAGGATACTCAACACACAAATCCGGGGCACTCGATATTTCCTACATCTTCTGGCACAAGTCATGCCAAAATTCACAGAAAAATCCGGCATGACCTTTGCTAAAATAGGACATATCGAGCGCCTGAAATTTGCCGAAACGGAAATGAATCAACACTCCGGCAAAACATAGGCCACTCGGAGGTGTAACCTGCAAACATGACCGGCCACTTGGGCAAGCACATATCCTATTTGAGCAACACAAGATATTCATTTCAAAATATCTTATAGGACTCAAATTAGCATGCATTCAATAAGCAAAAGTAAATCATCTCATGCATCCATACATCATCGAACATTATCACTAATACATCCCGAATAGTGTCATACATATAACGTCACTAATACAACTAAAACCCTAGCACACGACGGGTATCGGCGCGGGCGATGGACACCCACAGAGAAGGAACCATCACAGGATCATAGCTCCAGTGAGATCCGTGGAGAACCTGCCAGGTATTGGAGAACCTGTGATCCAACGCAAACAAGTAGCGACGGACGTGCGCGTCCTCCTCACTGACACGGTGACGCACCACCTCCGCAGGGTCCTGGAGCCTCTGGACCATCACTGGCCCACGCGACCGCCACCAAAGAAGGTTCGGGTCAACGACAGGCTGGCTCCTCACCAACCTGCGCCCCCTGGTAGGTAGCGCCTCCCAGTACCACCCCGGCGGAGCCCAGTCTCGGACATGGCCCATCTGGTCAAGCAGGTGTCGTCCTCCATCGACTCGACGACGAGGATGCGGGATAGGCATCGTCCACGTCGATGCTGGAAAAATTTCTTTAACTAAAAAAATAGCAAAAAGTTCTTATTAACTAGTTCTATTAATTCAACTAGTTCTTATTAAAAATAAACTTACTATAAATAAAAATAAACTAGTACCTAATTAGTACCTAGTTCTTACTAACTAATTAGTACCTAGGAACTACTGCCCTAATTACCATCTAATTTGATGAAGCTAGGGGTGGAAAGTGGTAGCGGATATTCCAATTATCCAACTATAAAGTGAAATAAGTGGTCAAATTTTACTCGTTTTATGATTCATCTTAGAAATTTGATTCGTTCCCACCCTTAGATGAACCCTAACTCATTTGAGCCGCATCCGCATCCGATTCGTTTCCACCCTTACATGAACCCTAACTAATTTGATGCAACTAAAATATAAAGAAACCCTAGGCAGAGGTAGGGGAGAGGGAGGAGCAGGCGTGCTCACCTCGGGTGCCTGCGACGAGGGTGGGGCAGGCAGCGTCGAGGTCGGGGTCGGGGCACGCGGCGGATGGCGGCGTCGAGGTCGGGGGCGGCGTCCGAGGCGGTGTTGAGGTCGGGGGCGGGGGCGGCGTTGAATCTGGGGTCGGGGTGGCGTAGAGGGTCTGCGTGGAGCGCGCGGCGGCCGACGGGCGACAGCGGCGGCGAGAGTGGAGAGCTGGATTTGGGGGAAGTGGCCGTGGGGAAGGACGAACCCCGTGGTTAAGTCAGAAGTAGCTGTAGCGCGTTCCAGAAAGCGCGCTACTGCTACGTTAGCTACAGCGCGTTCTGGGATACACGCTACTACTACTCCTTTCTCTTTTTTTCCCCTTTTTCATTTAGTTTTCTTCACATTTTATTTTTTTTCCTTTCACCTTATTCTATATCTTTCATTTTCAATTACCTTTATATGTGCTTTCCATTTAATTTTATATCCTTTAGCAGTAGCGAGTTTAGATTAAAACGCGCTGCCACAAAGAAAGTAGCGGTAGCACGGTTCGATATAGGTCGCTACTACTATGTGTAGCCTATCGGCTAAGCCGTGGGAATTTTAGTAGTAACATGTTTAGAACAAGACGCGCTACTGATAAAACTTTATCTACAGGGTGGTTTGCACAGGCGCGCTACTGCTACTTAGCACCAGTGTGCTTCTTTGACCCGCGCTACTGCTAAAGTTCTGTGTATAAGGTTTTCCCTAGTAGTGGCCCTATCACTAATATACAGTACCAGGAGTAGGCTCTTTCTTCAACTGCAAGGTTCCGATCCGAACTAGGGTAACACTTTGCCTCGTATTACCATCCAGCCTAATAGCCAGGGATATCCTACCGGATGATATGATGAAATCATATCTGTCAACTACTAAGAGAGAGGTGTGTCGGGGGCAATGTGTGCGAGAGAGGCCTAAAGATAATGTGTGTGCGGGAGACACGTAGGCACATATATGTGCGTATAGAGGGCGAGTAGAGACCGTGCATGTGTATATATGCATGTGAGAGAAATAGTGTTTTCCAACTGAGATTAGTGAAAAGAGTGGTACATAGTAGTCAGAAAGAGAGAGAGAGAGAGAGAGAGAGAGAGAGAAACAGAGAGAGCATGTGTGTGAGTCACCCCGACACCCTGAGAGAGATTGTGAGCATGTGTGAAAGAGAAATATCGATGCATATAAAGTGTGTGCACTTATGCGTTAGATAGAGAGATATATAACGCGTTTGTGAGAACAGGGCGAGGCATAGTGCATCTACGTGTAAAAGGCAGTTCTACGCACTAAATTAAAATATAAATGGCATTATTATTTTTGGATGAGATCATGAATTTTGCAAATTGCGTATGGACGAAAATCGGTCTATCAGACACCCATACTCTATTGAATTCTTGCATGTGCATGTGTTTATTTCATAGTATCGATCCATAGAGTGAGAGCGGTTTGAAATACAGGCAAAGGATGCTTTTGCAATTCATATATAAACATTAATTAGTGCACTCCATGTTGTTAGTGTGAAGCACTTTATACATTTGTCACTTGCATGGATACATTCCAAATTGCTAGCTACGAAATAGAATACATGTCGAATTCAACATAAAGGGGGTTTCGAAGATTCGAATTCATAGGAAGTGCATTCATCTATTTGAACCCGAGATAATGGCATTTGTAAATCAGATGTAAAAGGGGGCATCAATCTTTGTTGTGAGTTTGAACATGCTATATATATTCATATGCATATCTAACTTTTTTTTGCAACCAAGGAGATTATATCTGGAACCATGCATGAACTTAGGTAAGTTGCATATTTTTTAATATATACTCGTGTACAATGTATATTCAAATGTACCCCCTCCATTCCAAAATAATCGTAGCTTTAGGATTTTCAAGAGTAAAGATTTGTGAAGTTTGACAAATCCTGAAAGTTCAATTCAAGAGAACCGAAAACGTTAATGCTTCTGCTCCCAAATATTGAACGAAGCGCCAAATAGGCCTCTGGTCACCCGAAACCGCACGAGACTAATGTTTTGGTGGTAGGAAATTACTGTCCTGACTCGGGCCCGTGTAGCCTATCGGTCCGATGTCCAAAGGTCTAAACCGGGGTAGGTTTGTAACTTCACCAAGACGCCAGTCTCAACCGCCTCCGAGAAGCATTCATACACCGTGGGCGCCTACCCATGCGCTCGGCCGAAATCTATCCCACCCACATTTGGGACACCTGACATGACTGTCCTGCCCCCAACCCGCAATATGTCCAAAATTTTAGATGGGGGCAAAGTTTGTAACTTTTTCCAAATTTCAAACAAGCGCGTCTCAAACCGAAACATTGTTCCCCCTTAGTTCCCCGCCTCCCTCCGTTTCCCCATTCATACTCCGTGGGCGCGAAAACGCCCTCTCCACCAGCCGCGAAACCCCAGCCTCCTCCGTCCTCCACCCCATAGCGGCCAATCCACTGCCGCCCTCCTCCATCATGACAGAGCCAGTACCCCGACGTCGTCGTCCAACGCAACTGCAACGCCCTCAAGGACTTAGCAGCTGAAGCCGAGGCAGAGCTGCCTCCACGACGCCGACGTGCGTCGTACCAGAACCACTCTGACCATGCCGTCCTGCGCCTCACTGTTGTAGCTCCATTATCGCAACCGTCCACCGCACCGGAGCTGTTCCCGCTATGCCGCCGTTCGCCGCCTCGGATCTGCTTCCCGCCGCCGACAGACGGCCACCGCACCACACTCAACAACTTGGCCATGGGTTCGTCCAAGGCTGCACTGTCCTCCACAACTTCTGGTTTCCGGCGAACAACAAGAAGATCGTCGAAAAAAAAGAAGGAGGACACAGCACTGCTAGCAGAAAGAGGTACTGCTCTTCCCTTATTTGTGCAAATCTTACGTCTTCGCTCACACCGTATTCATCCCACGAAGAAACTAGTTGAGCGCTTCTTACTGCATCTTCTTCGTGATACTAAACGCACAAGGTTTCCTCCCTTTTACTATTTCACCTTTGCTAGAGGTCAGTAGCCCGCCTGGATTTCAATTCGGGGTCAGTGAACCACAATTAAAAGAAGCAGCACCCGCTTAGGCGCGCGGAGCACCTAGTCCGCCTGTTCCCCGGGGAAGCGGCGCATCGGTGTCTATCATAGGGGTATGGGGCGCAGGAGCAGCTTGCGCCTGATCTGGAGGTCGGCGGGGCTTGAATGGATGGCCAGGGGCGGTGCCAAGCACGGCGGTGCGGTGAGGTCGATGGGAGGGTGCAGGCAGGGGAGGAATACTAGGCCGGTGGTCGCTGGCGTTTCGAGGAAGATCGTCAACACTGACTGGCTGGAGGTAGATGAAGGCGATCTGCCCGTTCTTTGTACATCAGATAGTGCAGAAAAAATGGACTGGCCTATTTGCTTTCAGTCGACTGTTATTTTCATAGAATCCTATAGTAATTTAGTGCGCCATGCATGTTGTAGAGCTATCATAAGTCTCCTGTCATTTATTTCTCACCGACCTGCTATCTGCTACCTTTACACTGTACTAATTGTGCACACACTTCACCCATACTCACACTATTGTTTTTTTATGCATGGGTATTTCAGACTCTGACGCGGTGTTGATGAATGCAGAAAAGAAAAGACAGAAGTCGCTCTAGTGTAATTCGAAGATAAGCACTAAGCGTTTCAGCGCTCTAATGGGTGCAGTGTCAGCAGTTGGAGACAGTAAATGTAGCTCTGCAGTTGATGATCTCAATTGCCACACACAACCATCCCAGGTGCTTGCTTTAACTTCGCGCTGTCAAATGTGGTTGCATGTTGCATATGGTGTCTAGCTTGTATTGCTTCCAATTTGGTTAAATTGCATCTGCTTACTTTACACATTATACCTTTGATAATGACATGCCTTCCTGTTTTTGATACATACTACATATGTCTATTAACCATGTTCGTACATCAAACTAATGATCTTTTGTATCCCTCGTCAATCACTTATGATGAGACAGTCACCCGAGTGGGTTACTGTGAGACACCCTACTCGTTTAAAGAGTGCAGTGTCATCCTCCCCACATGATTCTCAAGAAACAGCAAGGCTAAATGAAGATAGTCAACGTAGCTCTCTAGTTGATCACCACAATTCCCCCACACCACCATCGCAGGTGCTTGCTCTTACTTGGCAGTGTGATATGTGGTTGCATGTTGCATATGGTGTCTACCTTGTAATGCTTCTAATTAGGGTAAATTGCATCTGCTTAGTTAACACATTATACCTGTGAATATGACATGCCTTCCTGTTTTTGGTACATACTACGTCTTTCTATTAACCATGTTCTTACATCAAACTACTTTTCTTGTGTATCCCTCATCAATGCTCCTAATTTGTTAAATTGCATCTCCTTAGCTTACACATTATACATGTGAATATGACATGCCTTCCTGTTTTTGGTACATACTACATCTGCCTATCACACCATGTTCTTACATCAAACTACTGTTCTTGTGTATCCTGCGTCTATCGCTTATGATGAGACAGTCACGCGCGTGGGTTAATATGAGACGCAATACTCTTATAAAGAATGCAATTTCATCCTCTCCACATGATTCTCAAGAAACAGCAAGCCTAAAAGAAGATATTGAACGTAGCTCTGTATCTGAAGACCGCACTTCCCTTACACCACCATCACAGGTGCTTGCTCTAACTTCGTAGTGTGATATGTGGTTGCATGTTGCATACGGTGTCTAGCTTGTAATGCTTCTAATTAGGGTAAATTGCATCTGCTTAGTTTACACACTATACCTGTGAATATGACATGCCTTCCTATTTTTGGTACACACTACATCTATGTGTTAACCTTGTTCTTACATGAAACTACCTCTCTTCTGTATCCTGCATCAATCACTTACGATGAGTCACCTTTATTCGTTGCATATTGCATATTATTTCTAGCCTGTTGCCATGTATTGCTTCTAATTTGGTCAAATACATTTGTTAGGGCACCCTTTTAATTTGGCAGAGTGATATTGGTTTCATCTTTCATATGGTTTCTAGCTTGCATCGATTCTAACAAGTTCAAGCACCTTGTGCTTAGTTTACACTTTATACATCATACATGTCAATATGTCACGTCGTCCTGTTTTTCATACATATTCCATCCTCCTATCATGCGGCTGCCTTACATGAAAGTAGTGTTCGTCAGTATCATGCATCAATGAGTTCTGAAGAGCAAATTTTATTCCTTTTTCTTGTGGGTTTGACTTGACAAGGCAAAGTCAAGAAATAGGAAGGAAAAGAGTAAGGAAGGCGATGATGGTGGTCCTCTGCAGCAACGTAAACCGAGCATCTGTACCGATTCTCCTTGTACTGATACTGCATTACAAGGTCCAAGTCTCCGCTCCCCTACTCCACCATCCAAGGTGCTTTCTCTAACTTGGCAGTGTGATAACTGGTTGCATGTTGCATATGGTGTCTATCTCGTATTGCTCCTAATTAGTGTAAAATCCATCTGCTTAGCTTGCACATGATACATGTGAATATGACACGCTTTCCTATTTTTGGTACATACTATATCTGTCTATCACAGCATGTTCTTACATGAAACTACTCTTCTTGTGTATCCTGCATCAGTCACTTATGATGGGACACCTTTAAGTTGGCAGTGTGATATTGGTTTGCATCTTGAATATGATTTCTAGCCTGTATTGCTTCTAGTTTGATGAACGCCACCTATGACGAGATAGTTTTAACTTGGCAGAGTGATATTGATTGCACCTTCCATATGGTGTCTTGCAGTGTTTCTAATTTGTTGAAGTACCTTCTGCTTAGTTACCACATCATAGGTGTGAATATGTCAAGCCGTCCATTTTTTCGTACATATTCCATCCTCGTATCATGACTTTGCCTTTCATCAGAGTAGTGTTCGTCAGTATCATACATGAATGAGTTCTGGAGAGCGAATGATATTCCTTTTTCTTGTCGGTATGACCTCACAATGCAAAATCAATAAAGCTGAAGGAAATTGGCAAGGCATTGGATGATGGTGGTCCTTCCGAGCAACTGAAACGGAGGTTCTCTACATATTCTACTCCGCCATCCTCCCAACAAGATTTGCAAGACAACACAAGGCTAGACAGTCAACGTAGTTGTGTAGATGATGAGCACATCTCCCCTACTCCACCATCATAGGTGCTTGCTCTAACTTGGCACTATTATATGTGGTTGCATGTTGCGTATGATGTCTAGCTTGTATTGCTTCTAACTTTGTTGAATTGCATCTGCTTACTTTACACATAATGCCTGTGAATATGACATATGTTCCTGTTTCTACATCAGACTACTATTCTTGCATATCCCGCATCAGTCACTTATGATAAGGCACCTTTAAGTCGCCACTGTGATATTGGTTGTGTCTTGCATATGATTTCTAGCATGTACTGCTTCTAATTTGTTGAAACGCCATATAGTTTGAACTTGGCAGAGTAATATTGGTTGCATCTTTCATATGGTGTCTAGCTTGCATTGCTTCTAATTTGTTGAAATGCCTTCTGCTTAGTTACCACATCATAGGTGTGAATATGTCACACCATCCTATTTTTCATACATATTCCATCCTCGCATCATGTGTTTGCCTTTCATCCGAGTAGTGTTCGTCAGTATCATGCATGAATGAGTTCTGAAGAGCGAATTTTATTCCTTTTTCTTAGCGGTTTGACTTCACAATGCAAAATCATTACAGCTGAAGGAAATTAGTCCGGCAGTGGATGATGGTGATCCTTCGGAGCAACTCAAACAGGGGGTCTCTACAGATTCTACTCAGCCATCCTCCCAACAAGATTCACAAGACAACACAAGGCTGGACAGTCAATGTAGCTGTGTAAATGATGAGCACATCTCCCCTACTCCACCATCACAGGTGCTTGCTCTAACTTGATACTATTATATGTGGTTGCATGTTGCGTATGATGTCTAGCTTGTATTGCTTCTAACTTGAATTGCATCTGCTTACTTTACACATAATTCATGTGAATATGACACGTGTTGCTGTTTCTAGAACATACATGTACATGATGAGCACATCTCCCCTACTCCACCATCACAGGTGCTTGCTCTTACTTGGAACTGTTATACGTGGTTGCATTTTCCGTACGATGTCTAGTTTGTATTGCTTCTGATTATGTTGAATTGCATCTACGTAGCTTACAACTTATACCTGCAACGATCACTTACCCATAAGACACGTTTAACTTGGAACTGTGATGTAGGTTGCATCTTGCATTGTCTTCTAGCTTGTACTGCTTCTAATTTCTTGAAATGGCACTCACGACGAGACACTTTTTACCTAATAGAGTGATATTGGTTGCATGTTCATATGGTGCCTAGCTTTCATTTCTTCTAATTTTGTTGAAATGCCTTCCGCTTAATGTTTTTTCATACATATTCCATCCTCCTATCGTACGTGTGAATATGAAACGCTGTCTTTTTTTGTACATATTCCATCCTCCTATCCTGCGCTTGCCTTACATCAAGGTAGTGTTCATCTGTATCATGCACCAACCAGTTATGCAGAGCTAATTTTATTCATCTTCTTGTGGTTTTGACTTCGTAAGGCAATATCAGAAAATAGGAAGGAAAAGAGTAAGTTAGGGGATGTTGGTGGTCCAGTTAGGGGATGTTGGTGGTCCTCCGCACCGACGCAAACAGAGACTCTCTAGATTTGCCACTGCTACTGCTAATGAAGTTGAAGTCCCAAGTCTACATGATGAGTTCATCTCCCGTACTCCACCATCGCAGGTGCTTGCTCTAAGTTGACAGTGTGATAATTGGTTTCATGTTGCATATGTTCTCTAGCCTGTATTTCTTCTATTTTGATTGAATTGCACCTGCTGAGTTTATACGTTATACATGTGATATGACATGGCTTTCTGTGTCTAGAATACACTTCATCTATCTATCATACCATGTTCTTACATCAAAGTATGCTGTTGTGTATCCCGCATTAGTCACTCATGATTGGACGCTTTTAACATGGCAGTTTGATAGTAGTTGCATCTTGCATTGATTGGATGCTTTTAACCCGGGAAGGAGCCCAGTTGCAAGCATAAAAATGTTTGGCCATTGTGAACGAAAAGCTGAAAAGGAGATACTGGTTTACAAATCATTCATGGTGGTATGCAAGATGTGATAGGATAAAGATATACAGCTATGTGAAATTGCGTAAACCGGAGGCTGATACAATAATGAATGACAAGGTCATATCAGAACAAGGGTATACACATGTTGTTAAACCGGACTATCACAACGGATGTAAAAGGGTTTGCCAGTTTACCAGGGGACTAATGGTATGTGATAGATTGTTTTTACAAAGGTAAACCGCCTCTGTGGTAAAGAGGATACAGATCCAAGGTAAAATGACTAAGTAAGGGGAAACAGGTTCCGCAAGGGGACATGGAAATTTTGGATCTACTGAAAGACAAGAAAGCAAAAATATTTTGACCAAAAAAGGGTTGGACCCAAAGCAGTTCGTAATGCTTCAGATTGGTTTTTTGCGTACAAAAGGTTTGTCGTGGTAGCGGAAAGTAAGCTATTACAGGCAATATATCAAGCTTGAAGTTTTTAATCCATAGATAAGGAGGAACAGAGCCACGCTGGAGCCCTGATGAACTTTGATAAACTGCGAAGAATGAAGGAACCCTTAATAGATCTACAAAGGGGGAAAGGGAAAGACTTATAGAGGATGAAGCAACAAAGAAGCGCCGCAGCTTTCTGGCGCAACCAGGTTGATGCAGCGGCCGGCGAAGGAACGATGGCAAAGCTCGGTGGCGGCGGTGGCGCTCAGGGACAGAGATGTCGCAAGGAGGAAGAAGAGGGAAACCTAGACGAAGGGGAAAAATAGAGGGGCCCGTGGTCCTATTTTATAAGGTGAGCCGATAAGCGACATGTGCGTAAATCGAGGAGCTAGAAATGGATAGTTAATAAGGATGACGCCTCGAGGGTTGAACGTTCATTAATGAAGGGTATCTTCAGCTTCAACGGGTAGATGACGTCATAACGATTTACTGCGGATTTAAAGGATGACGTCACGGTGATTTACCAGATTTGTACAAAGGTGCCTGTCGGTGTCAAAACCGGTGGATCTCGGGTAGGGGGTCCCGAACTATGCGTCTAGGCGGATGGTAACAGGAGGCAGGGGACACAATGTTTTACCCAGGTTCGGGCCCTCTTGATGGAGGTAAAACCCTACGTCCTGCTTGATTTATTCTTGATGATATGGGTATTACAAGAGTTGATCTACCACGAGATCGGAGAGGCTAAACCCTAGAAGCTAGTCTATGGTATGATTGTATGTTGTCCTACGGACCTAAACCCTCCGGTTTATATAGACACCGGAGGGGGTTAGGGTTACACAAGGTCGGTTACAAAGGAGGAGATATACATATCCGTATTTCCTAGCTTGCCTTCCACGCCAAGTAGAGTCCCATCCGGACACGAGACGAAGTCTTCAATCTTGTATCTTCATAGTCCAACAGTCCGGCCAAAGGATATAATCCGGTTGTCCGGATACCCCCTAATCCAAGACTCCCTCAGTAGCCCCCGAACCAGGCTTCAATGACGATGAGTCCGGCACGCAGTATTGTCTTCGGCATTGCAAGGCGGGTTCTTCTCCAATTTCAAGTGTTTGTAAGCAGTATCCGGCCCCATAAATGTTCATCCTCTTAGCTTCTGTGCCCAATAAGGGCTATCTCCCATGCGTCGAATGAATACGAGGCGCCAGGGAATTTTTACATTTGCCCCCTAGCCAGATAAATAAATTGTCTATTAAAGGGATGGGGATGCTTAGATCCAATCCATACCATCCTCCCCCAGCGAGAATCCATCAGAGCGCGTTTCGGGAAGATCCATTCCAGCATGGCCGACCTCCGCAGCTCCTCCTCCCGCCCCGTAGCCCTAAGCCTGGTGACTAGGAGAGGTGTTCAGTCCCACACAGTCAATTAGTCAAACTGCTGACTAAGGGATTTCTCCCTCCGGCGTATATGGTGCCCGTTCGAGCCGGGCTTGCCACCTACAATGGCGGGGAGCAATCGGAGAGCTTTCCATGTCCCTCTATGGGGGAACGGGTCTGCCTTGTTCCTTATTTACTAAGGGGACTCAGATTTCCAATTCATCCGTTCCTCCGCGGGCTCCTGGAGTTCTACGACCTCCAATTACACAATTTCACCCCTGCCTCCCTTCTACACATCGCCGGCTATGTTGCTCTCTGCGAGTTGTTCCTGGGCTGCGAGGCTCACTTCGAGCTATGGAAGAGGCTATTTTGCCTCGTCCCTCACACACAGAGGGGGTCACTTTATCAAGTGGGCGGAGCCGAAATATGGCGCATCGCCGATACCAGATACCTGTCCGGTACCCCGAAGAAGTCGTCCGAAGACTGGCCTTCAGGATGGTTTTATATGGAGGGCGTTCCCCTTCCGGACCCTGTTCGGCGGGGTCTTCCTGAGTTCAATAATGCTCCTCTGAAGAAGCGCCGAATTTGGCGTCCACGGAGCCCCCAGGCGGAAAACAAAGAGGTCCTCTATCTGATGAACCGGATCAAAGCACTGGCTCAATCAGGATTGACAATAATCGAAGTTATGTCGATTTGCATAATGCGGGGAGTGCAGCCACTTCAATATCGTGGGCACCCCTTGTGGTGTTACAACAGGGCAGATGACGCCACCCGCTACGGGCGTAAGGGTCCGGACAATGCTGCCGCTCTAGCGAAAATTCTGTCCAAACTATTCAAGGGTGAGGAAGATGAGTTCACCCGCATCAAGCCACGGGATGGATTCTCCATGTATAATCCTCCAAGCTGGGTAAGTTATATCTCCCTGCTCCCATTTTTCCCGCATTCTTTGTCGTAAGTATTCACCTTGCCACTTTGCGGCAGGAACTGCAAAAAGCCATAAAGGAGGTCAGCAGCCCTTCTCCACAACCAGAGGACCCCGACCGGGCCCTCGACTCCGGACTTGAAGAAGATTCGGTTATATTCGTGGAGCTGATAGACCGGCAGTTCTATCAGTTAAGCTGCGACGATGCCATGGTGGCCATTACGGCCGACTATCTCGGACTGCTCCCTGCATCGCAAGTAAGAAAAACCAAAAATCCCAACTCCAAAACTAGGATCCCCTTTTAGGCACTTCACCCACCATATACACATGGCACTTTTATAGGGAAGGCATTCGGGACGTCCTGCCGAACCCGCAGCAACGCGCCAACAGGAGGCACCGAGGCCGGGTAGGCCAAAAAGGAAGGCGGTCAGGACGGAGACGCCGGCGCAAAGGTATAACAAACCCTGCTCCGTGGTTGTTGTATTTCTCGAAATGTAATGACACCCGTGTTTCTTTAACAGAAAAAACGCTCGCCGGAATATGTCCTGCGAT
The DNA here is from genome assembly GCF_056163025.1 of Triticum urartu. Lineage (NCBI taxonomy): Eukaryota > Viridiplantae > Streptophyta > Magnoliopsida > Poales > Poaceae > Triticum > Triticum urartu. The sequence continues at coordinate 514,340,986 of NC_141879.1, forward strand.
GTTGCCAATCACGCTTCCACCATTCGGGCGCCAGGACCGGACATGGAGGCAGAAGACGATATGGGGCAGGCGCTGGATAATCCCCCTACAGAGGATGCGGATAGATTATCCTCTACAAACTCAGAAGTGGAAAGCGCCATGAATCATAGACGCCGCCGGGCCGTACTCCGTGACGCTTGTTTCTCACCAGAGGCGTTTGATGCCTTCAATTCTGGAGAGGCGTACCTCCGTGCTGCTCAAGATGGTCTAGCCAGAGCCATGGATCAGTATGTAAAGGATGTACGGGTGAGTAAATCTGGTGATTTATATGTATCAGTAGCCCCTGAGACATGAAACAGTTAGCAGAACTGATTTAAGGATCATCTTTATTGTGCAGGTTCTTACAGAGAAGAATACTAGGCTGTCACAGGAGTTGGAGGAATGCAAGACCCAACTGCGGGCAGCTGTGGCCGCATTGCAGGAACCGAGAAAGTCATCGGCTGGTAACATTTACTTTAAAGAATGATGGTTACCATATAACGTGTGGCATGGCTGCAGATCTAACAACAGATGTTGCAGATGAAACCGGAGAGAATCCGAAGGACCAGCATGTTATGTGACAGCTAGAGGCTGGCAAACGCGTGCTAACTGAGGTTAGGCGGGAGAAAAACAATCTCCAAGATGCCAATATTAAGCTGAGCATGGAACTAAAAGAAGTTCGGGGCCAGCTTGCAGACTCTGAGAAGGAGAATAAGCGGCTTCGGCGCGGCATTTTCAGTAAGTGCTCTAACGAATCCTTCTAAAGGAGTTCGGCGAAGAAGCCGACTAACAGCGTTATGTCTGTAGGTATGCTGACGGGTCGTCCCGCGGAGGAGATGCCCTGGTCTGCGGGTGATCTTCTGTCCGAGCTGTCACATCTACACGAACAAGTTCGGCAGGTGATGCAGGGTGTTGCCCAGGCCTTTTGGCCGTCCGTCTCCCTGCCAGAGGGCGTTGCAGAGCTTGCGGAGAAGCTTGATGGAGCACGGCGATGCTTCCAATTATGGAAGATATCAGCCTGTCGACAGGGTGCCAGAGATGCCTCGGCCATGGTGAAGACGTGGTATACCAAGGCAGACCCAAATCACATGGCCGAGGTCGGACCTGTGGGGCCTGACGGAAAAGAGATCCCCGTTAGCTTAGTTTAAGGGCAAGTAGAATTAGCTGCAAAGTATTCCCAACAGGATTGTAAGCTAGACTGCCTGTTGGATGGTATAGAAGAGGAATTTAGTCAGTCTGCATGACTATGTAATTAAAGTGACATGTATAATGCCTTCTAGCCGGATTGTAGGTCATTTGTTGTTGCGGACCTTTTCGCTTCAACCTCCGGGCCCAATAGTCCGGAGTGTATCCGAATACCCGCTCAGTTATATAAGAACCGGGGTATGCGTGGAGACCAGGCGTAGGGGTCATTAGTGCTTTATCAGACAAGTGCCCAACTAGTTATGTTATATTACATGGGTAGTAAGAAACATCTTCCAGGGAGAATAGTTCCATTAAGGGTTCCTTTCCCTGGGTAAGCATGCCCTAAAATGCATGTCCGAATTGCAATAGGAAACGTAGGAAAAACATCTGGGGGCAGATATGGACAATAAATAAAAATCATCTTTTGTTCACCGACCAAATATTCCCTTAAGAACGCTAGCTTTTGGCTTCACCCAGTCTGAGGTACACATCCGGCTGACCCGGCAGTAAAAATCGCAGAGGTGCTCCCCTTATGCCCTAGCCGAATTAACGGGACGTAGGGCATAAATACAAGAGCCAAGAAACCCAGCTTGGCCAAAACTTAAGTCATATCGATGCATATAATGGTGAAAAAAGGTACATGCGGAAGTATAACACATGTGTTGGGCATGAGGCCCAGCTAAATAATTTAAGCTTCTGTTAAAGAAGCCCACAGGTATGAAGAGTGCGGCTAGCGCATCTGTAATGTGTAAGCGAGGAACAAGGTGACCCTTGAAGGCCTAGAGAAATAATAAAAGAAAGAAAGAAAGAAAAACAAGACAGATAATGTATATGCAAAAAGTGGACAAAGGGAGGGAACTAACATAGAGTCCGATGCTAGGCGTAGAATCTTCGGAGCCTGGCCGCGTTCCATGGGTTCGACTCGAGTCGACTAGTCGATGCATCCCTCAGTCGGTACGCTCCACCGGTCAGAACTTGGTCAATAATGAAGGGACCTTCCCATTTGGGCTTGAGCTTGTTATTTTTGTTATCCGACAGGCGTAGAACTAGTTCGCCAACGTTATAAGTTTTGGCCCGTACTTCTCTGCTTTGGTATCTGCGAGCCTTTTGCTGATAAAATGCGGAACGGGCTTTGGCTACGTCGCGCTCCTCCTCCAAGGTGTCCAAACCGTCCTGCCGATCGAGCTTGGCTTCTCTTTCTTCGTACATGCGCACTCGAGGTGAGTCATGAATTATGTCACAGGGCAAGACTACCTCTGCGTCGTACACCATAAAGAAGGGTGTATATCCGGTACTACGATTCGGCGTGGTCCGCAGCCCCCAGAGCATGGAATCCAGCTCCTCTACCCAGTGCGTGTTAGACTCTGTTATGGAACGCACTAATCTGGGTTTAATGCCGCTCATTATAAGACCGTTTGCTCGCTCGACTTGACCGTTGGTTTGTGGGTGATAGACTGAAGCATAATCGAGCTTGATTCCCATTTTTCTGCACCAGAGTTTTACCTCGTCGGCCGTGAAGTTTGTGCCATTGTCAGTGATGATGTTGTGGGGGACGCCATAATGGTGTACAACCCTGGATATGAAGTCTATCACCGGTCCGGATTCGGCTGTTTTAACAGGTTTGGCCTCTATCCATTTGGTGAATTTATCCACCATGACCAATAAGTATTTTTTCTTGTGGGTTCCCCCTTTAAGGGGTCCAACCATGTCAAGCCCCCAGACCGCAAAGGGCCATGTAATGGGGATTGTTTGGAGGGTGGTGGGTGGCATGTGGCTTTGATTTGCAAAGAGCTGGCAACCGGCGCAACGTTGGACCAAGTCCTGTGCATCTGCCCGAGCCGTTGGCCAATAGAATCCTATACGGAAGGCCTTGCTTACAAAAGCCCGGGCTGCGGCATGATGACCGCCGATTCCGGCATGAATTTCTGCCAAAAGACTCCGCACTTCCTCTTCAGAGATGCACCTTTGAAGGACTCCGGTAGTGCTTTTTTTGTACAATTCTCCCTCATGGACCCTGTAGGCCTTGGATCGCCGCACTATGCAGCGTGATTCATTTTGGTCCTCCGAAAGTTCCTGTCTAGTTAGGTAGGCCAGGAATGGTTCTGTCCACGGGGCAATAATGGCCATTATTTCATGGGCTGAAGGTGTTATTTCGGTGGCGGAGCCTCCGATTGTGTCAGAGAGTTCGGTATCGGGTATTTTGGCCGGGTCCGGACTGTAGTTACCGGTGTCCCCTTCCCATACTATGGATGGTTTGAACAGCCTTTCCAAAAATATGTTGGGGGGGACCACATCGCGTTTTGCACCGATGCGGGCGAGGATATCCGCCGCCTGATGGTTTTCCCGAGCCACATGGTGAAATTCGAGCCCCTCGAACCGAGCTGACATTTTTAGGACGGCGTTTCGATAGGCCACCATTTTCAGATCCTTGGCGTCAAAGTCTCCATTTATTTGGGATATTGCGAGGTTTGAATCCCCACGCACCTCCAGCTTCGTATTCGGCTGCATTGTTGGAGTCTGTATACAATATTTGCAGTACATACTGAACGGTATCTCCGGTTGGGGACGTCAGGACGACGCCAGCCCCTAGACCAGCCAGCATTTTAGAATCGTCGAAGTGCATGATCCAATTGGAGTATGCGCCATACTCTTTAGGGAGTTCGGCCTCCGTCCATTCGGCGACGAAGTCAACCAATACTTGCGACTTGATGGCTCGTCGACGTTTGTATGTTATGTCGAACGGGAGGAGCTCAATGTCCCATTTGGCAATCCGGCCCGTAGCGTTGCGGTTGTTTATAATATCATTAAGTGGCACTGCCGAGGCTACTGTAATCGAACACTCTTGAAAGTGGTGTCGCAGCTTCCGCGATGCCATGAATACAGCATATGCTATCTTTTGATAATGTGGGTACCGTGATTTGCATGGAGTGAGCACAGTGGATACATAGTATACCGGCTTTTGAAGAGGGAATTTATGTCCGTCCGCTTCTCGTTCGACAACGAGCACCACACTTACAACTTGATGAGTTGCCGTGATGTATAACAGCATTGGTTCGTCGATGTTTGGCGCGGCCAGGATTGGGTTGGTTGCCAAAATGGCCTTTATTTCTTCCAATCCGGTTGTGGCCGCGTCCGTCCACTCGAAGTGTTCGGTGCGCTGAAGAAGGCGATAAAGGGGTAAAGCCTTTTCTCCTAAGCGGGAGATAAAGTGGCTTAGAGCCGCCACGCATCTAGTTAACTTCTGGATTTGTTTGAGGTATGTTGGGGTAGCCAACTGTGAAAAAGCTCGGATTTTGGCCGGATTAGCTTCAATACCTCTACTAGAGACAATGAAACCCATGAGCTTTCCGGCTGGTACGCCGAAAACGCATTTTTTCGAATTGATCTTGATGTCGTATGTTCGGAGGTTGTCGAATGTGAGCCTCAAGTCGTCTATCAAAGAGTCGACGTGTTTGGTTTTGACGACCACATCATCTACGTATGCCTCTACTGTTTTGCCGATTTGTTTCTCCAGACATGTCTGAATCATGCGCTGATATGTTGCGTCGGCGTTTTTGAGCCCAAAAGGCATTGTGTTAAAACAGAAGGGACCGTATGGTGTGATGAATGCCGTTGCGGCTTGGTCGGACTCCGCCATCTTGATTTGGTGGTAACCGGAGTATGCGTCGAGGAAACACAATGACTTGTGTCCTGCGGTAGCATCAATGATTTGACCGATGCGTGGGAGGGGGAAGGGATCCTTTGGGCAAGCTTTATTGAGGTCTTTGAAATCGACACAAAGGCGCCAGGATTTGTCCTTCTTTGGTACCATCACCAGGTTTACTAGCCAGTCCGGGTGTTTTATTTCTCTGATGAATCCGGCCTCCAATAACTTGGCTAGTTCTTCTCCCATGGCCTGTCTCTTAGGTTCGGAGAAACGCCGAAGAGCTTGCTTGACTGGCTTGAATCCCTTTAGGATATTGAGGCTATGCTCGGCCAGCCTGCGTGGGATTCCTGGCATGTCTGAGGGATGCCAGGTGAATATGTCCCAGTTCTCGCGCAAGAACTCTCGTAGTGCAGCGTCCACAGCAGGGTTTAACTGTGCCCCGATGGAGGCTGTTTTTGTAGGGTCCGTTGGGTGGACTTGGAATTTGACTATTTCGTCCGCCGGTTTAAAAGAGGTGGACTTGGATCTCTTGTCGAGTATCACGTCGTCCCTGTCCACTGTGGAGCGTAGCGTGGTTAATTCCTCGGCCAAGAGGGCTTCAGATAATGCCTCGAGGGCCAATGCGTCTGTTTTGTTTTCGGCGCGGAGTGCTGTGTCCGGATCGCTGGCGAGAGTGATGATTCCGTTGGGCCCGGGCATTTTGAGATTCATGTACCCGTAATGGGGTACGGCTTGGAAGATTGTGAACGCCTCCCGTCCTAAAAGAGCGTGATAACCACTGCTGAACGGGGCCACTTGGAATGTAATTTCTTCGGACCTGTAATTATCCGGCGTGCCGAATACCACATCTAGTGTGATTTTCCCAGCACATCGTGCTTCCCGACTGGGGATGATTCCTCTAAAGGTTGTGCTACTTTGCTCAATGCGGTTCCAGTCTATTTCCATCTTTTGAAGAGTTTCCTCATAGATGAGGTTTAATCCGCTACCGCCGTCCATGAGTACTTTGGTGAGTCGAAAGCCGTCCATGATTGGACAGAGGAGCAGTGCGGCTAGTGCTCGGACTGTTCGGAATTTAGGTTTGTCACTGGCATTGAAGGTAATAGCCGTGTCGCTCCATGGATTTATTGTTGCTATGTGGCAGATTTCGGCCATGCTGCGGAGTGTTCGCTTGCGCCTATTATTTGACACGAAGGTCTCAAAGACTGTTAACACCGTAAGTTATCCACGGCATGGTGCTCTGTGGTATTTGGGAGAAGAAGATCCTCACCACTTTTGGCCACCTGCCGGAGTATCCAACATGCTCTAAGGTTGTGCGTTGGTATTGTATCTGTTGTACTATGCATTTTGCAGGGTCCGTTGAGCCATCCCTCCAGTACGGTTCCATGCCCTGTAGAGGGTTTTTGCTTTTTGGTAGTTGACCTGGGTGTAATGTGATAATGAACCCTTTTATTTCGGACTGGGTTTGTATTCAGGGCCGGATTATCCCAAAAGTTTGTTTCGGTTTTCTGGGCACTTTCCATTGCATGGTACTTTCGTACTATGGACGCCAAGTCAGTGAAGCGTGTTATCTCACGGTGATTTATGGCGTTAAGGCCTTGTCCATGCAATTATTGCAGAAAAATAGGATTGCGTCTTCCTCCCGATAGTCCTTAACCTTGTTCATCGCAAGGAGGAATCTAGCCCAATAGTGATGTACTGTTTCCTAGGGCTCTTGCCTGATGTGGGAAAGATCGCTTGTGTTTGGGTGGGTGGGTGGAATTGAATCCGAACCCTTACCCGATCTGGGATCCAGGGGCCGAGGAGTTTCCAATTTTGGAAGTTCCGGTTCCGAGGTGTTACCCGATAATCCTTACCCGCTGCCTGACTCTAAGTTCAGGGATTGGATGTTGTCCTCCCCTGAACGGGCGTCCGGCTCGGAGAGCTCGGGAATCCGGACATAGTTGGTCCTCAAGATAGAGGAAAGGTCGCCGCATTGTTCCTCCACCACTGCAAAATGATGAGTGACCGGTGGAGAGTTAATCTCCCTTTGATCGGGTTTAAGCCCAATCTGATCATAGTCCGTAGCAACTCCCAAGGCGGCGATGCGATCCAAGAGCTCGTTTAAGGAGGTGAGCTCCATTGGACCCATCTGTTCGGCGAGTGCCGATTTGACGTGGAGGCTGTTTCCGATGACCCAAGAAGTCATCGTCAGCGCGGTGGCCGAACAGGCAGTCATGACGAAACCGCCTAGACGGCGAGTTTGGCCGATAGCCAAAGCTCCCCCAACAGTAGTACCGTCTTTAAAGACGAGACGAGACATCCTTCCTTCTGGCGACGGCACAGTGTAACTCTCAATGAAAGCACCAATGTCGGTGTCAAAACTGGCGGATCTCGGGTAGGGGGTCCTGAACTGTGCGTCTAGGCGGATGGTAACTGGAGGGAGGGGACACGATGTTTTACCCAGGTTCGGGCCCTCTTGATGGAGGTAAAACCCTACGTCCTGCTTGATTTATTCTTGATGATATGGGTATTACAAGAGTTGATCTAACATGAGATCGGAGAGGCTAAACCCTAGAAGCTAGCCTATGGTATGATTGTATGTTGTCCTACGGACCTAAACCCTCCGGTTTATATAGACACCGGAGGGGGCTAGGGTTACACAAGGTCGGTTACAAAGGAGGAGATATACATATCCGTATTGCCTAGCTTGCCTTCCACGCCAAGTAGAGTCCCATCCGGACACGATACAAAGTCTTCAATCTTGTATCTTCATAGTCCAATAGTCCGGCCAAAGGATATAATCCGGCTGTCCGGATACCCCCTAATCCAGGACTCCCTCAGTGCCAGAGCAAGAATTTTTCTAAGTCTTGGAGGTTGACATGAACAGGTTCAAATCAATCTGGGGCCTAATGTTGGGGATATGGTTACTGGAGGTAAACTGGCTAGGCGTGGCCGGGTTAGCTCCATGAAGATTGAAGCCCATGAAGATGAGAAGATATTGGCGCTTTACGAAGGCCCAAGGCCCAAAGGAGGGTTAAAGCCTGTAGATGTGAACCGACTTTATCATATAAACTTGTATTGTAAGTTAGAGGAATAGAGACCAAGCTAGACACCTCTATGATCCGGCCTCGGGACTCTGAACCGGTGGGTGTCAACCTGTGTATATAAATGGATGACCCGTCCGCGGTTTGAGGACAAGAAACAACAACTCGAGAGCCAGGCAAAGCGGATTCGCTCCCTAGTCATCGAAACCCTAGCAATACCAATCACAACTAGACGTAGGCTTTTACCTTCATCGAAGGGGCCGAACTAGTATAAAACCCCTCATGTCCCCTTGTCCGGTTTAACCCCTTTAAGCTAACCCGTTGAGATGGCTCCACGACTAAGTCCTTTCACGAGGACATCTGTCGTGACAAACCCACGACAGTTGGCGCCCACCGTGGGGAGATCGCACGATGGTTTCAAGTTCTTGAAGGACAGCTTTGATGGACTCAAGGGATACGTTGTGGGCTGGATGACGAAGAGTCGTCGCGCCAAGCTCTACATCGACGATGCAGGATGGGGCCCCAAGGCTGGTTGAATCGAATACGGGTACCGGGTCCCCATTGGTGGGATTCACGTCTTCATCGGTAAGATCGGCGAACTGGGCCCTAAGCCGGACACCTGCACCGACATCATCGAGACGGCTCACCGTGCAAGACCTTCCCCGGTTCAGCCCGTGGAAAGGCATGTTTTCGTAGGTGTCATCCATGGAGTAGAATATGAGGACGGACCGGCATCTGATGGAGAAACCGTTGTCTGCTCCGACGACGAGTCTTCTGGAGAAACCGAATCGCTATATCAGTTGCAGGACGGCCGGATTAGCGGAGGTTCCGAGGGCAACAGTATTCCGGACTCCCTTGATCTGCCAAACCAGGTCGCTATCTTGATGGCCGGTACACAATCAGCGCCCCACTCATCAACCGCCACAACAATGCTCTCTGGTTCAGCAACAGCCACGCCGGTGGGAGCAGGGGGATCTGCACCACCTCCGGCTCAAGTTCTGTCTGATTTGTTCGACGCTTTGGCAACATTGGTGGCCGTGGAGGTGGACGCAGCAGCCCGGGATCAGCACAACGCGGAGATCGCAAAGGTGAAAGATCAGATAACTCAGGCTAAAGCGGACCTAGCAGCAGAGAATGCTAGGATGGCTACAGAACGGGCCGAGTTGGAAGCTCGGGCCTACCGGCTTAGGCTGGATCAGAATGCCTCAAAGGAAATCATGAGAAGAAGATACCGGTCGCATCTCCCACCGAGTTATGAGCCAAGAAATCTCTTCAACATGCTAGGAGCAGGAACTAGTAACCAGCCAGTATTAAACCGGACGGAGGTGCCAGGAATAGGAGCGTCGGTTCAGCCACGAACGATGGACCCGCCTTGTTAGAATAACATTGTGCCACAGTATGTTCCAACGCCCTCGGGGCATTACTCCAACCAGTTGGACAACATTGTGGCCGCCGCTTCACGATTGGCAGCCCTCCCAACCGACGGCGAATCACCAGTTGCGATTGAGGCACGACGACAGCTCCTTCAAACAGCTTTAAACTAGCAGCAGGCTGGCTTATAGTCGTGAGAGGATTCATTCCACCCCCCCCCCCCGTCTGAGCTGGAGCTACAGCGGGCACGTTGAGGATGAACCGGCTGTATCAAGCAGTGCACGCCGTTGTAACTCGCCGCAAGGGCACAACCCGGCAGGGGGAGGTGCTAATACGCAGGATGTGGTGGATCATGGTCGTGCACATTGAGAGGCCGAGTTAGCAGCTCTGCATGGAGCCCTTCAACCTACTCCGGTTCACCCTGCCGCTTCAGTGGAGCCAGGTGTGGTATCCAGTTCCTTAGGGGTGTCGTGTCTCACCCCCGCTTTGCGTAATGTGCGACTGCCCAAGGATTTCAAAGGCCCTCGTAAGGTACCCAATTACACCATCGATCTGCAACCAGAGGCATGGGTTGAAAGCTACGAGATGGCAATGGAGATGTTAGATGTGGATGAAGCAGTATGTGCTAAATACTTCACCATGATGTTGGAAGGGACAGCTCGTACTTGGTTGAAGAGCTTACCAACTAACTCTGTCGGACCATGGGCTGGATTGAAGCATCGGTTTATCCAGAACTTTAAGGATACTTGTAAGCAGCCTATGTCAATTGTGGATCTGGCCGCTTGTGTCCAAGAGGATGGGGAGTCTACAACCCATTGGGTGAAACGGGTCTCATCTATTCTACATTCATCGGATCGCATCAATGCAGATACTGCAGTGCTAACGTTGGAGGGCAATTGCCATTTTCTGCTGCTCAAACAGAAGTTAGGAAGGCTCAAACGTCACTGCAACGATATGTCAACGCTTATGGCCGCTTTGGTTAAGTATGCCGATTCAGATAACACCAGAGACCCTGGCTCAGAGGAGGACAAACCGGGGAAAGGGAAAAAGAACGGCAACACCAAGGGACAGCAGCATAATCCGGCAGGCCATGGGAATAATGGTAAGCGCAAGGCCGACAACAGTTTGGACTTTGTGGCTAACACCAATGCTCAAGAGAACGGTCAGCACCGTAAGGGCAAGTAGCCCCAGAGGGGCGGAGGTTCAGGCCCCAATTTGGAGTGCCTATTAAATCAACCTTGTCCAAAGCATGGATCAAAGGAGAAGCCAGCGTCGCATCTTTGGAAGGACTGTTATATCATGCGAGAGTTCAAGAACTCCAATATGTTTCAGTACGATAATGGCCCACCCGGCGGTTCAGGAGGTGGTTTTCACGGGCCGGGATACGGAGGCGGTAGCTCCGGTTCAGGATTTTAGGGCAATCAAACCGGACACAACAATCAAGGGAACCAGGGCAACTAGGGAGGTTACAACCATCAGGGGAACCAGCAGCAGCAGTCGGGTTATCAGAGCAATCCGAAGCCGTTAAATAGTGGGCAATATCATGTCTTCACCACTAGCTTGTGCAAGCGTGATCAGAAGCTTCACAAGAGGGTTGTGAACTCTGTTGAACCGGCGGTGCCTTAGTATTTGCGCTGGTCTGAGCAACCCATTTTATGGAGTAGAGAGGATCACCCGCCCCGGGTTGACAATCCGGGTCATCTAGCCTTAGTGGTGGCTCCTCAAGTTGGGGGGTATAAGTTCACCAAGGTGCTCATGGATGGGGGAAGTAGTATCAACATTCTATATTATGATACCTTCCGTCGTATGGGGTTGACAGATAAGAATCTTAAACCGTCAAACACCGTTTTCCATGGTGTGGTGCCCGGTAAGTCTGCATATCCAGTGGGCAAGATAGCCTTAGAGGTGGCTTTTGGAGATGATCATGATTCAAGATCAGAAACATTGACTTTTGAGGTGGTAAAAATCAAAAGTCCATATCACGCTCTGTTTGGGTGACCGGCTTACGCTAAGTTTATGGCGAGGTCGTGTTATGTTTATCTGCAGCTTAAAATGCCAGGTCATAAGGGGACCATCACAGTACATGGGAGCAGGAAGATCGCTTTGGAATGTGAGGAAGGTGATGCGGCTTATGCTGAGTCGGTTTGTGCGACGGAGGAGCTGAAGTTTTACAAAGACAAGGTTGATCCGGCAGATATGACTTCTTTGAAAAATCCAACTACGGAACACGATCCAGCATTGAAATTTAAATCGGCCACAGATACTAAGATGGTTGATTTTGTTCTTGGTGATTCATCCAAGCAGTTCAGCATCAGTGCTAACCTGGATCCCAAATAGGAAAGCGCGCTCATCAAGTTCATCCGTGAGAACTGGGACATCTTTGCATGGAAGCCGTCTGACATGCCAGGTGTACCGAGGGAACTCGCTGAGCACACACTTAACATTGATCCTAAGTTTAAACCGGTCCGGCAGTTTCTCCGCCGCTTCAATGAAGAAAGGCGCAAGGCTATTGGTGAAGAGGTAGCACGGTTGTTGGCCGCAGGGTTTATCGTGGAGGTCTTTCACCCGGAGTGGTTGGCTAATCCGGTGCTGGTTCTCAAGAAAAACGGCACTTGGTGTATGTGTGTAGATTACACAGACTTGAACAAGGCTTGCCCAGCAGATCCCTTTGCCCTCCCTCGTATTGATCAGATTATTGATGCTACGGCGGTTTGTGACCGTTTGTGTTTTTTGGACTCTTATTCTGGTTATCATCAGATCAAAATGGCAGTTAAGGACCAGGAGAAGACAGCTTTTATAACTCCCTTTGGAGCCTTCTACTATGTCTCCATGCCCTTTGGGCTCAAGAATGCCCAGGCAACTTATCAACGCTGTGTTCACAATTGTCTTCATAAGCAGATTGGGCGCAATGTTCATGCATATGTGGATGATATTGTGATAAAGTCCAGGAAGGAGGAAACATTGATAGATGATCTGAGAGAAACCTTTGACAACCTCCAGGTTTACAAGATGATGCTCAATCCGGACAAATGTGTCTTTGGTGTCCCGACAGGAAAATTCTTGGGTTTTCTGGTGTTAAACAGGGGCATTGAGGCTAATCCGGAAAAATTTCAGCAATTACATCTTTGGCTAAACCGGCGTGTATCAATGACGTTCAACATCTAGCCGGCCGGATTGCGGCTTTGAGCCGGTTTATCAGTCATCTCGGGGAGAAGGCTATCCCTTTATACCAGATGCTAAAGAAAACAGATGATTTTGTCTGGAGCGAGGCGGCTGATAAAGCGTTTGAGGATCTGAAGAGGCAGTTAGCTGAACCGCCTGTGCTTGTAGCTCTGATTGATAAAGAGACTTTATTGTTGTATGTGGCTGCTAAGGCCCGAGCTGTTAGCGTGGCTATTGTGGTGAAGCGCAAGGAAGCTGGAAAGGAATATCTGGTTCAACGGCCGGTTTATTATATCAGTGAGGTGCTCATTGAATCAAAGCAGAGGTATCCACATTGGCAGAAGCTGGTGTATGGAGTGTTTATGGCAAGCTGGAAGCTCAAACATTATTTTCAGGGTCATCCTATCACAGTGGTCAGTTCAGCCCCTCTAGGAGATATCATTCAAAACAGACAAGCAACTAGCCGGATTGCCAAGTGGGCTATTGAGCTTGGACCTCACGGGCTCAAATACACACCTGCATAGCAATTAAATCCCAAGCACTCGTGGACTTCATCAATGATTGGACAGAGTTGTAGGCACCAGAGGAAAAGCCAGATAACACGTATTGGACTATTCACTTTGATGGATCCAGACAGTTGGAGGGCTCGGGGGCTGGAGTCATACTAACTTCCCCACGAGGTGACAAGTTTTGTTATGTCCTCCGTTTAATGTTCCCTTGTACTAACAATGCAGCTGAATACGAGGCCTTACTCCACGGTATTCGGATGGCAAAGGAGATGAACTTAAGCCGGGTTAAGTGCTTTGGTGACTCGGTTCTGGTGGCTCAACAGGTGTCTGGCACTTGGGATTCCAAAGACCCACTCATGGCTGCATACCGACGAAAGGTGGACATGGTGGCTGGCCACTTCAAGGGTTATCAAGTTGACCATATAGACCAGCGAAGGAATGAAGCGGCGGACGCTTTAAGCTGCCTTGGCTCTCAGCGTAAACCGGTCCCACCAAATGTCTTCCTTGATGTACTGCATAATCCGTTGGCTATTCCTGATCCAGAGGCTCAATTGGTGGCAGCTTTGCATGTCATACCGGATTGGACAATCCCATACCTGGCTTACATGAACCGGGGCGAGTTACCGGAGGATGAAACCTCGGCCCGGCAGGTAATCTGGCGTTCCAAGTCCATGACCATAATCAATGGGGAGTTACATCGTTACAGCGTCACGGGGGCAATTCAGTGTTGTGTCTCTCCTCAAGAGGGTTGTGAGATTTTGCGAGAAATCCATGAAGGTCATTGTGGTCACCATGCCGGTTCAAAGTCTTTGGTAGCTAAAGCTTTTCACCACGGTTTCTATTGGTTAACAGCTCATGCTGATGCGGAGGATTTAGTCAAAAGATGTGACGGTTGTCAAAAATTCGCACGCCGTGCTCATATTCCGGCGCATGAGTTAAGGATGATTCCAATAACTTGGTTGTTTGCGACTTTGGGGCTCGATACGGTTGGACCCTTTAAGCGATCCAAGGACAAAAAGACCCACTTGTTAGTGGCAGTTGACAAGTTCACCAAATGAGTGGAAGCAGAGCCAGTCAGTAAGTGTGATGCGGCCACGGCGGTTCAGTTCATCAAAAAGGTGATATTCCGGTTTGGCTTTCCACACAGTATTATAACTGATAATGGTATTAATCTGTCAAAGGGAGAGATGGAGGAATTTTGCCAACGTGAGCACATCCGGCTTGATATAGCATCGGTGGCTCACCCCCAATCTAATGGTAAAGCGGAGAGGGCAAATCAAGAAATTTTGAGAGGTATTAAACCCCGGCTTATGGTTCCTTTAAAGCGGACACCGGGTTTTTGGGTGGAGGAGTTACCTTCTGTGTTATGGAGCATCAACACCACACCTAACAGATCTATGGGTTACACGCCTTTCTTCATGGTTTTATGGAGCAAAGGCGGTTCTTCCTAGTGACATCCATCACGACTCGCCCCGTGTGGCAGCCTATGTTGAAGCTGATAATGAGAAGGCACGTCAGGATTCACTGGACCTATTAGATGAGGAGTGTGATCTCGCAGCATCACGTTCGGCGATCTATCAACAAGATCTCCGACGTTATCACATCCGCTGGGTTAAGACCAGAACTTTTCAAGAGGGCGATCTAGTGCTTCGGCTCATCCAGGATCAGACTGATATGCACAAGTTGTCCCCACCTTGGGAAGGACCTTTTGTGGTCAGCAAGAATCTGCACAACGGGTCATATTACCTCATTGATGTTCGAGAGCACAAAGACTCACGTAAATCGGAGGAGGAGACCAAGCGGCCGTGGAATATAGCTCTTCTTCGGCCTTACTATACTTGAGCCACGGGTTCCTCTTATGTACATATTTATGACAATGTATATATTATATAATAAATCGGAGCCTCGATAAAGCGGGGTCACTGTTCTTTTTACATCATGTGTGAGCCTACAAGAGCTTCTATTGTCAAAACGGAGTTTTGTTAAACCGGCCTATATGGCCACACGGAGATAAAGAAAATCACTAGGGGGCTTGGTTGTATCCGAACCATAGCTACACCTCTTGATCGGTTTAAAACCACAAAAGGATATCACTAGGGGGCTTGGTTGTTTTCACACCATAGCTACACCTCTTGATAGGCTTTAAGACAAAAGGAAATTATATGGAGCCAAAGAGAGTCTGTTGCATGAAGCACAACTCAAACATAGGTAACCACCGAGCACAGCTCACATATTACCTGGGGGCTCTTTGCTTCTCAAAGAACAATGAGTTTGAACCCTTGTAATAGGCTATTAAGCCAGGCTTGGAAGCCAGGTGTATTCACCTAAAACCCCGGGTTATCCTACCTCTTTAAGTAAGCCACTCCGTCTAGGTAAACCTGGTATGACCCATCGAACGTTTGACAAGTCAATCCCATGGACCCTGAACTTGTCAAAGTTAAATTGGTGATTGGTTAAAGATTGAGGTCCATCTTAAAAGGCTTTGCAAAATGGTTTAACTCAGCGGCCCGACAGCCCATGAAAAGCCTCGATTTAGGGCCTGGGAGCCCATGAAAAGCCTTGCATATTTCTTTTGTTTTTGCTATTTTTATGATAAGGGATTTATCAATATTCTTCTGACAAACCGGTGTTCATTACAACCCGGCTTGACTTTCAGCGCTTAGTTGTCAGTACATGATCAGATTCTAAACCGATAGCGAACTGCTCCGGTCTGGTTTTGACTAGATGTCACCAGCCTTATACGAACAACTCAACGACTTTTTAGCCCAATGTGATTTCTACATGAAACGGCAAGAGGGCCAGGAGTTATTAATACTCTGGATTGGTGTTTTCACCTCTACCATACAAGCAGTTGGTCAACCAACGAGGTATGTCGCAGATATTATTTATTTTATCTGATTAATACAAACTTTGATTATTCATCCAAGTCCTGTATATTTTTGGGCATCATGACCCGTCCAGTGGTAAACCACTAGGACACTTTCAAGTTCTTGTATCCAGGAACACAAATCATCATGCACTATGCATAAATAGATCCCAAAAGTGAAACAAGTTTTCCAAATATCAAGCAACATAAAAATGCTCGATGGCAAGAAGCTTCAAAACGGCTCCAATTGAATAATTGTTTCAAGCAGTGCCACACAGTAGCTGGTAAATAGGCTGCCGGTTTAGGATGCTTCGTCGGGACGGCTTGACGATTGAGGGTCATTTGGTGCAATCACCTCTTCTTCATCCCTCCCCAGACGCTGGAAATCAACCGTTGACCAATCGATTTCGGTTAAAGCTTGAAACACGGCTTCTTCATGGATAACACTGGAGGGGTTAATGTCGGGAGCGTAAGTATGCTTACGGATTGGAGGCACAAGTTCTTCGACTTCATGGATTTCGGCAGGCTGTCTCTTCCCTTCAGCGTCGTAAGCCGGCTGGAAATGAGATAAGTCTGTGTCTTCCGCCAATTTGCTGGCTATTGGCCGCATCTCCTTTGTCAGCCTTTAGAGATCATCGTTGTTTAAGTTTGAACCGTCCTCCTTCACACCTGGATATCATTTAATGATGCCATCTGCTTCAAGATCCGGAATCCATGCCTTGGCCCAGATTAGTGCGGTTAGCGCTCCTGATCTTGCGGCTGCCTTCTTCAGTTCAGTAATCCGGGCTGGTAGCATGGCCAGCTTCTCAAGGGTTTCTTTTATCAGTGATGGTGCCGGCTTATTGTAGGCTGCAGTGCATATAGCATGCTGGGATCCAGAGTTAAGTTGTTGTATTAAGGTGTAGGACGCTTTAAGATTCATCTGCATATCAGTGCCCAGATAAGTAATACGAGTGCCTGTCATGGTTTAATATCAGCCAACTCGTAAATAATAAGATCTCATGAATTGGACAAACAGCATAAGGAGATACTTACCAAAACAGCGGGCATCATGGCGTCGATCTGCCGCTTCAAGCCAGATAGTTCGTCTGCAACTGGCTTCAGGGCTGCTTCTGCATCCTCGGCTCTTTTGGTTAAACCGGCCTTTTCGGTTTCCCAGTCAGCGCGCTCCTTGTTAAAAGTCTCCTTTAACTTTTCCATAGCTGTCAGGGCATTGGTCAGCTCCTCCTTGGCTTTCGAAGCCTCTGCTTGTTGGGACTTCATGTTCTCTTGAAGATCAGCGGTTCGAGCATCCCTATTACTTAACTCGGCCTGCAACAGCGAAGATATGTCAACAATAGGATATGTATTTTCTAAGTACTAAGCGTATAACAAGTTATGCACTTCGTACTTGGGGGCTAATGCCTATTTGCTCTATTATCAACAAATCTTTTACATGTCTCAAGTACAATGCAAGCATTATCCTTAACACTTGGGGGCTAATGTACATCAGTTCAAAACTGACGCATGGATTCAAGACCCAGATTACCTCTCAAAGCTAAACCGGCCCTTGGGGGCTACACTGATGAAAGCTACATAACCACATTGATAAAGTATCTGTTTTGTTTTTGCTAAGGACCTGACATATTGAGGATCATCATGTAAGGATTAAGGTATTACAAAGTCCCGGTTTAAGATTAACATCATAAAACGGCCCTTGGGGGCTACTTGGGCTGATGTTTCGACTTTGGAATCAAGAAATAAAGGGAGATGAAAATACCTCATAGCGTTCCTTCATCAGGTTCACCAAACCGGCCTCATAATCACGGTTTGAGTGCAGACGGTTTAAAAAACCGGAGTGGAGTTCTTTAGCGCTGAGATGAGCATAACTTGACAAATCAGTGCTCCATTTACCCTTCTCCATGGCAGCACGCTCTTCTTTGGCGCTATGTTTGGCCAAGATTACAGGATGGCCAGGAGAGCTGTGGCCCATGCCAGTAATGATAACGTCATCTCCTTGGCCTCCAGTAGTTTTTATGGGTGATGGTGGAGTGCCAGTAACTCTCACCGGACTAGCCCGGATTGGAGCTGCCGGTTCAGTATCGGGAACAGCAGTATCAGCTTCTGTTTGTTCGTCGATATTCCGGTCTTGAGGGGGTGGCTCATCAAAGGTAGCTTCAGGATGGGGACCCTTCGGTTCACGAGTTTGGTCCGATTCATATGTTTGCTCCTGTTCAAGAACCACCTGGTCTTCAGACGGATTGTTCACCCGAGCTTTTTTGCTGGGTCTAGCTTTGGCTCTGCAAACAAAAATAAAAGAGGTGAAAATTTAGCATATTATTCAGAATATGTAAAACATTCGAAGAAAGGGTTTAAGTACTTACCCAGCTACAGTTTTGAGAGGAGGGAGTTGGGTCGCGGTTGACTCACTTGAGGATGAGGGAGGTGTCACCTGATAATTTGAATCGGACGGATTAAGAGGTTGTCGGAAATAACCTGCCTTGGGGTAAGAATTGTCAGAAGTGGGGGAGACCTTAGATCGGCGCTTCCGAACCGGGGTGTCAGGTAAACCGGCCGAAGTGACCTGTTGGCCGCTATGCCGGGTTGTCCGACGAGCCTCGTGCTGCTGCGTCTTCAAAATAAATGGTGGATCCAAGTAAGCAAGAGGATGAGAAAAGCTTACTTTCCGGACCGCTTGATGGGTTTTTTGTGTTGGCATAGTCTGAACCGGAGGAAAGGGTAATTACCTCTACGTCATCGGCCTGGCTGCCTTCCACGTCCTCCTGATAAAGATCATTGTTAATGAGGTGCATGAAAAAGGAGCCAAGTGAGTCAAGTTCTACCTCAACTTCTGGTTCATCTGCATCTTCATCAAGATCCATGTTGATACGTTCAGCTGTTTTCCGCTTTGAGGTTCGCTTGACGGCTTTTGTTTTGGGACAGGATGGCTTTGCCGCTTTATCTGCGGATTTCCGCTTCCACAATGGATCATCACCCTGTTTATAAACAAACAGAAGAAAGTTTACGGGTTGAACAATTAAAAAAAAGATGTCGAAGATAAAAATGAAGGATAGTACTTACAGCAGGTGGTTTATTTTGTGTAGAAGGGGTTCAAGCCGGTTTGGCGACAGACAGATTCCGATTCATTCAAAATTTTCTTAACACCTTCAGTGACCTCTTCATCGGTTAACTGAATATTGATGTGGCGTTGGGGGTCTTCTAATTCACCGGTGTACTCACACATTAAACCGGAGCGGCGGCTTAGTGGCAAGATGCTCCAAGATATCCAGCAACTCACAAAGTCGACGCCCGATAAACCGTCAGCCATAAAGGCCCAGAGCTTGGCGAGTTAAGGAGCATATGCGGCCCGTTCCGCAGAACTTAAATGTTGCGGCAATGGATGAGTGTTGGAAAGCCGGTGGTCACGATAGCCTGGCAGAGGGTTCTCATCTTCAGGAGAGGTATCCTTGCAGTAGAACCAATTCTGGTTCCAGTCCTTAGGGTGACTGTGCAGCTTGGCATGAGGGAACTCAACTTCTTTCCGCTTTTGAATAGAGACGCCACCGAGTTCAGTGTTGGGACCGTTTACAAATTCTATGCGCCGGTTCAGATGAAAAAAATCCTGGAACACCTCAGCAGTTGGTTCTTCTTGTAAGTACACTTCACAGAAGACTTGGAAGTTGCATAGATTGGACACCGAGTTGGGTCCAATATTTTGAGGATGGAGTGGGAAACTGGCAAGAACATCTTGGAAAAACTTCGACCCGGGCGGTTTGAAACCACGGCCTATGTGGTCGACAAAGACCACTACCTCACTCTGCCTTGGGGTAGGAGGATTCTATGTTCCTGGAACTCGCCATCGAATCTCAGTTTTCTTGGGCAAAGTGCCGATATTGACCATTCCGTACAACTGTTCTTCGGTAACCCAGGAAGGAGCCCAGTTGCAAGCGTAAAACTGTTTGGCTTGTGGACGAAAAGCTGAAAAGGAAATACCGGTTTACGAATCATTCATGGTGGTACGCAAGATGCGATAGGATAAAGATATACATCTATGTGAAATTGTGTAAACCGGAGGCTGATACAATAATGAATGACAAGGTCGTATCAGAACAAGGGTATACACATGTTGTTAAACCGGACTATCACAACGGATGTAAAAAGGTTTGCCGGTTTACCCGGGGACTAATGGTATGTGATAGATTGTTTTTACAAAGGTAAACCTCCTGTGCGGTAAAGAGGATACAGATCCAAGGTAAAATGACTAAGTAAGGGGAAACAGGTTCCGCAAGGGGACATGGAAATTTTGGATCTACTGAAAGACAGGAAAGCAAAAATATTTTGACCTAAAAAGGGTTGGACCCAAAGCAGTTCATAATCTATTACGGGCAATATATCAAGCTTGAAGTTTTTAATCCATAGATAAGGAGGAACAGAGCTGCACTGGAGCCCTGATGAACTTTGATAAACTGTGAAGAACGAAGAAACCCTTAATAGATCTACAAAGGGGGGAAGGGAAAGACTTACGGAGGATGAAGCAACAAAGGAGCGTCACAGCTTTCTGGCGCAACCAGGTTGATGCAGCGGCCGGCAGAGGAACGGTGGCAAAGCTCGGTGGCGGCGGCGGCGCTCAGGGACAGAGATGTCGCAAGGAGGAAGAACAGGGAAACGGAGACGAAGGGGAAAAAGAGAGGGGCCCGGGTCCTATTTATAAGGTGAGTCGATAAGCAACAGGTGCGTAAATCGAGGAGCTGGAAATGGATAGTTAATAAGGATGACACCTCGAGGGTTGAACATTCATTAATGAAGGGTATCTTCGGCTTCAACGGGTAGATGACGTCATAACGATTTACTGCGGATTTAAAGGATGACGTCACGGCGATTTACCAGATTTATACAAAGGTGCCAGAGCAAGAATTTTTCTAAGTCTTTGAGATTGAAATGAATAGGTTCAAATCAATCTGGGGCCTAATGTTGGGGATATGGTTACTAGAGGTAAACTGGCTAGGTGTGGCCGGGTTAGCTCCATGAAGATTGAAGCACATGAAGATGAGAAGATATTGGCGCTTTACGAAGGCCCGAGGCCCAAAGGTGGGTTAAAGCCTATAGATGTGAACCGACTTTATCATATAAACTTGTATTGTAATTTAGAGGAATAGAGACCGAGCCGGACACCTCTATGATCCGGCCTCGGGACTCTGTAAACCGGCGGGTGTCAACCTGTGTATATAAAGGGACGACCCGGCCGTGGTTTGAGGACAAGAAACAACAACTCGAGAGCCAGGCAAAGCAGATTCGCTCCCTGGTCATTGAAACCCTAGCAATACCAATCACAACTAGACGTAGGCTTTTACCTTCATCGAAGGGGCCGAACTAGTATAAAACC
This sequence comes from Triticum urartu, assembly GCF_056163025.1. NCBI lineage: Eukaryota > Viridiplantae > Streptophyta > Magnoliopsida > Poales > Poaceae > Triticum > Triticum urartu. The sequence continues at coordinate 514,362,128 of NC_141879.1, forward strand.
CCCTGGGAATTCCGTGGCGTGACGTAGCTTTCTGCCTCCTTGGTTGTTGCATCATGTGTTCGGCAATAGTGCTGCCGGACGGGGTTTCCAGAGATGAAGGTCCTGAAAAAAGAGAAAAATAACCAAACGAGAAGCCCCTAGTGTGGTTTAAGCCGCGTCTTGGGGCGTGCCGCAGTGTGCCCCCCTCCCCACATGTGCCCATGGTATTTTTAATGCGTAATTATGTACGTGTGGCACGAGCTTCGCCGTTTGGCTGGGACTGGGGTGGGGGCCGCATTGCTATGCGAGCTCAGATCGCGCCAGGCGGTCTATCTGCCGATTGCTCCGAGCGCGCTTGAAGGTGTCCGGGTTTTGAACCGCCGAACTGGTGGATTGCCTTGAGAGGCTATTTTGCGCTTCTGCTGCGAGGGCCGCAGTGTGCTCCTCTGTTCGGAGAGAGCGCTCTGTGTTTCCATTGACTGTAATAACCCCGCGAGGTCCTGGCATCTTGAGCCTGAGGTATGCATAATGCGGTACCGCATTGAATTTCGCAAATGCGGTTCGCCCGAGTAGTTCATGATAACCACTGTGGAATGGGACTATATCGAAGATTAACTCTTCGCTTTGGAAGTTATCCGGGGATCCGAAGACCACTTCCAGTGTAATTGAGCCTGTGCAATGGGCCTCTACGCCTGGAATGACACCCTTGAAGGTCGTTTTTGTGGGTTTGATCCTTGAGGGGTCTATACCCATTTTGCGCACTGTGTCCTGATAAAGCAGGTTCAGTCTGTTGCCGCCATCCATAAGGACTCGAGTGAGGTGAAATCCGTCAATGATTGGGTCTAGAACCAGTGCGGCGAATCCGCCATGACGGATAGTAGTGGGATGGTCCCTGCGATCGAAAGTGATCGGATAGGAGGACCACGGGTTGAACTTTGGGGCGACTGGCTCCAACGCATATACGTCCCTGAGCGCACACTTCCGCTCCCTCTTGGGGATGTGGGTTGCGTATATCATGTTCACCGTCCGCACTTGTGGGGGAAACCTCTTCTATCCTACGGTGTGTGGCTGTCGGGGCTCCTCCTCGTCATCGCTATGTGGCCCCTTGTCCTTGTTTTCAGCAATTAACTTGCCGGCCTGCTTGAACACCCAACAATCCCTGTTGGTGTGATTGGCTGGCTTTTCTGGGGTGCCGTGTATTTGGCACGAGCGATCGAGCATACGGTCCAAGCTGGATGGTCCCAGCGTACTTTGTTTGAATGCCTTTTTCCGCTGACTGGGTTTAGAGCCTTTGAATCCGGCATTAACTGTCGTATCCTCGTTATTATCGCTGTTAATGCGGCGCTTATGTTTGTTGCAACGTGACCTGCTATTGCCGTCCTTGGTATCCGAAGTACCATGGTTCTTTGATATGTTATTACTACGAGCCAGCCAGCTGTCTTTTCCCGCATAAAAGCGGGTCATGAGTGTCGTGAGGGCTGCCATAGAATTCGGCTTTTCCTGACCAAGGTGCCGGGCTAGCCATTCGTCACGGATGTTGTGTCTGAAAGCCGCTAGGGCCTCTGCATCTGGACAGTCGACAATTTGATTTTTCTTTGTTAGGAACCGAGTCCAGAATTGCCTGGCCGATTCTTCTGGCTATTGAATTATGTGGCTCAAGTCATCGGCATCTGGTGGCCGCACATAAGTGCCCTGAAAGTTGTCGAGGAATGCGGCTTCCAGATCTTCCCAACAGCTGATGGACTCGGCTGGCAAGCTGTTAAGCCAATGTCGCGCTGGTCCCTTGAGCTTTAGTGGGAGGTATTTGATGGCGTGTAAGTCATCACCGCGGGCCATGTGGATGTGGAGGAGGAATCCTCGATCCATACTGTGGGATCTGTTGTGTCGTCATATGATTCAATATTTACAGGTTTGAAACCTTCTGGGATTTGATGATCCATTACTTCATCTATGAAGCATAAGGGGTGCGTGGCGCCTCTGTATTGGGCTATATCGCGATGCAGATCGAATGGGTCTTGCCCGCTGTGTTTGGCTCGGCCGGATTTGCTTATGTTGTATTTGGCGTGACGTTTATCGTCTCGCAGGGTGGCACGCCCTCGTGATCTGTAGATCGATCTTGCATGCTTTGCTTTGTCCTCCAATATGTCTCACAGGTCTGGCGTATCTCCCCATGCCTTTTTATTTGAATGGCATCGGGGTGGAGGCTGAGTTTTTGGCTGGAATGCCTCTCTATCGCGGCCACGAGGTGGCCGATCAGTCGTATCATACGCTTCTTCCTCCAGTCGAGGTAGCAACCTGCACTATGGGTAACTCTTGGAGGGGCGCTCGAGTTTATATTCCTCGGCCGCGAGAACTTCAGTCCATCTGTTAGCTAGCAGATCCTAATTACCTTGAAGCTGCTGCTGCTTTTTCTTAAAGCTATTTTCCGTGGCTATAAGCTGGCGTTTGAAGCGCTCTTGTTCGACGGGATCCTCTGGCACAACGAATTCGTCATCGCCGAGGCTTGCCTCGTCTTTGGAGGGGGGCATGTAATTATCACCCTCCTCTTCTCCATCTGCCGCTCTCTCAGGAGGGCTGGCTCCTCCATTCTCCTGTTCTAAATCTTGCTGGAGGGGATTGTTGTTGTCTTCGGCACTATCCGGAGTATTATTATCTCCTGTGCCGGTATCACCACTTTTGCTTTGGTGGGACTTAGAGCGGCGCCGCTGACGTCGGCGCTTGGGTTGCTTCTTGGAGGGGTCATCCTCCGCTATCTCGTCGTCATTGCCTTCTTTGGGTGTATCCACCATGTATATATCGTATGATGAGGTGGCTGTCCAGTGCCCTGTGGGCGGTGGTTCCTCTTCGCCTCCCGTATCGTCGTCCATATCGTCGATGTCTTCGGAGTCGAAGTCAAGCATGTCGGTTAAGTCATCGACAGTGGCTACTAAGTGGGTGGTGGGTGGGCCTCGAATTTCTTTGTCGTCCGCATCCCAGTCTTGCCGGACATAGTTCGGCCAGGATCCTCCTGACAAGGAGAGAGACCTTAATGAGTTCAGTATGTCACCAAAGGGCGAGTGCTGAAAAATATCCGCAGAGGTAAACTCTATGATCGGCGCCCAATCGGATTCGATAGGAACGGGCGCAGGCGGTTCAGAGTCCGTGGCCGGAGAAGGATCCGGCAGTTTAACAACACGGCTCTCGTGCAAGGTAAGGTCGATGTTTGGCTCGATCGCCGCTGAGGGTAAGGCCTCCATGGCGGGGTCCATCCACCCGTCCGCGGAAGGCGCACCTGGCTCCGAATTGAGGGTCGGAGCGGCTGCCTGTGCGATCTCTTGAACACTATCCAATGGTAGCGCTAGACCGCACTCATCGTGACCGCGTGACGCACAAGGCAGAGGATCGAATCCGTCGAAGATCAAGTCTCCGCGGATATCGACCGTGTAGTTTAAGCTTCCAAACCTAACCTGGTGGCCAGGGGCGTAACTTTCAATCTGCTCCAGATGGCCAAGCGAATTAGCCCGCAGTGCAAAGCCGTCGAATACGAAGATTTGTCCGGGGAGAAAAGTCTCACCCTGGACTGCATCGCCATCGATGATAGTAGGAGCCATCAAGCCTAACGGCGACGACACAGAGGAACTCTCAATGAAAGCACCAATGTCAGTGTCAAAACCGGCGGATCTCGGGTAGGGGGTCCTGAACTGTGCGTCTAGGCCGGATGGTAATAGGAGGCAGGGGACACAATGTTTTACCCAGGTTCGGGCCCTCTTGATGGAGGTAAAACCCTACGTCCTGCTTGATTAATATTGATGATATGGGTAGTACAAGAGTAGATCTACCACGAGATCAGAGAGGCTAAACCCTAGAAGCTAGCCTATGGTATGATTGTATGTTGTAGTTGTTGTGTCCTACGGACTAAAACTCTCCGGTTTATATAGACACCGGAGAGGGTTAGGGTTACACAAGGTCGGTTACAAAGGAGGAGATATCCATATCCGTATTGCCTAGCTTGCCTTCCACACCAAGTAGAGTCCCATCCGGACACGAGATGAAGTCTTCAATCTTGTATCTTCATAGTCTAACAGTCCGGCCAAAGGATATAGTCCGGCTGTCCGGAGACCCCCTAATCCAGGACTCCCTCACCCCTCGTGTCCCCTTGTCCGGTTTAACCCCTTTAAGCTAACCCATTGCGATGGCTCCACAACTAAGTCCTTTCACGAGGACATCTGCCGTCACAAACCCACGACAAGTAGGGAGTGTTATTACTCGCCGGGTGAAACGGAAAAGGTTCTGCCGTCGAGATTCTGCTGGTACTTATAGTGCAGTAGAAGGTCCAAGTCCACCGGCTAAATCTACAAGCACAGTATCACCTGCTCCACTAGCTGCAGCATCCGCTTCAACTGTACCAGCATCTCAACCAGTTACTCGTTCGTTTGCTCCGGAACTGGCCAGTTCCCAAGCTGCCTTCACAGCTAACACTACTTTTGAAGCACTGCTGACACAACAGGACTTGGCAAGATCAGATGAACCTCATGAGAATCAACACCAAGACGGTACCTGACCGAGTCAAGTTGCAGTTGCATGCTCCTTTATATGTACTCTCACAGTTTGATGTACACTAACACTTTCCATATTCGTTGTTAAACTAGCACCACGGCGCAAGCGGAAACAGATATCAGGGATAATGCTTGACAGATTAACAAAATCTAAAGGAGGAAGAATGGAGATCCATTTTGAGGCAGGTTTAAAAAGGCCACGTGATACTACAGAGTCAGCCAAGTTAGTATCAGAGGCAGCCGTTGCCGTTAGGTGTCATGCACGTATCCTCCCAACGTGGATCCAGTACAGGAATGAGAAAGACAATACCCAGTTTAACACCTTCCTTAACCATTTATCCGTAAGTAATGTTATTCATTGCAATTAGTAATATTGTCTTGCTCTGTCCCATACTTTCTAGCTTCCTCCTAATAAGACTCACATTCTTTTTTTCAATAGATGAGGTTCAAGTTGGATCCGAAATATGATGCAACTAAACAAGCATGCACTCATGTTTTTCACTCTGCTCTGCGACAGTATCGGTACCACCTTAGAAAATATCACTTTGAAGGCAAGGCTAAGAATGAAATCGCCCAAACATCTCCAGTGGAATATATTACAGATGAAGACTTGACAGCCCTCGTTAAACACTGGTCTGATCCAAAGTATCAGGTAGGCTATATGTATTTGATCAGACCACATATTGAACTTGTATTTATGTATGTGCCTTACAAGTGTATCTTCTTCTAGGCTAACTGCTTGAAGAACAAAACCAACCGTTCTAAAGTGAAATTCCAACAGACAACAGGATCTCATAGCTATATTGCACACTGCGAGGCTCTTGTAAATAGCTTCTACTTCCTTCTTTTTTGTGCCATATTATCGTATCTATATTGACTTGTTCCAAATACAGAGGAAAGCCCGTGCGGACCAAAAAGAACCTGAACCTAATGCAGTGCAAATCTTCAAGGATTGCCACACCAGCAAGATGAAGGGCATGAGCACACCAGTTCAAGCCGCTGTTGTAAGTCCTTACTCCTCCTGCCTTGAACTGATTGGTACTGTGATGTGTTCATTTAACTACTTGGTTTGCAGCCAATGTCAGTTACTCTGTTCACTTTTATTCATAGTTGTCTTAATGTATCATTTACCTTACATGGTTTAAAAGAGATGAAGGATATTCTTTTGGTCTTGATCTGTAATCTAGTTGTTATGTTCACGTGCGCACATAATGATAAAATAGCATGTTTGTTTTATATCTGTTTGCCCATGATATGAATGATGTCATACTATGTTCATCCTACTTTAAACCATGTCTATTTATCCTTAGATGTCAACGAATGTGAGGAAATAGACAATACAGTAGGCATGCTACATGGACATATGTTCCGAAAGTGATTGTATTATGCAGTTGGCACTACAATACATGCTAATGTATTACAGTAGTTCACCAAAATAAGTTATGTATAAACATTTAACCTACTTTGTTTGTTTTTGTCTCATTAGTAACTTATCTGCTACACTAATCTACAAGTTCAAACTTTCAGGAAGCTATGGAACAAATGATTGAACAGCCACAACCACCTGAAGGTGACGAGGCTACTATAGGCACGATGTCACCTCTTGCTGCAGTGCGTCAGTATCTCTCCACTAACAATGCAAAAAGCACCTTCCTGCGTAATTCTGGGTTGGTTGTCAAGGTAACCTCATCCAAATTGCCTACTGACCAAAATCTTCCTGCTAGACAGAGTGATATATCTGTGCTCCAGACACAAGTCCAATCCCTAATGGACGTTGTTTCGGAAACAAGAATAGTGGTTGAGAAATGTCGTCAAGATATGAATGGTTTTGAAACCAGACTATCAGACATTCGCTTCGTTGTTCAAGAGCAATGGCGGAAAAAAGGTGGAGATCGTGCTGCTCCATAAAATTCTACAGCCTGAAACATTAGCACTCAGGTCAAATGATCTGTTCTTCTATACATCTGATGGTGCTTTTATCTGGAAGGACTGTAAACTTTATGCCAACATGCCTTTTGTTGTATGGTTGGAATTTATTTTGTTGTGATACAACATTTATGATGTTGCCTCAGGCTGCAGTAATTACGACGCTATTTTTATATAGTGTAGGTTTATCTTAGTAATGTATTCGGCCGAAAGCTTCGTAGGAGCCCAACATGCCAACATTCGTCGGGCCCATTCCAATTGGGATAAAAATGATTACGGGCCGAAATTGGCATGTAGCCCACTAAAAATATCTGGGCCTAAATCAGCATAAGCTTTCATATTTTTCTGGTAGGCCTGTGCCCATAGTGGGCCTTTAACAGGCCTAAACATAATTTGGGCGCTCAGTAAAAATAGGCCATTTACAGGTGTAAATATCTCGAGCCCATAAAAAACATGGGCCTTTAATAGACCGAAAGTGAGATTGGACCCTGATTGTGCCAAATAACCCACTGGACTTAGCAGGCCGAAATGGTGGCCCATTTACGATGCGGATCTTTGATAGGCCGAAATTCGGACGGGCCGTAAATGCGCCGACCTAATACACAGGCCTTTAACAGGCCGGAACTTTGGTCGGGCTAGATTATTGTCATTTTTATATGGGCCGTTAATGGGCCCGATATGACGTTGGGCCACATATGGCCCATGGTTTACGTCCGGCGTTAACAGACCGAAAATGACAACAGGCTGAAAGTGGCCCAAAGCTATAGTGGGCCTTTAACAGGCCAAATGTCAGACATGGCCAAATATGACCCAAATCCTTCATGGTTGTTTATGGGCCGAAAGTTTTGATGGCCTGTAAATGGGCCCGAATGAAGCTGGACCTTTAACAGGATGGAAATACACCGGGCCGTAATTCGGCCCAATTACTTAGCGTACTGTTAACGGGCCAAAAGTGACCATGGGCTGCGTTGATGACAAGTTTAGGACACGCCGTTGACGGGCCGATTTGATAGAGAATGTTGGGCCTTTAGCTGGGCCGGCCCATTATGGTCTGCAGAATCTTGTGGGCCTTTAGCTGGGTCGGCCCACTGTGGTCCGCAAAATCTTGTGGGCCTTTAGCTGGGCCGGCCCATTATGGTCTGCAAAATCATGTGGGCCTTTAGCTGGGCCGGACCATTATGGTCCGCTAAATTTTGTGGGCCTTTAGCTGGGCCGGCCCATTATGGTCCGCTAAATCTTATGGGCCTTCGGTTGGGCCGGCCCATTTAAACTTTGTGGGCCACTTTTGGGCCGGTCCACGTGTCAACATATCATAGGCCCATCTCGACCGTTGGATGAGTGACACCTGTGCCAACGTGGAGCTGACGCGTGGATCCATCAGCCAATGAGAATTTTACACGTGGAAAATCAGCATTGGTCATGGCTGTTAACGGGTTATCAGATCCAAAATCCGACCCGATAGCTTAACGGCGTTCCGTTACGGTGGATGCCATGTGTCGGTCACCCTTGATGAAAGCACTTCTGTGACGCGCGATTTATCGTCATGGAAGTGGACACTTCCGTGATGATAATTTTGGCAATGTCATGGAACACTTCTACGACAGCACAGGTATGACTATCTTGATTCTGTCATAAATTTGTCATGGATGTACATGCATGACAGAAAACGCGACCTACTATGACAAACACGTATCATCACGGAAGTGTATTTTTTTGTAGTGCTAATCCAGGACTCCCTCAGTAGCCCCTGAACCAGGCTTCAATGACGATGAGTCCGGCGTGCAGTATTGTCTTCGGCATTGCAAGGCGGGTTCCTCCTTCGAATACTCCATAGAAGATTTTGAACACCAGAATAGTGTCCGGCTCTGCAAAACAAGTTCCACATACTACCGCAGAGAGAATAATATTTCCACAAATCTAATCTGCTGACGCGTTCTGACAGCACGATGTCATGTCATGTCTCCGTCATTATTCAAACTGTTTTTCTCAACCAGCACCGCACATAACATGGGGCGGTTTTCTTGACACGTCTTGTCAAAGCAGAGATCGTGTCCCCCTTATTACGGGATTCTCATCAATACGGACGTGGGTAACCCAACCACGCCATCAATTACGGCGCCTGGGGAATAAGCGGTTTTACCAGGAAAGTGGGGAGACGCATCGCCTCTTTCGCCCTTATAAAGGGACAAGGATTTACCCCCTTTTACCCACGCATTCTACCTCCTCGCTTATCCATTCTCACGCACTCGAGCTCCAGCGCCCAAGCTCGCGTTCTTCTTCTCAAACCACTCCAAGCATGTCCGGAGCAAGAGGCAAGTGGATGTGACGGAGGAGAACATCGCAAAGTTGCGAGCAGCCGGATACCTGACGCGGGTCCTCACCCACATCTACCTTCGCAATCCCGGCGTCGACCTCGATGGCCTGCTGGAGCCAGTAAGCGGCGAGCGTGCCACTGCCGCTGCCGAGGCCATGAAGGGTCGCGCGGAGGCTCTGCTGGGGAAGTTCTGGGCCTTCAGCACCAAGCCGAAGCAAGGTGCTGCCGCCCCCACTGCTCCATGAGGCGCACCCACTCTGTGCTGCTCCACCGTCGACAAGTGCCTCCGTTGTGGCTCCTGTCCTGCCTTTAATTCCTGCACATGTATCATGCCTCAGGGAGGTGTTTAAACTTGCGTTTGGCATTGAGACAACAGTGTGGACTGTGATATTTGCTTTTGAATTCCTTGAAATTTGCGCTTTTCCTTCCTACTTGCTAATGTTCTACGCCGGTAGAGCCTGGCCCCACGCATACCTCACCCAGCGTTAGTCCCGACCGGAAACCAGGATGGGGCCAAGGAGTGAGGGGCTATGTGACAAGTTAGGCTCCTGAGTCGCGATGCTCAGGAGTCCCCCTTGGCGCACGAACAGCAAGTAGGGAGGTGTGATGTGGGTGGATCTACCGTTCTACGTCTGCAGAGCCCGGCCGCGTGCATACCTCAACCGCTGTTAGCCTTTCGGAACTAAGGAGTGAGGGGCTATGCGACCAGTTGGGCTCCTGAGTCGCGATGCTCAGGAGTCCCCCTTGACGCTCAAATGGCCTTCGTACCTTGGCTCCGCTCGGGGAGAGACGCGCGACGAAACAGGCCCTAGGGGGGGCCTGGCTAGGCGGCGTGCGTCTGGGCGTGACCCAGGCGCAGCCCCCGTGCCCAGCCCCCTAGCGCGGCACTCCCGAGGGGAGGCGTTACGATGAGGCTAGACACTGAGCTCTGGGCTCCCTGAGGTTGATGCGGCCCGGGGGCCACCCTTAGTTGTTTATCACCAGCGCGGAGCATAGAGCTTTCGTATGTGTACGGGCATAGCCGCTCCTCGGCAGTGTCGTCAGCCAGCACGGAGCATGGTGCTTCCACTGGTACGTGGGAGGGGGGCCCCTCCGGGAGGAGCCCCTGGGGCATGTATAGCCCCGCCCTGACACGTGGCTGGCACGGTAGGGCCTGGCGAGGTGTATCTGGGCACCCGTGGGCCAGCGCGGGACCCACGGGGCCCTAGCTCTAGGCGGGTTGCGCCTGGCACTGGGCCTTATCTTGTGATGTGTCCCTGCAAATTTGGTTAGATGCCGGCACTCTACGTCCTCGGGTCCCGGACCTCGAGCTGGTCTCAGCCGTCGCTGGTATGCCAGGTCGCGATGCCGTGGACAAGGCCAGAGGGTGAGGGCTGGAGAGCCAGTAAGAGCCCTGAGTCGCGATGCTCAGGTACCCCCCCTTTAACGTGCAAGTGGTCGGCATGGAGAATAAGAGGTGCCGTGGACCGGCATCAAATAATCAAGCATGGTGGGTATAACGCATAATTGGAAATAAATGCAAATGAGTGGGTCTAGCCCGAGCGACTTGGGGATGATGCAGCCCAAGGGGTGCCCCCAACAAGGTAAGCTAACAACATGAAATAAAAGGGATACATGCCACAGGGACGGGCCCACGCGGCCTGGGAATAATGCAGCCCTGGGGGGCGCTCCCAGCTGGAAGTGAAACTTGAAAGATGTCACCTGATGACGTTGAGGATGAAGGAGTGTTGGTGTAGCAGACTCGGTGGGCTGCGGAAGCCGATCCTCATGAGCCCCCGGGCCCGGGGGCCTCGGGAGGCTCCGGAGGTGCTGGCGGCTCCCCGCGGACCATCTCCATCTCCGCCAGGGCTGCGGAACGCCTGGCCTCTTGTGCCTCCATGATGCCCCTCATGAGGCGCTGGTACGTGGCAGCCGTGTTTGGCAAGCCGTAAGGCATGCGAACGTAGCTGTGGGGTGGACCTCCGCAGCGCCCCACTCGCGAGGGCCAGAGGCGCTCCAGAGAGGCGACTCGGTTGAGCCCTAGTATGTCGATGCAGACGCGCAGCCCACCATCCTCACCTGGATGGGGAGCCACTGCTGGTAGACGGCGGCCGCCTTTCATGACCCTTGACTCCTGTAGCTCCTGAATGGCCTTGCTGACGAACTCCTGAGGGTCTGGCTCTCCTTGCCTTACTCCTTCTTGAGGGAAACATGCTTCGAAACACGCCTCCATGTGGTGCCCAAGCGCCTCCCTCGTGACCCTAGCCAGGTCGGTGGCCCTCTAGGGGAGAGCCCCCGAGCCATGCCTGAGGAGGGCGTCGGGCGCGCTTTCCTATGCGATGGAAGGAGGTTCCCCCTGGGCAGGCACGGGCTCAGAGGGGCCTGCCTCCTGAGGGTCCGGGCCGGACGATGTCTTCTTCTTCTTGGGGGCGGTCTCGGGAAGCCTCATGCTTCCGCAATCCGGGTCTTCCAGTGACGCGGCCTGAAAGGCTCGTTCCAGGGAACACACCGCGTCCTTCTCTTCACAGGGCACCGTGATGACTCCGCCACTTCCTGGCATCTTGAGGACGTTGTAGCCATGGTGAGTTACGGCCATGAACTTGGCCAGCGCTGGGTACCCAAGGATGGCATTGTACGACAGGCCAATGTGAGCGACGTCGAAGTCGATGAGCTCGGTGCGGTAGTTGTCGCGTGCCCCGAAGGTGACAGGGAGGCGGACCTGCCCAATCGGGACCGTGGAGCCGTCGGTGATTCCGGAGAAGGGCTTGGTTGGCTGAAGCTGGCTATAGGGCACTTGGAGATTGTTGAATGTTTCCACGGACAGGATGTTGAGCCCTGCCCCGCCATCGATGAGGGTCCTGGTGACCACCACGTTGTTGATGATTGGGGAACAAAGCATGGGGAGGACTCCGGCTATAGCCGCACACTTGAGCTGATCTGCTGAGCTGAACGTGATGGTGCACGCCGACCACCTGAGAGGGCGCGTGGCTTCAAGCCTGGGGAGGACTGCATTCACTTCACAGGCGAACTGCTTGAAGATGCGTTGAGAGGCTGGGGCCTGAGCCCCGCCCAGGTTGCAGGCGATCGCGCGCGGCTCCTGGAAGCCCCCAGCCCCCTCGTCTTGGTGGCGGCCCTCGTTTCTCCTTGGCTGCGGCGGCAGCGGAGGGAGGCCTGCATTGCCTTGCGGGCGATCCTCGCGAGGCTGATCCCTACAGTCTCCCTCGCAAGGCGGGTCTTGCCAGCGATCCTCGCGAGGTTGATCGCGCCACCCTTGGCGCAGGCCACGGTCTTCCCAGCGTCATGCGTTCCTTCCTCCTCCTCGACTGTAGCCCCGGTCACCGCGGTCGGGGCGACGGCCGATCCTTCCTTCCCGCACGGCTCGGAGCTCTTGACATTCGTTGGTGTTGTGGGTGTGGAGGTCGTGGTACACACAGTACCGGCTGCCCTTCGAAGGTTCGGGCTGATCTCTACCCCGCTTGGTGTCTGGTTCTGTCGCGAGCACGACAGCCCCCTTGCGCTTCACATCCTTGGCCTTGGGCTTCTTCTCTTCTGGGTCTGCGGCAGGCAGCTCGAGGAGGGAGAGACGCCCTTCCTCAGCCCTGGCGCACTTGGTTGCCAAGTTGAACAGCTCCAAGGAAGTGCACAGGTCTTCATGCATCGCCAGCTCCTCCTTCATCTTGACATCGCGCACGCCGTCGGAGAAGGCTGAGATGATGGCCTCCTCAGTCACCTTGGGAATCTTGAGGCGTGCGTTGTTGAAGCGCTGGATGTACTTCTGCAGGGTCTCCCCAGGTTGTTGCTTGATGCGGCGCATGTCGCTCAAGGCGGGTGGCCGGTCGCGAGTACCTTGGAAGTTGGCGATGAAGCGGGTGCGCATCTCGTCCTAGGAGGAGATCGTGCCTAGAGCCAGGTTCAGGAGCCAGGTGCGGGCCCTGTCCTTGAGTGCCATGGGAAACCAGTTCGCCATGACCTTCTCGTCTCCGTTGGCAGCTTCCATGCCCAGCTCATAGAGCTGGAGGAACTCCGCAGGGTCAGCCATGCCGTCGTAACGAGGAGGCAGGTCTGGCTTGAACTTGCCAGGCCACGCGACGCTGCGTAGCTCGGTGGTGAAGGCACTGCAGCCTGCTGTGGCCACGGGAGGCCTTGGGTGACGGAGAACTTGGTCTTGCATGTCCCCACGCGCTGCAGCTGGGTCTTGACGTGTGGGAGCAGGAGCATGGTCGCGACGTGCTGGAGCAGGGAGCGCCCGGGCAGCTTCTTGCGAGCGAGGGACTTCCTGGTAGCTCTGCTCTTGCTGCGCTGGCACCTGACGGAGCGGGTTCCGCCCAGGGGCCACGCACCTTGGAGCCATGGCGCCTTCTTGAGGAGGAGGCGGCCGGGGCGCCGCCGGAGCCTCGTCACCCGCGCGGGGCGGGGTGCGGTGCAGCGGAACGGACAGCGCAGGAGAGCCCCCTGCGGCGCGGACGAGCTCCGCGACGCGGTCGAGCCATTCTTCATAGACGTCGTCGACGGGACGGTAGCGCAGGAGCTCGTTTGCCGCGATGAGCGCAGCTCGAGCCTCCATGGGTGCGCGGAGCGCGCGGGACGAAGAACCAGCTGGGGTGAGTGAGGGAGTTGCGGTGCGGTCGTCTTGCCGCATGGACGGATGCTGAGACGATGCTTGTTGCTCGTCCCCCGCTGGGCCGGTGGCAGCATTGATGGCAGGTGACGGGGAACGGCGAGGACGCCCGCCGACAGGAGCCGTCTGGGCGAGCGGGAAGCGAGAGCGGCCCGGCGCTCGGCGCGGGCCCGACGAGCGTCAGACATGGGCGCGATGGTCGGAGGAGAACGGGGTGGTGGAAGATGAATTCCGGCGCACCCCTACCTGGCGCGCCAAATGTCGGATTTCGGATTCCGGCAGACCCTTGAGGTTCGAACACTGGGGTGCGCGTGGAGATTTCGCCTCCTACCTACCTGCACCCCTCCGCCTCGCTAAGATCTAAGCTATGGGAAGAACAACACGAGAAACACAGGGTTTATACTGGTTCGGGCCACCGTTGTGGTGTAATACCCTACTCCAGTGTGTGGCGTGGTGGATTGCCTCTGGGGCTGATGATGATGAACAATACAAGGAAGAACAGCCTCGCGAGGGTCTGTTCTTGGCCGGGGCGATGAACTGCTGGGAGGAGTTCAGCCACCCTTCTCTCTCTCTCTCCAATTCTCATTCTCTCTCTCTCTCTCTCTGATTCTCTCTTGTTCCTCTCGATCCTGTGGGGGGCTGGTCCTATTTATAGAGGCCTTGGTCCTCTTCCCAAATATCGAGCGGGAAGGGAGCCAACAATGGCGGGCTAATTTGAAGGGGGACAACTAGTACCAGCTATCCTGACAAAAGTAGTCTTCGCCTGCACAAAGCTCTGGTGGTGACGCCGTCTTGGGCTCCACGATGACCTCCGTCTTGCTGTCCTCCTGGTCTTGGTCTTGTTGCACCGAAATGGCAACCTTTGCCTGATGCCTCGGTACTCCGCGGCTGCGCTTGCTCCCTTTGCACCAAAGAGGAAAGGAGGACACTACGCGTGTTGGCGCCCGCCTGGCGCCCTTGGTCGTCATGGCTTGCGTCACGGGCACCTCATGAGGTACCCCGCCTTGATCTCTCCGCCTCCTCGCGAGCCAGCCTGGTGAGGCCGTGCCTGAGGAAGCTCCGCGTCATCTGCCCCGCGAGGCTTGGCCCCTCGCGAGGGTCTTGGGTCTGTGTTGGTGAAGATGGGCCGTGCTGGACCCCCCTTTGAGCCACGCCGCAGGCCGCAGGCAGGCAAGTCTGGGGACCCCCGTTCCCAGAACACCGACAGGAAGAACGAGACACAATCGCAGTAGTTCTCCCACCGCTACCTTAGCTGATATATCGGAACGTAAGGTACCAAAGCATGGGAGCCGGGCAAACCCAACTATTGACCCAAGACATGATTCGGAGCTGATGCATATAATGCTATAAGTTTGGGCTGCCGCACTGTCGAAAGTGTTTGGACTTCTCGCGATGTATTATGGGGTAAACGAAAGCCCCTGGCACAATGACCGTGCCCGAATTTACGGGTGCAGATTGTCGTAAATGGACAAAAAGGAAAAAAAGAATGAATAAATGATGCAATAATAGACTAATGCTATGCATTGTTATTTAAATAATACGTCGAAGCGTACTGGTACAGGTAGTGCAATAAGCAGAAAGTAGGACTATTCGAAATGTCCTATCCAAGGGCAAGCTATGTATGGATAGTATAAAGTGGGTATTATTATTAGAGACCACCTAGGGGTTCCCGTGTACATCTTAGCTTCTTGCCGCCTTGGTTGTTCCTTCCCGTAATGTGTCCGGCAATCATACTGCCGGAAAGGGCTTCCAGAGAATTAGGCCCTGAAAGAGAAAAGAAATGATAAAGGTATACAACCCCTAGGGCAGTTAAGCCGCATTGCGGGACGTGCCCTGATCGTGCCCCCGCCTATATCCATGGTATTTTCAGTGCGTAATTATGTACGCACGGCACAGATTTTGTCGCTTGACTAGGATTGGGACGGGGGCCAAAATGCCAGGCGAGCTCTGGACGTGCCAGGCGATCCTGTTGCAGTTTAATCCGGACATGCTTGAAGGTGTTCGGGGGCTGTATCACCGAATTAGTGGTTTGCCTTAAAAGGCTGCTTTGTGCTTCTGCTGCGAGGGCCACAGTGTGCTCTTCCGTGCGGAGCGAGCGTTCTATGTTTCCATTCACTGTTATGACCCCCCCCCCCCGAGGTCCTGGCATCTTGAGCTTGAGGTATGCGTAATGCGGTACTGCATTGAATTTTGCAAATGCAGTTCGTCCGAGCAGTGCATGATAGCCACTGCGAAACGGGACGATGTCGAAGATTAACTCCTCACTTCGGAAGTTGTCCGGTGATCCGAAGACTACTTCCAGTGTGATTGATCCCATGCAATGGGCCTCTACACCTGGGATGACGCCCTTAAAGGTGGTTTTGGTGGGTTTGATCCTCGAGGGATCTATACCCATTTTTCGCACTGTATCCTGATAGAGCAGGTTCAAGCTGCTGCCGCCGTCCATAAGGACTTGAGTGAGATGAAATCCGTCGATGATGGGGTCTAGGACTAGTGCCGCGGATCCGCCATGACGGATATTAGTGGGGTGATCCCTGCGATCAAAGGTGATCAGGCAAGCAGACCATGGGTTGAACTTTGGGGTGACGGGCTCCATCGCATAGACGTCCCTTAGTGCACGCTTCCGCTCCCTCTTGGGAATGTGGGTTGCGTATATCATGTTCACCGTCTTCACCTGTGGGGGGAACCTCTTCTGTCCTCCCGTGTTCAGTGGCCGGGGCTCCTCCTCGTCATCACTATGCAGCCCCTTGTCCTTGTTTTCGGCATTTAACTTGCTGGCCTGCTTGAACACCCAACATTCTCTGTTGGTGTGATTGGCTGGCTTGTCGGGGGTGCCGTGGATTTGACACGAGCGATCCGGTATGCGATCCAAACTGGACGGAGCCGGAGTACTTTTAAATGGCTTTTTCCGCTGACCGGATCTAGAGCCTCTGAATCCGGCATTGACTGTCATATCCTTGGTGTTATCGCCGTTATTGCGGCGCTTTGGTCTATTACGACGTTGTCTGCTGTTGGCATCTTTGGTATCTGAAGTGCCCGGATTCCTCGATGTGTTATTGCTGCGAGCCAGCCAGCTATCCTCGCCCACACAAAATTGGGTCATGAGTGTCGTGAGGGCTGCCATAGACTTCGGCTTCTCCTGGCCAAGGTGGCGGGCAAGACACTCGTCACGGATGTTGTGCTTGAATGCCGCGAGGGCCTCTGCGTCCGAACAGTCGACAATTTGGTTTTTCTTAGTCAGGAACCGGGTCCAGAATTATCTGGCCGATTCCCCTGGCTGCTGAGTTATATGGCTCAAGTCATCAGCATCCGGTGGTCGCACATAAGTGCCCTGGAAGTTGTCAAGGAATGCACCTTTCAGATCCTCCCAACTGCCGACGGAGTCTGCTGGCAAGCTATTCAGCCAATGCTGAGCTGGTCCTTTGAGTTTTAATGGGAGGTACTTGATGGCATGTAGATCATCACCGCAAGCCATGTGGATGTGAAGGAGGAAATCCTCAATCCATACAGCGGGATCTGTTGTACCATCATATGATTCATATTTACGGGTTTGAAACCCTCCGGGAATTCATGATCCATAACTTCATCAGTGAAGCATAGGGGGTGTGCGGCACCTCTGTGCCGGGCTATATCGCAACGCAGTTCATATGAGTCTTGTCTACTGTATTCGGCCTGGCCGGATTTGCTTTTGGTGTATCCGGCGCGACGATCATCGTCCCGTGTTGGCGCGCGTGCCCGTGACCCGTATATTGACCTTGCAAGTTTTGCCTTACTATCCAATACGTCTCGTAGGTCCCGTGTGTTGCTCCGGGCCTTGGTATTTTTGATTGAGTGGCGGCGGGGTGCAGGCTAAACTTCAGGCTGAAACGCCTCTCTGGCTCGGCCACGCAGTGGACGGTCAGCTGCATCGTACACTGGTGAATGAGGTTTCAATGATTCCTCCTCGAGGTGAGGTAGCAACCTACGTTTTGGGTAACTCTTAGAGGGGCGCTCGAGTTTGTATTCCTCGGCCGCAAGGACTTCGGTCCATCTGTCTGCTAGCAAGTCTTGATCAGCTTGAAGCTGTTGTTGCTTTTTCTTTAGGCTATTTGCTGTGGCCATAAGCCGGCGCTTGCAGCGCTCCTGCTCGACGAGGTCCTCAGGCACGATAAATTCTTCGTCGCCGAGGCTCGCCTCGTCTTCGAAGAGAGGCATGTAGTTGTCCTCCTCCGGTTCTCCATCTACTGCCTGCTCTGGAGGGCTAGCTTGTTCATCCTCCGGCTCTACATCATGCTGGAGGGGATTGTGGTTGTCTTCGGCACTATCCGGAGTGTTATTATCTCCTGTGCCGGTATCACTACTTTTGTTGTGGCGGGACTTAGAGCGGCGCCGCTGACGTCGGCGCTTGGTTTGCTTCTTGGAGGGGTCATCCTCCGCTGTCTCGTCACCATTGCCTTCTTTAGGGGTGTCCACCATGTATATGTCGTATGATGAGGTAGCGGTCCAGCGCCTTGTGGGTGGTGGTTCCTGCTCGTCTCCTGCATCGTCGTCCATACCGTCGATATCTTCGGAGTCGAAGTCGAGCATGTCGGTTAAATCGTTGACAGTGGCTACTAAGTGGGTGGTGGGTAGGCAGCAAATTTCTTCGTCGTCTGCATCCCATTCTAGCCGGACATAGTTCGGACAAGGTTCTCCTGAAAGGGAGAGAGACCTTAATGAATTTAGCACATCGCCGAAGGGCGAGTGCTGAAAGATATCCGTGGAGGTGAACTCCATGATTGGTGCCCAGTCGGATTCGACGGACATGGATGTAAGCGGCTCGGAGTCCGTGGCCGTAGGTGAATCCAGTGGTCCGGCGACACGGCTCTCGTACGGGGTGAAGTCAGCATCCAGCTCTATCGCCACTAAGAGTGCGGCCTCCATGGTGGGGTCTATCCCTCCACTCTCGGATGGCGCGATTTGCCCGGATTGACGGCCGGAGTAGTGGCAGATGCGATCTCCCGAATATTGTCCGACGGCAGAGTTACGTCATGCTTGTCGTGACTATGCGGCACACCTAATGTGGGCTCGAATCCGTCAAAGATTAAGTCTCCGCGGATGTCGGCAGTGTAGTTTAAGTTTCCAAACCTGACCTGATGGCCAGGGGCGTAGCTCTCGATCTGATCCACATGGCCAAGCGAATTGGCCCACACTGCGAAGCCGCCGAATACAAAGATCTGTCCGGGGAGGAAAACCTCACCCTGGAACGCATCGTTACCGATGATCGAAGGAGCCACCAAACCTTATGGCGACGGCATAGTGGAACTCTTAATGAAAGCACCAATCTCGGTGTCAAAACCGGCGGATCTCGGGTAGGGGGTCCCAAACTATGCGTCTAAGGCGGATGGTAACAGGAGACAAGGGACATGATGTTTACCCAGGTTCGGGCCCTCTTGAAGGAGGTAATACCCTACGTCTTGCTTGATTGTTCTTGATGATATGAGTATTACAAGAGTTGATCTACCACGAGATCGTAGAGGCTAAACCCTAGAAGCTAGCCTATGGTATGATTGTATGTTGTCCTACGGACTAAACCCTCCGGTTTATATAGACACCGGAGGAGGCTAGGGTTAGAAAGAGTCGGTTACAAGGGAGGAGATCTACATATCCATATTGCCTAGCTTGCCTTCCACGCCAAGGAAAGTCCCATCCGGACACGGGACGAAGTCTTGAATCTTGTATCTTCATAGCCCAACAATCCGGCCAAAGGATATAGTCTGGCTGTCCGGAGACCCCCTAATCACTACTAGGGAAAACCCTAGCAGTAGCGCTGGTTTTGTGCTCACTAGTAGCGCGGGTAGGCGCGCTACTAATAAGGCACTACAGCTATTGCTTAGCAGTAACGCGTGCCCGCACGCGCTACTGCTAGGACAAATAGCTGCAGTGTTTGTTCACTCCCACGCTACTGCTAATGTAACTACTGGCAGCGTGTTTTCTCTCCATCGCTACTGGTATTCTTTTTTATTTTTTATTTTTAGTGTATTTATGCGCCATCGTACAAATATTGGTACAATACCAGTTATGAGGTTTACATCATTATGTCCATAACAGTGTGTCAAATGAAGGTGGATTAGGTTCAAGTGGAGGCAATATGTGGTGCATGTCAAAAGTATACTACTAATCCAAACTTGATCAGTTTGGACTAGTAGTACTTTCGATGTGCACCACATGTTGCCTCCACTTGAATCTAATCCGCCAGCACAAGCTATTTAATCATCATCATAGTCATTACCACCAACAGTATTTATTTAATCACCACTAACACTAGCTAATAATAATCATCATAGTCATTACCACCAACACTAGCTATTTTATCATCATAGTAATAGTGTAGCACATCATCATCCTCAAACTCATTTCTAGCTAGCTAATAACTCTTGCTACTCTCTCTTAGGTAAAATAACATAAAACATGTGTAGCTCTCCTCCTTGATCAAGTTGGAGCATGCAGATGAACCTGTCTCCTAATCGTGGGTAGCGCATCTGTTTGCTGCCCCCTAGTACTTCTCTGCGCTTCTCCATCACACATTTGGTCCAGTCTTGCACTATTAAGCATCCGTCGCTAATCTTGAATGCACTAAAGTAATCTGTAGGATATCTTGGCCGTAAGCTAATAATACTCATGGTACCTTTAGTCTCGATCCCATAAGGCACAACATTCATCGGGAGTCCCTATTGAAGAACATCGTATGGTAACATACTTAGCAATGAAGTTTAGCTTCAAAAATAATGTATGGAAAAGATGCACTGAGGACAAATAGTAAAAATCTTACCATCCTTCCTAAATAGATGTGACCGTAGTTCATTACGAACACTATTGGTCGCACATTTTTAGTTCTAACATTTCTAAAAGCAGGAAGAAAATTTGTCTTGACAGTATCAAGATCCTCAAGCCATGAAACATAATGACTTAGCTCCTCGCAGTTTAGTTCAGCCTCGGGACAGTAGTAGGTCCAGTCTACCAAGCGCTGGACATGTTTGCTTGCACCGAAATAAGCTGACAATACAAATTAGTTGTCAACTATTTTTGAATAAACAATATCAAAGACATAAATATGGGTGAGAAACTTACATAATGGTATAGCTGGAGGCGTATGCACATCGACCTAGATGTCGGTATTACCTTCAATATCATCTTCCGAATGAATATCAAAGGTGATAACCATATCAGGCTCAAATGCATAAGTCTTGCATAGTGCTCGCCATGTTTTGCATCCAAAATAGGTGTAGTCGTCTGAATTGTATAATTTTGCGTGGAAAATATAACCATGCTCGGTCTTCAAGTAAACTAGGAACTACTGCCCTAATTACCATCTAATTTGATGAAGCTAGGGGTGGAAAGTGGTAGCGGATATTCCAATTATCCAACTATAAAGTGAAATAAGTGGTCAAATTTTACTCGTTTTATGATTCATCTTAGAAATTTGATTCGTTTCCACCCTTACATGAACCCTAACTCATTTGAGCTGCATCCGCATTCGATTCGTTTCCACCCTTACATGAACCCTAACTAATTTTATGCAACTAAAATATAAAGAAACCCTAGGCAGAGGTAGGGGAGAGGGAGGAGCAGGCGAGCTCACCTTGGGTGCCTGCGACGAGGGAGGGGCAGGCGGCGTCGAGGTTGGGGTCGGGGCTCGGGCGCGCGGCGGATGGCGGCGTCGAGGTTGGGGTCGGGGGCGGCGTTGAGGTCGGGGGCGGGGGCATTGAATCTTGGTTCGGGGGTGGCGTAGAGGGTGTGCGGAGAGCGCGCGGCGGCCGACGGGCGACAGCAGCTGCGAGAGTGGAGAGCTGGATTTGGGGGAAGTGGCCGTGGGGAAGGACGAACCCCGTGGTTAAGTCAGAAGTAGCAGTAGCGCGCTCCAGAAAGCACGCTACTACTACGTTAGCTACAGCGCGTTCTGGGATACACGCTACTGCTACTCCTTTCTCTTTTTTCCACTTTTTCATTTATTTTTCTTCACATTTTATTTTTTTCCTTTCACCTTATTCTATTTCTTTCATTTTCAATTACCTTTCTATGTGCTTTCCATTTAATTTTATATCCTTTAGCAGTAGCGAGTTTAGATTAAAACCCGCTGCTACAAAGAAAGTAGCGGTAGCGCGGTCCGATATAGTTTGCTACTACTATGTGTAGCCTATTGGCTAAGCCGTGGGAATTTTAGTAGTAACGTGTTTAGAACAAGACGCGCTACTGCTAAAACTTTATCTACAATGCGGTTTGCACAGGCGCGCTACTGCTACTTAGCACCAGCGTGCTTCTTTGACCCGCGCTACTACTAAAGTTCTGTGTATAAGGTTTTCCCTAGTAGTGAATCCAGGACTCCCTCACATACAGTTGTCACAGCAACTGGAACTGGTCCAACAAATTCTTTGTCTTCACCAAGCAACTGGTTCTATCTCTTCCTTCTCTTTACTTACAGTTTGTCTTCGTGAGGTCATTGCCTGCTTGCATTATCTGTTTGACTTCACTGTGTGACTACTTGTTCTGTTTGGCTTCATACTATCTTCCATCCTGATCCATACTGCCTAGCTGTTAATAGTCTTCGTGCTTTCACTTCATTGAATACTTGTCTATGGCTTGCCTAGTGTAGTCTACCTTCCACTGCATGTTAATAGGTTCATTTCTATCATTTTTCTTCGAAACATCCATGTTTTGAAGACTTTCATAAAAATCGCCTATTCACTCCCCCTCTAGTCGATCACTAGCACTTTCACAAATATTAGCAACAGGACCAGTATCAAATACCCACGCGCTACTGTGTGCATTAGTAAGGTATACATCAATAACATGTATATCAAATATACCTTTCACTTTGCCATCCTTCTTCTCCGCCAAATACTTGGGGCAGTTCCGCTTCTAGTGACCAGTCCCTTTGCAGTAGAAGCACTGAGTCTCAGGCTTAGGTCCTGACTTGGGCTTCTTCACTTGAGCAGCAACTTGCTTGCTGTTCTTCTTGAAGTTCCCCTTCTTCCCTTTACCATTTTTCTTGAAACTGGTGGTCTTGTTTACCATCAACACTTGATGCTCCTTCTTGATTTCTACCTCCGCAGCCTTTAGCATTGCGAAGAGCTCGGTAATCGTCTTATCCATCCCTTGCATATTACAGTTCATCACGAAGCTCTTGTAGCTTGGTGGCAGTGATTGAAGTACTCTGTCAATGACACTATCATCAGGAAGATTAACTCCCAGTTGAGTCAAGTGGTTGTGGTACCCAGACATTCTGAGTATATGTTCACTGATAGAACTATTCTCCTCCATTTTGCAGCTGTAGATCTTATTGGAGACTTCATATCTCTCAATCCGGGCATTTTCTTGAAATATTAACTTCAACTCCTGGAACATCTCATATGCTCCATGACGTTCAAAACATCGTTGAAGTCCCGGTTCTAAGCCGTAAAGCATGGCACACTGAACTATCGAGTAGTCATCAGCTTTGCTCTGCCAGGTGTTCATGACATTTGGCGTTGCTCCTACAGCGGGTTTGTCACCTAGCGATGCTTCCAGGACGTAATTCTTCTGTGCAGCAATGAGGATAATCCTCAAGTTACGGACTCAGTCCGTGTAGTTGCTACCATTATCTTTCAACTTAGCTTTCTCTAGGAACGCACTAAAATTCAACGGAACAACAGCACGGGCCATCTATCTACAACAACATAGACATGCAAAATACTATCAGGTACTAAGTTCATGATAAATTAAAGTTTAATTAATCAAATTACTTAAGAACTCCCACTTAGATAGACATCCCTCTAATCATCTAAGTGATCACATGATCCATATCAACTAAACCATGTCCGTTCATCATGTGAGATGGAGTAGTTTTCAATGGTGAACATCACTATGTTGATCATATCTACTATATGATTCACGCTCGACCTTTCGGTCTCAGTGTTCCGAGGCCATATCTGCATATGCTAGGCTCGTCAAGTTTAACCTGAGTATTCCGCGTGTGCAAAACTGGCTTGCACCTGTTGTATGTGAACGTAGGGCTTATCACACCCAATCATCACATGGTGTCTCGGCACGACGAACTGTAGAAATAGTGCATACTCAGGGAGAACACTTATACCATGAAAATTAGTGAGACACCATCTTATAATGCTACCGTCGAACTAAGAAAAATAAGATGCATAAAGGATAAACATCACATGCAATCAATATAAGTGATATGATATGGCCATCATCATCTTGTGCCTTTGATCTCCATCTCCAAAGCACCGTCATGATCACCATCGTCACCAGCTTGACACCTTGATCTCCATCGAAGCATCGTTGTCATCTCGCCAACTATTGCTTCTACGACTAGCGCTACCGCTTAGTGATAAAGTAAAGCAATTACATGGCGATTGCATTTCATACAATAAAGCGACAACCATATGGCTCCTGCCAGTTGCCGAAAACTCTGTTACAAAACATGATCATCTCATACAATAAAATTTAGCATCATGTCTTGAACATATCACATCACAACATGCCCTACAAAAACAAGTTAGACGTCCTCTACTTTGTTGTTGCAAGTTTTACGTGGCTGCTACGGGCTGAGCAAGAACCATTCTTACCTCATCAAAAACCACAACGCGGTATAGTGATTGCTTTTTGATCTTCAGAAAGAACCCTATTCATTGAATCCGATTCACCTGAAGTTGGAGAAACTGGCACCCACCAGCCACCTGTGTGCGAAGCACATCGGTAGAACCAGTCTCGCGTAAGCATACGCGTAATGTCGGTCTGAGCCGCTTCATCCAAAAATACCGCTGAATCAAGAATCAACTACTGACGGCAAGCAATATGTATATACCCACGCCCACAACTCCTTTGTGTTCTACTCGTGCATATAACATCTACGCATAGATCTAGCTCTGATGCCACTGTTGGGGAATGTAGTAATTTCAAAAAAAATCCTACGCACACGCAAGATCCATCTAGGTGATGCATAGCAACGAGGGGAAAAGAGTGTTATCCACGTACCCTCGTAGACCGTAAGAGAAAGTGTTATGACAATGTGGTTGATGTAGTCGAACGTCTTCATGATCCGAACGAACCTAGCACCGAAGGTACGGCACCTCCGTGATCTACACACATTCGGCTCGGTGACGTCCCGCGAACTCTAGATCCAGTTGAGTGTCGAGGGAGAGTTTCGTTAGCATGATGGCGTGATGACGGTGATGATGAATCTACCAGAATAGGGCTTCGCCTAAGCACTGCAACGATATGACTAAGGTGGATTATGGTGGAGGGGGGCACCGCACACGGCTAAGACGATTGTCAACTTGTGTATTTATGGGGTGCCCCCATCCCCCGTATATAAAGGAGTGGAGGAGGGGGAGGGTCCGGCCCTCTATGGCGCGCCCAAGGGAGTCCTACTCCCATCAGGAGTAGGATTCCCCCCCTCCCTTCCCTAGTTGGATTAGGAGAGGAAGGAAGGGGGAGAGAGGGGGAAGGAAAGGGGGGGTCGGCCCCCCACCCAATTTGGATTGGGCTTGGGGGGGGGGGTCTCCTAGGCTCCCTTCTCCTCTCTCCCACTATGGCCCAATAAGGCCCATATACTTCCCGGGGGGTTCCGGTAACCTCCCGGTACTCCGGTATATGCCCGAATTCACCCGGAACCATTCCGATGTCCAAACATAGTCATCCAATATATCGATCTTTATGTATCGACCATTTCGAGACTCCTCGTCATATCTGTGATCATATCCGGGACTCCGAACAACCTTCGGTACATCAAAACACATAAACTCATAATACCGATCGTCACCGAACGTTAAGCGTGCAGACCCTACGGGTTTGAGAACTATGTAGACATGACCGAGACTCATCTCCGGTCAATAACCAATAGTGGAACCTGGATGCTCATATTGGTTCCTACATATTCGACGAAGATCTTTACGGTCAAATCACATAACAACATACGTTGTTTCCTTTGTCATCGGTATGTTACTTGCCTGAGATTCGATCGTCGGTATCATCATACCTAGTTCCATCTCATTACTGGCAAGTCTCATTCGATCGTCGGTATCATCATACCTAGTTCAATCTCATTACTGGCAAGTCTCTTTACTCGTTACGTAATGCTATATCCCGTAACTAACTCATTAGTTACATTTCTTGCAAGGCTTATAGTGATGTGCATTACCGAGAGGGTCCAGAGATACCTCTCCGGTACACGGAGTGACAAATCCTAATCTTGATCTATGCCAACTCAACAAACACCATTGGAGACACCTGTAGAGCATCTTTATAGTCACCCATTTACATTGTGACGTTTGATAGCACACTAAGTTTTCCTCCGGTATTCGTGAGTTGCATAATCTCATAGTCCTAGGAACATGTATAAGTTATGGAGAAAGCAATAGCAGTAAACTAAATGATCATCATGCTAAGCTAACGGATGGGTCAAGTCAATCACATCATTCTCTAATGATGTGATCCCATTTATCAAATGACAACTCTTTGTGCATGGCTAGGAAACTTTAACCATGTTTGATCAACGAGCTAGTCAAGTAGAGGTATACTAGTGACACTCTGTTTGTCTATGTATTCACACATGTACCAAGTTTCCGTTTAATACAATTCTAGCATGAATAATAAACATTTATCATGATATAAGGAAATATAAATAACAACTTTATTATTACCTCTAGGGCATATTTCCTTCAAATATGTTACCTCTGTGTTTACTTTCATAATTCATTTTAGAGTTTCATACACTCTAGCCCATTGCACAATGTTTATTGCAAAAGGGTTGTTCATAAAAGAACAATTGTTGTTCAGTATTATGAATAACATGAAGGGTCATGCTTCCATCCAAGATGGGATGTATGTTATGAATATTAATGGTAAAATGATACATCCATAACACTGACGCTAAATGTCGCAAGACTATGAGAATACCACACATGTGTGGCACTGCATTTGGTCACATTGGAGAAACCTGCACGAAAAAATTCCATTATGATGGATTTTGAAGTCGTTTGATCTTGAATCATCTGGCACTTGTAACTTTCCTCCGAAAAGTGAAGTGACTGAAATACCATTCACAGGCCATAAGGAACGAGCAACAAACTTATTGGTGATCATACATTTTGATGTGTATAGTTCAATAAATGTTGTTGCAAGTAGTGGATTAATCTATCTTCAGAAATGAACCAAGTAGATATATGGATATTTGCTTGATGAGACGTAAGTCTAGATCTTTTGAAATCATTCGAAAGGTTTTCAAAAATGAAGTAGAAGTTATTGTAACAAGAAAATTATGTTTCTGCAATTTGATTGCAGAAAGGAATATTTGAGCTACAAGTTTAGCAAATTTCTGATGAGTTGTGAAAAGAGTTTCATAACTTACAACTCCTGGAACACCACTATGAGTGGAATGTCTATGAAGATGTAATCAAACCATTTATGACATGGTAAGATCAAAGATGACATAAATAAATTTGCCATTATCAACTTTTGAAGAGTAATGCTTTAGAGACTGCGGTTTTTACACTGAAAAGAGCTCCATCGGGTCTGTTGAAATGACAGCATGGTATGGTATGCCCAACCATGTTATATCTTTTCTTAACATTTGGAATATGTGGCTTGTGTAAAAGGTTGCAAACCTATTCCAAATTAGACAAGTGCTACTTCACAAGTTATCCCAAGTCATTGGGTATTCCCCCACCACTATACCGAGGCAAAGAATTTTTCCACAAAACGGTATGCTTTTAAAGAGAATATTTCTTGTAAAAGGGTGAGTGGGAGGAGAGTGCAAATCGACGAGATAACGGGTATCTTCGTCATCAAGTCAAAGGAAAGGAACCTTGGAAGTGATTCCCGAGTCTCCTACTGCGACTGATAGAGAAGCCTCTACATAAGATGTATGGACTTCGGTCGAACTTGCAGCTGAACAATGTAGGCAAAGCTCATGCAAACCTTTGAGGTGCGCAAATGAGATATCGTTGTTAGACAACAGTATACCTACAATACACAAGGAAGCGTTGATGGGCCCTGACTCCGGAATTGGCTAAATGCCAATATAATCCGAGATAGTTTCCATAAATAATTCAAGATTTAAATCTTGATAAACCCTCCGAAAGACTTGGAGTCTAACGGATTGTAATGGGACTATAAACTGATACAGATAAAAAAAATTTATCCATTAAGCTTGACTTGTTGCAATAACAAGTTCAAGGAGTTGACTACGATGAGGTTGTCTCACTGTAGCAATGCTTAAAGTCGGTTCGGGTTAAACTAGCAATTAATACATATTTCAAAACGTGAGATATGAAACATGGATGACAAAAGAATTTCCATGAAATGGAAATACAACCTAGGACTTGTATGTGATACGATCCAAAGTATTTTTTCAGTCCAGAGTATGCTAGTAAGTATGCAAACTTCAGAGTTCCAGCAATGGATAGAAGAGAGCAAAATGGAGTTGGAATCTTCGTTTTTGATGGAATGGTCAAAGGGGTTTGACTTCATCAATGGGTAACGAAGATGCTTGTGGTTTCAAGAAAGTAAGTGGGAGCATAATAATATTTTTGAAAACCTTGTGTGCTTGACACATTGTTAATTGGAAATAAATTTCTTGACACGAATTAGGACTTCATTTGAAAATAGTTTTCCAATGAAGTTCTTGGGCTAAATAGCCTTGATATTAGGCATAATGATCTATGAAGATAGATTTACCTAATGGGCATGAGAAAAAAATACATATTGACAAGATGCTAAAACCGCTTAGCACTAAGAATGACAAGGAGTGATTCTTGCCGAAGTCACATGGAAAGAGTTTTTGCAAGAATCATTGTCCCAAAACACTGATGAGAAAAATACATGATGGAGATTCCACACACTCGTGTGTTTGGATTAATCATGTATTCCATGGTATGTAAAACAACTAGATATGTCCAATACTCCCAAGCGGTTGCGAGTATAGATACCAAAGTGATCATAAGTACTGATCATGGGACAACGGTGAAAAAAGGTCATTGAGTACTAAAGTAGCACCGATGACATGTTTTCTCGCAAGTGGAGATCATGAAGAGTTCGTTGTAAAAGGTTACATCGATACAGTCTTCATCATTTCTCCATGCGATTTTCGATTTAAATTGAGGGTTTTGTGTAACACACAATATGGTGGCACAGTTAGTTGGAAATTGTTCCAAACAAGTTACCGTGGTGAATTCTATAACAAAGGCGAAGTATGTTGCCGCTTTAGAAGCGACAAACAAGATGTTGAATCATATAGTTCATTCATGAACTTAGTATGGTTCCAAGAAGGCTTTGGTCAATGGGACACTATTGCCGATAGTTGCTCCATAGCTCAGTCAGAGGAATCAGGTTTCGACCAATGATTCACATATATACAAAGCCAAGTCCGCACAAAATATGAATTTTTTGAAAGCGTGAAAATGCGAGGATATGCAGAGATACACATGGAGCTGAAGTTGTCAGATCCGATGGGCATCAGTCTATACCACATGCGAAGCATTTTTTACACCGATATGCCATAGGTGTAAAGTGCATTAGCATTACCTAGATTATTGACTCTAGTGCAAGTGGGAGTCTGTAGGAGATATGCCCTAGAGGCAATAATAAATGCTACTATTTATCTCCGTGTTCATAATTATGTTTATGTTCCATGCTATAGCTTCTATGGTTCTCGAGTCTGCAATAACACGAGGCTTGGAGGAAGACTCATATGCACGTGTGGAATAATAAATGGTAAGAAGTATTCCTAGTCTGGCCTCTACGACTAGCTCAAGTGTTGCATGATGGTTCTGTTTTCCTGATCATGGGCATGTCTATGCCAGCAACTTTGAGGGAACAATGTTAAGAGAACATTTGTGTTGAATCGACCCGGATTAATGTTATGCTATGAGATTCATTCGTCACAAGTTAATGGTACATAACACAGAGATGGTTAACGTTTGCATGATTCCTTAGACCATGAGAGTATCGAGTTTCTTCATGCTTGCTTCATGAACTTTGGGGTTTGTTAAACGTCATCTGTAAATAAGTGGCTATTACGGCGGCTTACGGGTTCATGGAAAAGTATGTCAAGTAACTTGATAGCTCAAGATTGGGATTTGCTCCTCCGACGATGGAGAGATATCTTTGGGCCCTCTCGGTGTTACGGTATCCATCATCGTCTAGCCAGACACTTTGTGATTTGATCACGGGGATGTCGAAACACGAGAACGAGAAAAGAGAACAATACCGGTAACGAGGTAACTGGCATAGTGGACAAGTTGTTGATCCACGGGGATGCCAACATGTCTCACCTCGGGTATTTGTAACATATCACGAAGCAACAGGAATAGCACATGGCAACTGGAGGTTCACTCGAATATTCGTTCGTGTGGGTATAGGGGTCAATATGGGTGTCCATGGCTCCGATGTTGATCATTGATTGAAAAGTGTTCCGGTCATGTCTATGCTTCACCGAACATATAGGGTCACACACTTAAGGGTCATCTATTTGCTAAATACTAGGCAGGGAGTCTGAGAGAAATTTGTCGAAAAAGTTTCGGAGATAATGGAAGAGTTCTGGAGAGAGAATAACGAAATAGTTTCGTAAAACCGAAAAGTTGTTTCGGGATATACCATTAAGTCAAATTGCTTTCGGGACACGCCTGATAATTCTTGGAGGGTGCCAGAATTATTTTGGAAACTTCTGGGAATTTTTCGGGATAAAAACCATAAATGTTCCGGAGCTGCCGGTACCGGTTTGGTTGCTTTTCGCAGATGAAATTCACTAATCCGAATTTGTTTCGGAACGAATCCAAAATCATTTTAGTGGGTACTGGAATTATTCTAAGACCCATAGAAATATTTTCAAATTTAATGGACGCGAAAAATTGTCTTCATGAATAGTGAAAACGCATTATTGCTTGCTTTGCACAGATGAAAATCACTAAACCGAAATTGTTTCGAAACACGTTGAAAATTATTTTAGTGGGTACTGGAAATGTTCTGAGCCCACATAAATATTTTCAGTTCGAACGAACACTGAAAATTGTCGTCATGAATAGTGAAAGTGCCTTTTGTTTGGCTTCTTGGAGAAGCCACCTTGAGGGCCTTTTGGTATTATCCCCTTGGCTTCTTGGAGAAGCCACCCTTGGGATTGGCCTATAAATAGGGGTGGAGGGGGCTGCCTAAAGACACACTCTTTCTCACATACAAGTGTCATGCTATGATCTGGCTTCTCTCTCTCCCCCCGCAAAATAGTTTTGTAGAGCCGAAAGGCTGTCTGGGTTCCGGCAGGAACTAGTTCTAAACGACGAAGCCCTGCCGGATAGATGACACCGTATGTGTGCAACCCCGTAGAGAGGTCGTAGTTTCGATCCTTGTGCCCGAGGGGCTGTTTTGAGAGTGCCTCCCGAAGGGCTGTCCAAGTGACGGTCCGAGTTCTATGAGTCCTCCCGAAGGGCTGTTTGAGTGACCGTTCGAGTTTTGAGAGTACCTCCCGAAGGGCTGTCCGCGACACAGTCCGAGGGACTGTCCGACCGCTTCCCGAAGGACTGTCCGTGGGGTAGATGAGGGAGTACATCCTCGCGGTTGGGAGGTTGTAAATCCTAGCTGCGGGGATCTACACCGCCGATCGACATCGACTCTACTTCTGCTGCGCTACGAGTCGGTAACGAAAAAGATCAAACCTTGTATGCAGTCTCCATAGTGGTCTTGGGCTGGTGCATAGGTCGGAAATTTTTGTTTTCTGCCACGTTAACCTACACAAATACCATCGTCCTATATATCAATCTTTACCTCTCGACCATTTCAAGACTCTCGTCATGTCCGGGACTCTGAACAACATTCGGTCACCAAAACATATAACTCATATAACACTATATCGTCAACGAACGTTAAGCATGCGGACCCTACGGGTTCGAGAACTATGTAGACATGACCGAGACACCTCTCTGGTCAATAAACAATAGCGGAACCTGGATGCCCATATTGGTTCCTACATATTCTACGAAGATCTTTATCGGTCGAACCGTTATGACAACATACATAATTCCCTTTGTCCATCGGTATGTTATTTTCCCGAGATTCGATGGTCGGTATATTCATACCTAGTTCAATCTCGTTACCAGCAAGTCCCTTTACTCGTTCCGTAATACATCACCTCGTGACTAACTCCTTAGTCATTTGCTTGCAAGCTTATGATGTGTATTACTGACAGGGCCCAGAGATACCTCTCCGATACTCGGAGTGACAAATCCTAATCTCAATCTATGCAAACTCAACAAACACCTTCGGAGATACCTGTAGAGCATCTTTATGATCACCCAGTTACGTTGTGACGTTTGATAGCACACAAGGTATTCCTTCAGTATCCGAGAGTTGCATAGTCTCATAGTCGAAGGAATATGTATTTGACATGAAGAAAGTAATAACAATAAACTGAACGATCAATATGCTAAGATAACGGATGGGTCTTGTCCATCACATCATTCTCCTAATGATGTGATCCCGTGATCAATTGACAACACATGTCCATGGTTAGGAAACCTTAACCATCTTTGATCAATGAGCTAGTCTAGTAGAGGCTCACTAGGGACACCGTATTTGTTTATGTATTCACATATGTATTTAGGTTTCCAATCAATACAATTCTAGCATGAATAATAAACCTTTATCATGAATAAGGAGATATAAAATAACAACTTTATTATTGCCTCTAGGCATATTTCCTTCAACTACTTCATTTTGAAAAAGGACGCCGTGAGAAGGATTGGATTCTCTGGTTACCAGAAGTGCACAACCGCACAACAGATGCTTGCATATGAGATATGACACGACCGCTAATTCGTGGGACGAGTACCTATGGATGTTTGAGAGCACATGCAGAGGTGCTATGGTCAGGTTTGCAACTGCCGTGGTCTTGGTGTTTGGACCTCAATACCTGATAGAACCAAATGTCACGGACATCGAGAGGCTCTTGGCAATCTTGGAAGCGAGAGGGTGGGTAGGTTTGCTCGGATCTCTTGATTGCATGCATTGGAAATGGAAGAACTACCCAAAAGCTCTACAAGGGCAATATCAGGCCATGTTAAGAAGCCCACCATAATTCTTGAAACTGTTGCATCGGATGATCTTTGGATTTGGCATGCCCGGGTCTTATAATGACATCATTATGCTGAAGCGATCACCATTGTTTGCAAGGCTGACTGAAGGAAAAGGTTCTCCTTGCCACTATATAGTTAATGGGCATGAGTACAATATGGGTTACTATCTGACTGACGTTATATATCCTCCGCGGGCTACCTTTGTCAACACCATCTCTAAGCCAGTTGGTCAGAAAAAGGCTCACTTTGCCCAAAGACAAGAAGCACGTAGAAATGATGTCAAGAGGGCATTCGGAGTTTTGCAGGCACATTTTGCAGTTGTTCGTGGACCAACTAGACAATGGGATGCGGAGACCTTGTGGGAAGTGATGACTTGTTGTGTGATCATGCATAACATGATCGTGGAGGATGAGGATGACGATGCTGCTGCAAGTCTTGACTTGAGAACATGGGCGATCCTATCAAACTTCCTCATCAGAATCCGGCCACATTTGAAAAGTTTGTTCAAATCCATCAACTAATCCGCCATCGAGCAGCTCACGAACAACTGAAGAAAGGTCCGATTGAGCATCCATGCACAGTTAAAGCGGACAACAATGTCCCAATATAATATTTGAACTTATTTAAGTAGAACTACCGCTGTATATACAACATGATGTTGTATGCTGCCACCATTGAATGACGGGCATGCCCTTAACAGTGTTGCCCTGCTTTTTTCAAACGCCCAAGCTAGAAAATTCTAACCCCCAGCTTGCCGAATAGAATGTTCAAAATAGCCTCTACATCCGGCGAGACGAAAGAACGTGTTACCCTGCTCTAAGGGCATGTACAATGATGACATATGGATACACATGCCTCATGACATAAAGTAATTTGAGGCATATGTGTTGATTTCTTCTCCTCAATACAAGCTACTACTAGTGGGCCTCATCAAAAAATAAAAAGTGACTTTCACTACACATGCATCCCTTCTCTTCACTTCAACTTTGTCCAACTTTATGCATACAACCACATTTTTCTCTCTAAGCACCCGCCTCCTGAAGAGGATCCTGCTTCCTCATTTGAACCTTCTTTTTCTGTCATCCGATCCTACATGGCATGTGAGACATCACCCTGAGGCTATGCATTGACCATGCCCTAAGAGGAGACACGAATAAGTTGGCACTCATGCACACAAAAAAAACCTGGCAAAAATACGTTGGCACAACGGCATATGCGGGCGCATATTACTAGGAGAAGCGTTCTTGCATGTGGACGCCGGTTATCCGCGGGAGGCCCACCCGACGGCGCGCAGCGAGCCACCGAGCGGCCCACACGTCATGCACGGAATCTGCGCCCGGGTCGTAGCCGTAGGCGCGCGACAGCGCAGAGCCGGAGTGTGAGCCACACCGGCTGGACGCTAGCGCAACCGTCGCGCATGCGCGCTGCCCACAGCGGGCCCCACCCCGCCCCTGCCCAGTAATAACGCCACTGGGTAACATACCTAGTAACAAACGGCCAAGCTGCCCACTTCCCAGCCTGGCGCGAGGCCGCGTGGGCGCAGCGTCAGGCAAAAAGAAAGCAAGGGCGACATGGCATCGCACCCGGGACCCTCCCCCGCGCAGCAGTTTCACATGCGACCGGGCCCCACGCCCCTCGCCACAAACGGTACCAATTCACGCACCCGCCTAGTCGCCGCAGGTGGCGCCCAGAGCGTCCGCGCCAGTGAGACGACGGCGGGTATGAAAGACTGGGGTGCCACCCGAGGGGCGGGGGCTGGCAAATCTGTCCCCACGAATCCCGCGCACAGAGACGATCCGCCTGCGCGCGGGACCAGCGCTCGCCCCGGGCCCGCCTGTCAACGGGCGCCTAATCTTTTTTTCACTCACTGACGCCGCTCGGTTACTGTTTCTTTCTTGTAGCTGGCGCT
Organism: Triticum urartu; assembly: GCF_056163025.1. Classification (NCBI taxonomy): domain Eukaryota; kingdom Viridiplantae; phylum Streptophyta; class Magnoliopsida; order Poales; family Poaceae; genus Triticum; species Triticum urartu. The sequence goes on from NC_141879.1 coordinate 514,396,464, forward strand.
ATATAGGCGCCGCGCGCACGTTGGCCGCATTCCCAAGCCCGGAGTTTGTGGGAGAGGAGGATTTGTCGAGAGGGAGGGCCGCGATTCGTTGCTCTTCCTTCCTCCTCCTGCTCGCCTCCGGTGTGGGGGTGCGCTGCGGTGCGGTGGGCGGAGGGGAGGTCGAGGGATCAGGAGGGCGAATCGAGGGGGCGGGAGGAGCTAGGAGGAGAGGCGGCGGAAATGGCGGCGTGGACCTCCGTGGGCCTGGTGGCGGTGGCCGTGCTGGTCGTCGGCATCGCAATGCCGGCCTCCGCCGCCGTGCAGCCGCCCGCGCCCGCGCCCTCCAGCGACGGTGAGAAAACCCCCGCGCCGCACCCTCTTTTTTCACTCTCTCTCTCCATCTCCAGTGGCTTGCGTTTGCCGGCATTGGCTGGCGCGTGGGCCCCGTGCCACCCGCTCTCTCCGCTCCGACGGAATCCTCTCTCTGCAGCGATCTTGATTTCATTTCCCGTGACTCCTCTCGTGGCGATAATAGAGTCAATACGATACAGTTAGTTGGCCCCCCTGCATGTGGGGAAACCATTGATCTGCTTGAACCACCTGGTATATGACTACTTACATAAGCTGCGGAAACCATTTGTGAATTGAGCAGTGTTTTCACGCTCATAAGCAATTCAATGAAATGACAGAGCATGCTATTCTTTATTTTGTTCTCATTTCTCACTTCAAAGTTCCACCTGAAAAAATAAATCAATTTTCTAGAAATCTTGATATTTTACACCACCCCTTAAAAGCTGCATGACCTGATGATACTTGACATCTCATATCTTGACAAAGAATTAGCTGTGCAAAATTAATGTGACTCATACAGTACGTTACTGCAAAAGTTCAATTTTATCAGTATGTTTGCGACGAGGAACTGTCTCTGTCAGGTTTTTTGCGGACTTGTTTTATTCATTCTTGCCAAGTGCTCAACACATGTTTGATGCAATATATTCCGAGTAACACCGATAAGAAAAGAATTTCACGTGTAAGCCATTCGTTGTAGTACAAGATAAGTGTGCGAAATGGCATTTCGCTGATGGGCACATATGATTGATAACCACATAGGAAGGGCGTTTGCTGCCCATCTGTCAAGAATCTTGCCTTCCTCCTTTCTGGTGTAGTACTAGCTGAGTTGGTTTGCACTTCCCTTTCACCCGTAGAACTGGTACCCTTGGTCTGTTTAGCTTCCATTGAAATACATGATACCTGGCAGCAGCCGCTGGTTTACGCTTTTATTGCAAGGATGTCAGGAATTGTGCTTTCTTGAAAGCGACTTTGAATTCTACTCGAAGTAAACGCCTGACTAGTCTTCAGTTTCAGGCATTCCTGTTTTAATGCCCACAAAATGTTTTTCACTACGGTCATCAACTGCAAATCGCATACTCTGCTATTTACTCCTTTTGAGTTATCTTTCACGTAGGCGTTTGCGAAACCGAACTGTTATCTCTAACCTGCTGCTTTCAAGCTTCATTCTGCTCCCTATATTTGCTTGCTTCGTTTCTTGTGTGAAGCTAGACTAACCCTTGCTGCTAATGTTTTGACACAGGCACGTCGATTGACCAGGGTATCGCATACGTGCTGATGCTGGTGGCCCTTGTGCTCACCTACCTCATCCATCCGCTGGACGCCTCCTCCCCATACAGGCTCTTCTAATCTAATCAATAATTCGGGTTGCACCTGTAGAGGTAGCTAGCAGCTATGCGATGATGATGATTTAGGTGTGTGTGGGTGTGTGTGTGGTGTTCTATTTTTGTATGCGCGTCAGATGATTATGTATGGACTTGTTTGGTGGTGGCATGATTCTGCCATCATGTGAGTGTTTGGCTATTTAGTTCATGCTAATGTGTGTATGTACTCCATTTCACTGGCCCCGTGCCGCTTGCCATGTGCTGTGATGCGTGGTAGGTCTGGTTTTGCAAGTTGTGTGACACCTACTACCCATGTGGATGCTTGTCCGACCCCCTGACAGGCTGACATGGGTGATCTCTTTGTGGTCCGGTTCGTCCATCCCAGATTCATCTGTACTATGAAACCCTTTTATTCCTTTTCATTTTCATTAGTTCTGGAGTGATTCGCTTCTCTAGTCTCCTCCTGATGAATTTCGAAATGAAACTGCCTATGTGAGGTACTCCCTCCGTTTCTAAATACTTGTCTTTCGAGGCATTTCAACAAGTGACTACATATGGAGCAAAATGAGTGAATCTATACTCTAAAATATGTCTACATACATCCGTATGTAGTCATTTGAAATGTCTAGAAAGACAAATATTTAGGAACGGAGGGAGTAGATGTCATGGGCTTCGACTCGACCCCTCTCCGCAGCGGGTGCAACTTGCAGGTTCTGTTTTTGGGTTGTATTGAATTTCTAGTACAAATTTGATTGTGTGTTATGAAATAGAAGTAGACAAATTCAGATGTAAATAGTAGGATTTCAAATGGCTTCATCAACCGCGTATGGTAGCAGTCTACATGGCATGTCCACAACAACAGCATGTGTACTACTCCTGTATTCCTAAATCTAAATGCTAGCAGACCCGGACCATGAAGTTAACAGGAATTGATGTTGCTCCTTGAAGGTAGCAGTCTACATGGCATGTCCACAACAAGAGCATGTGTACTGCTCCTATATTCCTAAATATAAATGCTAGCAGACTCGGACCCTGAACTTAACTGGGAATGATATTGCTCCTTGAATGTATGAGAACTGGTGACCGAGTACATTGTCTCTGTGTTTCCATGGGCCGCTATATCGACCAATCACAGCGCTTCTGTTAGTGTATTCACCCCCTTGGGGAGCCTAGCTACAAGGGGGTTTCTCTTCTCAAAAAAAGAAGAAGAAGCTACAAGGGTATTGCGTACAAGGGTGTTTCTCTTCTTCTAAAAAAAGAAGCTAGAAGGTATTCCGTGGTTGATTCATCTCGCGAGCTCGCGTGCTTTTGCCTGGTTGCAAATGGCATGAGATGCATGAGTTCCTTTCTGGAGAAGTTTCAGGCTCGTGCATGCTCTAATTGGTAGCGCCTCGTGTTCTCATCTCCGGCTTGCTAATCTGAGTACTTTTGGCGTTGGAGATTGCCAAAGGCAGCTAGGGTCTCCTTGTTGTTTCAGTTGTATCTAATCATTTGTAGTATTGCTTTTCTGAATACTAGTACCTGTCATGTTCATCGAAACAAATGTTGCGCCAAACATATGCATATACTCCTTACTTCACATGTAGATAGGGAAGAGTCTTGGAGAAATAGGGAAACATTTAGGTCTATTGTTTCGATTTGATATGTCAAGTAATCGTGACTATATGGATGAAAGTTTCTTAAGGAAGAACCAACCAGTAAAGAATGTAGGACTGATGAGAAATAGTACTCGTTATGCGCCAACTGATCCGAATATCCTAGAGGTAAATAATCATAAGTATAACAACAAAATTCAAAAAAGAAACACAAATACGCCGTCCGTGGGGATCGAACCCACGGCCACGTGGTTAAAAGCCACGCGCTCTACCACTGAGCTAGGACGGCTGGTGTGAATTAAAAATGTGATTTAAAGTATTAATTAGATAAGAAGGGGAAACAAATGCTTCTTCCAAAGAAGATTTGTTACGGTCCCTTTATTTTGAGAAACACAGTACAAAAAATGATGATAACAAGCGAAATAACAAGTGCATACATACACTTATCCCATGCATACACACACGCGCACCCTACCTTATGAGCACGTCTAAGAGATTGAGTCGAAGGGTCATGAGATTTGAGCGTACTTAATACCTTACAAAACATATATGTTTACAGACATATGTATAAATTATTGTGAACATATCTTTCAGCTATGTTGTACACAAAATAGCATGTCGTCTAAAAAAACAAACGTCCCTGCCAAGGTGCGTGTTTTTGGGTGGTGGCTAGCCACATAATCTCTCGGTGTCCAGATGAACATGCACATATGCAATCTAGAGGCTCTCTCAACATGTAGCATTTGTGAGGATGAACAGAAAGATGTGCCACCGTTTTTTTTTTGTATGACACTCTTAGGGTGATTTGCGAAGTTGTTTATGACTGTAGCCTGTAAGAAAAAAAGTGTGTTTGCATCGATCGCATCAAAATTAATCTATGTTATTTTTCATACGTATTTCATTTCACTGGGCTACAATTGGCCTTAGCTTTAGAAGCAGGGTTGGCGTGCTTTCTTTTCAATGAGGGAATGGCTGGCGCTATCACCGATGGCACTTTCATCCTCAACAAGAAGTGAGTAGTTGGCATTTCCGGTTTCCGAATCCACAAAGGCGAGGGCGCTCCATGAGGTGACGTAAGAGGCATGAGATTTGCCCTCTAAACAAGACCTTGGCAACTCTAGCCGGGATTAGGTGCTTATTATAATGGAAAAAGTGGATGAGACTCAATCCAAGTTGCCCCCCAACTACAATATTTACTTTGGCAACGGGTTGACACCGTAGAAACAATATTACTTTTCGCGGCAGAAAGGCGTCGATCCATGCTTCTTCAATTTTCCTTCAAAGTTACAATTTGCTGCAGTCTATACAAGCGGTCTCGCACAAAGTTAGATATAAAAGGGCAACGCCTGGCGGACCCTATCTCAAATGAGAACTCCCCCAAATTAGATGCAAACCATGCAAACCATGGATACTAGATGATACCTCATGAAGGTTGGCTAAAACTTAACGTGGATGCTGGGTTCATTCAAGATACGAACCATGGTGCTTTGGGAGCGGTTTTGCGAGGTGATAAGGCGGGTACTATGGTCAACATGGCAACTATCAGCCATTGCACGTCAATTGAGATGGGTGAAGCTAAGACGTGTTTGGAAGGCTTACACGGGATAGTACCTTCTGCTGACCACCCAGTTTACATATAGAGTGGTTGTGTGAATATCATTTAGGCTTTGTCCTTGTTAGATCTTGATTTATGAATGATCGATGGTGGTATTACACATGATTTTACGAACTTTCTAGGAAATCTCCCGGTCTTTGGGTTATCGAGAATGCTCTGGTGTGGCAATGGTGTTTACCCATGGCTTAGCTAGGTTTGGTACAGAGGGGTCAAGTTGTGGTGTTCTGTTAGAGTTAGTACGAGCATGCGTTTTGTGTGTGGTTGAACCCGATGATAATGAATCTATGTTGCTAAAGTGATATAAAACATTATTTTCAAAAAATAGAGTTTTTAAGCACAAATTTGTTTTTACGTGTATACTACAAATTAACGTGTTAGCCTCGATAAGTACTCAATTCCCTTCATTGAGGGAATATTGAGGGATACAATCTTGAAAATCACACAAAGTATAAAATCACCGACACTTACTTAGTTTTTGTACACCTCTGTTTTCACAGACATCGGAATATTGTACAACCAGGCAAAAGGGTAATAAATTTATAGATATCAATGCTATTTATATTATTCTTCCAACTAGGAAAAGGGCATGTGTGTTGCAATGGGATAATAAAACCGTGGTCTTCAAATCAAGTTTCAAATATTTGCATTCCATATATATACATGTGTTTGAATATTTGTGCATCAAACGGCCCGCATGCGGACGTAAGACACGCGCATTCTAACATGTTCACAGTGGGTTGATGTTGGACTTGATCGTTGATGCATGTATTCTTCAGTACATCCTCGATGTGTGTATGAAAATTAAACGATAAGTTTAGTCTCATGATGGATGAAAAACGAAGGGCACCGTGACATACGAATAATTCAGAGGAACACTCATTTTTTTCACTTCTACGGATGGCGAGGTGGGCAATTTACTTCAACTTTAGGAACAGTTCCAATGAGAGATGAAAAATCCAGAGAAACAATTAACGAAGAGTTTTTTCACTTACAGGTGATGGGTGGGTAATTTATTTCAACTTTAGGGGCAATTTTGTGGAGAGACGAAAAAATGGAGAAACAATTAACGAAGATTTTTTTTCACTTACAGGCATCATGATGAATAATTTACTTCAACTTTATGGGCAGCTTAGGGTAGGTGGACGAACCAAAAACCAGAAAAACACACCGTCCTTTATTATTAGGTATAGACTGGAGTGTATAATCACTGACCAAAAGTGCATAATGTAGAAAAAACTTTCTCTGAAATTAATCATGGAGGCATTAGGAATCCAGCCAACGAAAACGATACATAAAATGAGAGCATGAGAAACCGAAAAGAACAAACCCTAATATGCAATCTTGGAAACATGGGGGGAGAGCTACTAGGATAAAGTATTTCTTTATATTGTAGTTCTTTGAGCAAAGCTAATACTGGCAAACGGGTATCTGACCCATCAATAACTCTTGCGCCTAGCAAATGAAACAACAAACTTAGTTTTTTAGTTGTTAAATTGGTTGGTGAACGTTCCCATATACATATTAGAAGCATTATGTGCTTCGTACGAGCTAGTTAGATCGCTATGTGAGGAGGGAAGAGGTGTAGTAGTTACAGGGAGATGGAAGAAATGCAAGAGTTCGTGTATGCCATTTGTATTTCATCAGGGCAGCTCCAAAGCCGTACACCCAAACGCCCATTAATGTCCGGACGGCAAGGTCCAGACACTTTTTGTCATCCAACATCATGTATCAAGCGTCCGTAGATTGGCATGGACATTCGATCCTGCAAACCAAAAGCAAACTGATGCGCCTATTTTGCATCATGTTTTCTTACTGTTATTTATGATATTTTTATCCATAATAATATTTTTTGGAGTAATTTTAATGTCTTTTCTCTCATAATATGCAAGGTATACATCAAGAGGAAGAATTCTGACAGCTGGAAATCTGGACCTGAAAAAACTACGTCAGGCTACCTATTCTGCACAACTCCAAACAAGCTAAAACTTTACGAAGAATTTTTATGTAATATTTAAAATTTATTAAACAAATAACTACCAGAGGGGGCCTACCAGGTGGGCACAACCCACCTGGGTGCACCAGGGAGCCCAGACGCGCCTTGGTGGGTTGTGCTCCCCTCGGCCCATCTCCGATGCCCATCTTTTGGTATATAAGTCATTTTGACCTAGAAAAATAAATAAGAGGAGGACTTCTGGGACGAAGCGTCGCCGTCTCGAGGCGGAACTTGGGCAGGAGCACTTTTGCCCTTAGGCGGAGCAATTCCGCTGGGGGAACTTCCCTCCCGGAGGGGGAAATCATCGTCATCATCATCACCAACAACTCTCCCACCTTGGGGAGGGCAATCTCCATCAACATCTTCAACATGACCATCTCCTCTCAAACCCTAGTTCATCTCTTGTGTTCAATCTTGTTATCAGAACTATAGATTGGTACTTGTGGGTGACTAGTAGTGTTGATTACATCTTGTAGTTGATTACTATATGGTTTATTTGGTGGAAGATTATATGTTCTGATCCAATATGCTATTTAATACCCCTCTAATCATGAGCATGTTTATCATTTGTGAGTAGTTACCTTTGTTCTTGAGGTCACGGGAGAAATCATGTTGCAAGTAATCATGTGAATTTGATATGTGTTCGATATTTTGATAGTATGTATGTTGTGATTCCCTTGGTGGTGTCATGTGAACGTCGAATACATGACACTTCACCATATTTTGGCCTAAGGGAATGCATTGTGAAGTAGTAATTAGATGATGGGTTGCGAGAGTGACAGAAGCTTAAACCCCAGTTTATGCGCTATTTCGTAAGGGACCGATTGGATCCAAAAGTTTAATGCTATGGATAGAATTTATTCTTAATATTTTTCTCATAGTTGCGGATGCTTGCGGGAAGGTTAATCATAAGTAGGAGGTTTGTTAAAGTAAGAACAACACCTAAGCACTGGTCCACCCACATATCAAATTATCAAAGTACTGAACACGAATTAAACCAACATGATGAAAATGACTAGATGAAATTCCCGTGTACCCTAAAAACGCTTTACTTATCATAAGATACCATTTTGGCATGTCCTTTGCCTCAAAAGGATCGGGCTACCTTGCTTCACTTTTGTTACTACTGTCGTTACTTGCTCGTTACAAATTATCTTGCTATCAGACTACCCTGTTACTTACAATTTCAGCACCTGCAGACATTACCTTACTGAAAACCACTTGTCATTTCCTTCTGCTCCTCGTTGGGTTCGACACTCTTACTTATCGAAAAGAGATACAATTGATCCCCTATACGTGTGGGTCATCAAGGTTATTTTCTGGCACCGTTAGCGGGGAGTGAAGCGCCTTTGGTAAGTGAAATTTGGTAAGGAAACATTTATATAGTGTGCTGAAATTTATTGTCACTTGTTATTATGGAAAACAATCCTTTGCGGGGTTTGTTTGGGGTATCTTCACATTGTCCAGAACCACAATTAATTACCCCTCAACCTACTGCACCTACTGAAAATATTGAATATGAAATTCCTTTGGGTATGATAGAACAACTGCTAGCTAATCCTTATGCACGAGATGGAACTGAACATTCTGATATGCACTTGATATATGTGGAACAAATTTGTGGATTGTTTAAGCTTGCAAGTTTACCCGGAGATAAAGTTATGAAAAATGTTCTCCCTTTATTTTTGAAGGGAAAAGCATTGGCACGGTGTAGGCTATGCGATGATATTGGATCATGGAATTGTAATCGTTTGAAATTGGAGTTCCACCAAAAATTTATCCTATGCATCTAGTTCATCGTGCTCGGAATTATATATATAATTTTTGGCCTTGTGAAGGAGAAAGTATCGCTCTAGCTTGGGGGAGGCTTAAGTCAATGTTATATTCATGCCTCAATCATGAGCTCTCAAGAGAAATTATTATTCAGAATTGTTATGCTCGGCTTTCTCGTAATGATCAAACCATGTGAGGGAGTCCTGGATTATTGGGTCCACGAGTTTCCGGGCTGTGTAGCATTGGCCGGACTGATGGGCCATGAAGATACAAGATAGAAGGCCTTCCCCCGTGTTCGGATGGGACTCCTTTGTGTGGATGGCAAGCTTGACGTCCGGATATTTTGTTTCATTTCTCTGTAAACCGACTTCGTACAACCCTAGGCCCCTCCAGTGTCTATATAAACCGGAGGGTTTAGTCCATAGAGGCTATCAAAAATCACATAGGCTATACATCTAGGGTTTAGCCATTATGATCTCAAGGTATATCAACTCTTGTAACCCCTATACTCATCAAATACAATCAAGCGGGACGTAGGGTTTTACCTCCATTAAGAAGGACCGAACCTGGGTAAACATCGCATCATTCTCGTCTCCTGTTTCCTTTGATCCTCAAACGCACAGTGCGGGACCCCCTACTCGAGATCGACCGGTTTTGACACCGACATTGGTGATTTAATTGGGAGTTCCACTGTGTCGTCGACTGTGGGATCAATGGCTCTCCTCATCATTAATGACAACATCACCTCGGGAGAAACCCTAGCTCTGGGGCAGCTCCTCCAGCTCGGTGGTTTCACCATGGGCGCCCATACAGCCTTTAAGTCAAGGGCAGCCCTCGAAATCGCTAAACATCGTCTTCATGTCGGCCTCAAACACCCCAAAAAGATAGATCCAGCAGATATTTCGTCTTTAAACGAACTACTTGATCACATCGCCACCCTGGGAGTAGCAACAAACTACGATCGGATTGGGCTTAAACATCGTGCCAAACCCATGTGGTGAATGGACTAAGGGCGGCGGTGATCAAGGTTACATAAGAAGCAGTTGGAGGATAGCCAAGGTATGCAGTAACCTGCGAGTACATTTTTAAGAAAAAAATGAATAGTCCGTCTGGACTGAGGTGTCATAAACTTTATTAGGGGCCACGACCGAGGTGGCAGCCCTCAAGAAGGCGTTGGCCAAGGCCGAGGACAAAGCGGCCAAGGAACGTGCCGCGCGCGAGAAGCACGAGGCCCAGGTTGGCGAGGCGCAACAACAGCTCCAGAGCGCAATCGAGAGATTTGAGTCCTTGGAGCACGATTGTAAGGCGCAAGAGTCCGAGCTGGCAAAGGCCCGCCAGAGCGCACATGATGGACGAGCCGAAGCCCAGAACGCCCTCCAGGACATTCAAGCGGCCAAGGAGATTGCGGCGGGTAATTCTTTCACCATGCAAAGCAACTATGTAGAAGAAACGTTCCTTGTACTTATCCGAATTTCGGTTTTCCATGGGCGTTTACGGATCTGCCGCGCAGTATATCAGATGCTGCCGAGTATTATAGAGCCGAAGAAGGGATGTCTATGGAGAAGCTATTCTGGTCACAATATCTTGGACCCGAACATCCGTTGTCCTTCAGTGACCAGCTAAAGCAGTTGGTCGAGCTGCACAGGTCGGCAGAGCTAGCCATGAAGGACCTGATAGTCCGGCTGTGGCCTGCCGAGCCTGTACCTAGCAGCTACTTCGGACTTGTTAAGCGGCTTGTAAGTGCCTGTCCGCGTCTCGAAGCCGTGAAGCGGTCGTTCTATATTGAAGGTGCGTGTATGGCATTTGCCCGCGTCAAGAGACATTGGGCAAAGCTGGATGCCAAGAAGCTGATGATCGAGGGGCCGTCGGAGGGCAAGGAGCATCCTCGACCCGAGCTCTATTTTGACGGCGTCCTGGAGGGGTCCCGCCTTGTGGTGGAACAATGTTCGAAGGATGTCATATTCCCATGAGAACATTTGTATTATCCTATCCTGTAATATGGAACGATGATGTTATGTACTATAATGCTTGCGATTTACATTTTACCTCCTGTGCGGCCGTTTATGAAATCTGAGGGTTGACCAGTTGTCGGCTTCTGCCCCCACGTAGATAGTACGGGGGTGTTCGGGATAAATCTAAACACTCTTTACTCCACATTCTGGTCCTTAAAGGAGGTGTTTAGCGCAACGAACAAGGCAATCAGACTATGCGGCCTTTACCACCCTCACTTAGCCATAGGAGTTTGACAATTAAGAAAGTTGGCGAAGCCCCTGGTATTCGGAAGGCCGAACTAGGGGCGTTATACACGCCTAATCAGAGGAACCGATTCTTCATAAGAAGCGGAAAAAATCTCTAACGATTTGGAACCTCTCGAACAACTGACCAGCTTTCACCGCATCATGAAAGTCAGTTTTCAGCTTTCTCTACTGAGGTGCTCGTCTGGAAGAACCGGGACACAGTCGCAGTAGTTCTCCCTTTACTACCCTAGCCGATATAGCGGAACGTAGGGTAGTAAGCACAGGAGCCGGGCAACCCAACTATTGACCAAAGACATGATTCGGAGCCGATGCATATAATGCTATAATTTCGGGGTGCCGAACTATACTGAAAAAGTGTTCAGACTTTTATTGCCGTAATGCCGGGTGTAATGAAGCCCCTAGCGTAGTAATACGTACCATGGTGTATGTGTGCAATAAGTAATATATACGAAGGTGAGGAAACAGGAAAATTAAGTAATAAGGTGACGCCACCATTCATTCACCATTGTGATGTAATTAGTACGTCGAGGTGTACTTTGTGCAAGTAATGCGATAAGCAAGTAAAGCTATTTAACATGCCGCAACCAAGGGCGAGCTACATGCTGGTATGTAAAACAAGTATGGCGATTGTTTAATAGAGACCACCTGGGGATTCCCTTGTATGCCAGAGCTCCTTGCCTCCTTGGTGTGTTTTGCAAACGGGTCGTCCGCGTAGACCTCGAAAAGAGAAAAAACCCGTAATAAAAAGAAAAAAAATAAAGGCGTGCGAATCCCTGGGTCGGTCAAGCCACATTGTGGATCGCGAGCGAGTTATGCCTCCTTCAGTACCCATGGGGTTTTGAGTGCGTAGTTATGTACACACGGTACGGATGCCATTTCCTCATCGGGGCTGGGACGGAGGCCGGATTTACTAATTCAGCTCTTGACGAACCGAGCTGCCCTATTGTAGTGTAGTCCGGACATTCCTAACGATGTCCAGGGGCTCGGCGGCCGGATTATGGTGCCGCTTGAGAAGGCCGCTCTGTACTTCTGCTGATAGGGCGGCGGTATGCTCCTCTCACTAGTAGAAAAAGGGACATTTGTCCCGGTTTCCGAACCGGGACTAAAGGGTCTTTACTAAAGCCCTATGCCTTTAGTCCCGGTTCTTACACGAACCGGGACAGATGGGCCTCCACATGGCCGGTGCGGCGAGCCCAGGCAGGATGCCCTTTGGTCCCGGTTGGTGGCACCGACCGGGACCAATAGGCATCCACGCGTCAGCTGTTCAGGGGCTACGGTTTTTGTTTTTTTTTCTGAAGGGGGGAGGATTTGGGGGTTTTGTATGGTTAATTAAGGTGTTTCATATATTGTGTTAGGTAGCTAATTAATTAATAGAGAAGTGTCCTCTCTTATCTCCGTGCTTGGTCGACGCTACGTACTATACGTATAGAGAGCACTCGACACGCTAGCTAGTAAGCAAAAATGAAGGAAACAGAAGATCGTCATGAATATATGCATACAGAGAGAAGTGATATCGACCTCTCTTTCTTCGAGAGATTGGTCGAACAACAAGTTTTCGTATATCTATCCGACGCTACTGGCTACATATATACAATATAAGATCTCTTACAATATAATCCCCTAATTATATATGAACACAAGGTCCACATAGTATTCTCCGTCTTTATCGATCACGTGGTCAAGAAAGAATGCCGCCAATTCCTCTTGAATTCCTCGCATGCGATCTGGTGCTAGGAGTTCATCCCGCATCCGAAACATCTAATTTGAAGAAGGGGTTCAATACATATATATATATATATGAATGAATGGAACTCAACACAAAAGATGGTAATAAAGTTAAATTCTGAATATTATTGCTTACGCGCTTCATATTGTTTTTTAGTGTAGCCCCGCTCACAGGTCGTGTGGCGGATGGACTCGCAAACGTAGTATCCACAGTAATTATTCCCGGCTTCCTGCCACAACCACTTTACAAGAAATAGAGGTCAATCAAACTGATAAGCAAGTATGCTAAATGGTATTGATGAAACTAGCACTTGAATCACTAGGAGATGCGCGGAACATGCTAGTAGTACTTACTTTCGGGTGTTTAAATTCCAGCTTCTTCGGCAGTCCCGGAGCTTTTGAGGTGAATTTTTTCCAAACCCTGCCAGACAAAGAAAACAATTACTTGATATCAGGAAGTGAACAAAGTTGCCGATATGGTGCGATAATGATCGATTTAACTTACTTCTCGAGAATTTCAGCCATGTCCGCATACTCCTTGGGATTTTTTCATCTCGAGTCTAAGATGGTTACTAGTCCCTGCTTGAGCTTAATCTCTAGGAGAATATAGTGGAACCTGCGCATGCATGCATAACTCATCAATTACATTACTATGACCTCGACTAATAAGGGAAACCGAATATGCACAAGAAAGTAACACTCACTTGAAGTTGTAAGGAAAGAGTATTATAGCTTTGTTTTGATTTAATACCAACGATCATAGCAAGTTGGCCTTGGTATCTTTTTTCTGAAATTCAACCGAATATGCATCTATGATATTTGGGTTAATGAACCCAATATCACCGATTTGTCTTTTCTTCAATTCGGCGATCTTCAATCTACATAATATAGTGAGGATAATTATAAATACATGCAATGAAAGAGCTGACCTATATATAGAGACTTAATGACAAAAGTAGTACTTACAGACAGTAGCAAGTGATCGTTAATTTATCGAGGGCCCTCTGATTGAAAAACTGGAAGAACTCCTCAAATGGAACATTCAATAGATCAGTTCCATCGAGGTCATGCTCCTCTTTAACTCTCAGCGTCAAAGTATTCCTCCCCCCAGACTCTCTGCAGGTTTTCATGTACCAATCATGGAATCTTCGCATCATTGTTGTTAGAGACCTTTCATCTTTGACGAGAGGCTTCCCGTACTCGTACCTATGTTCTTCCACCTCCAAGAATTCATAATGTACATTGTCGGGTAGGTAATCTTCAAGATTGTTATAACCGGGCACCATCCTCGAATCGTTAGCGACGATATCGCTAGACACCTTGAGCGGGGGGAACGATTGGTTCGCTTGTTCGCCGTGATGGGCAATTTTTTCCCAGCTCGTCGTTCCGCTAACCTTTGATCACTGACAGTACTTCCCGACCGCTCCGCTTCGATAAATGACCTTTGAATAATGCGCTCATAGTTGCCTTTCGGCGGAGACTTTGGTGGTTTCTTCAGGGCTTCCACAGTGCGCTTTGCTTTCACCGGATCTACCTTCTCCTCCGGAGGTGGATGTTTCTTTGCTTTCACCCCTTCAAAGAAGTTCCTCACTTCGTGTCGCACGATCTTCTCATTTTCCTCCGGGGTCCTCTCGTATGGTAACTTCTCTGGAGTCTTCAGAGAAGGACCGAATCTGTATTGCCTCCCGCCTCTAGATGTACTGCTAGACGCCGGAGCAGACAGAGTGGCTGCGGCTGTCTTCTTTCCTTGCTTACGAGGAGGAGGACTATGACGCGCCGGAGCAGCCGGAGCGGCGACGGGTCTCTTCCGCCCTTGTTGAAGAGGCGGAGAAGGAGTAGGCTGGCTGCTCGGGCACGCCGGCGTAGGCGGAGAAGGAGGCGTAGTGCCGCCACGCGCCGGAGAAGGAGGCTGAGTGCCCTGATCACTCGCTGAAGGAGGAGGCGAAGGAGGAGGCGGCGTACCCTGACTCGCCGGAGAAGGAGGAGGCGGAGGCGTCCAGTTCGGAAGGTTAATGAGCTCCTTCCGCCATAGGCATGGAGTCTTCAGAGAAGAACCCAGCTGAGTCTCCCCTTCACTGGTAGGGTGGTCAAGCTCGAGGTCCTAAAATCCGTCCGCTATTTCATCCACCATCACCCTAGCATATCCTTCTGGAATCGGCCGGCAGTGAAAAATTGCGCCAGGTTCAGGAGGTGCAACAGAGCCAACAGCCGCCTTGACTTTCAAATTCTTCCATTGCATCATAAGGTGGCAATTTTGAGACTCTGTGATTAAGTCCACGGGGTAGCTAGCAGGAGCCGTGAAGACAGGCTCCAGCTGCTGCAGCTCGGTGGAAGCCACGCTGCTTCTCCGCTGAGATGGCAGGGTAGCTTCGGGTGAAGTTTCGGCGGGTCGCTTGTTGCGATCTGCTTCTCGTTGCTCTATCGCTTGTACCCTTTCGTGCAGCGCCTGAATTTGGATCTGCTCCACTTTCTTCCTCCTCTCCTGGCATTTGTAACCGCCTGCGTCTGGAAACCCAGCCTTCCACGAAACGGAGCCTGGCATGCCTTGTGTCCGTCCAGGGTGCTCAGGATTCCCGAGGGCCATTGTGATCTCGTCGTTCTCTCTGTCTGGAATGAACATCCCCTCCTGCGCTGCGGTGATATACTCCTGAAGCTTCGCGATAGGTATTCGCAGTTGCTCGTTCGTCCAAACGCACTTCCCTGTTATAGGGTCCAAGCTTCCGCCAACCCCGAAGAACCAAGTTCGGCAACGGTCTGGCCAGTGCAATGTCTCTGGTTCGACCCCTTTATCAATCAGGTCATTCTCAGCCTTGGCCCACAACGGCTGGGCTTTGAGGTAGCCACCTGACACCGTGCGATGGTGATGCTTCTTCTTCGCAACATTTTTCTTGTTTGTCACTAACATCTTCTTACTCTTGTCCGATGTCTTGTGGGCCACAAATGCGGGCTAGTGATATCTGATCTTCTCATACCGGCCGGTGAATTCTGGTGTCTTGTCTTTGTCAACAAACGATGTTTTCAGGTCATTATTCCACCTCCTGAATAGTTCTACCATCTTCTTAAGAGCATGAGACTTGATCAATTGCTCTTTAACTGGCTTCTCCGGATCCTCCTCTGCTGGTAGGGTGAAATTTGCCTTCAGCGCAGTCCAAAGATCATCTTTCTGCATATCGGAGACATAAGACACCTCGGGGTCTTCATTCTTAGGCTTTAACCATTGGTGGATAATGATCGGGATCTTGTCCCTAACAAGAACCCCGCACTGCGCAGCAAATGCTTCCTTTGTCCGGATGGGTTCAATCGGCATGCCATCGCGCGCGATTGCTGTGATCTCAAACCTTTCATCCGAGCGCAACTTTTTCTTCGGGCCTCGTCTCTTTACCAAAGTTGTGCTCGATTCGGAGGGCTAGAAAAAAGAAGAAAGACGAGAGTTAATTAATATGTGTACATATACCAAAACAATGAATGCATCAATTAGCTAGTCAGCACAGGCTTAACTAATATATATACCTGGCCAGACTTAGTTTGGTCACCGGAGTCATCATCACGGTCTCCTTCTTGCACCGGCATTGGGTCACCGGAGCCGTCATCAAGGTCTCCTTCTTGCAATGGCATTGTGTCACCGGAGCCATCATAATCATATCCTGCTTCTTCACCCTGTCCTTCCAGACCATCGGTTTCGTTCAGAAACGACATGACGACATCACTTCCTTGTGCGATTATGTCCCCCAACACTGCTTCTGTTGCTTCGTCTCGGGGGTACTCCATAGTTTCTGCAAAAATTTACAACATGGCAATTATTATTCAAACATGACAGATGGATATATTAGTGGCAAACGTAGAACTAGCTGGCTAATCACAATAAGAAATCATATTAGTGGCCTCGACACTGCTTCTCTAGGGTTTGGGGTGGCCTCGGCAATGCTTCAAGGGTTTGGGGTGGCCTCGACGACAACACTCTTTTAACTTGGTAAATTTGGGTGGCCTCGAGAGAGTTTGTCGGGTAGGGGCACATCGGGAGGGGGTAGGAGACCAACATCATTTTTTTCTAGGGTTTGGATGTCCTCGAGAGTTTTGGTCGAGCGAGAGGGCCGGGGGTAAGAAATAAAAAGAGGAGAAGATCGAAGAAAAAAAGAAGACAAAAAAAGAGGAGAAGAAGAAAAAATAGAATATTTTCTATTTTTTCTTCTTCTCCTCTATTCCTTTCTTCTTCTCCTCTTCTTTTTCTTCTTTTTTCCTCTTCTTATTTATTTCTCCTCTTCTTCCTCTCCTTTTCTTCTCCTTTCTTCCTCTTCTTATTTTCCTTTTTCCTCTCATTCTTTTTCTTCTTCTTCCTTTCCTAGCTAGATATATAAAACTTTTCTAAAAATGTAACTTTTGCATATATAATTTTTTTTCTTCTTCTTCTTCTTCCTTCTTCCTTCTCTTCCTTCTTCCTAAATATATAAAACTTTTTTAAAAATCAAACTAACCTAAAATTAATGTACTAAATCAGAGAACATATATAGATAAAACTTTTCTAAAAATATAACTTTTGCATATATGTATACTTTAAAACATCATTACAATTGAAAAAAAATACATACATACAAAAACATGTAAAAAATACATACATACATACATACATATATGAACATACATAAAAAATACACATATCTAAAAAATACATACATACACATATGAAAATCTAAAAACATGTAAAAAATAGCATGTATAACTAAAAAAATAGCACGACGGTGGAGGAGCTGGCAGAGGCGTGGTGCTCACAGAGGGAGGAGTGTGCGGCGGGTGGCGTCGGGGCAAGCAGGGGCGCGGGGAGTGGCGCGGTGACGGTGTCGGGGCAGGGCGGCGCGCGTCGGGGCAGGGGCGGCGCGCGTCGGGGCAGGGACGGCGCGCGGCGACGGCGTCGGGCGAGGGCGCGTCTGACGGCGAGGGCACGGGCGACGGCAATGGCAGGGGTGGCAGGCGGCGCCGGGGCAGCCTGGAAGCGTCTCGGCGTCGTCGGGGGCAATTGTGACGATAAACTCTGCAAAATTGCTAAGTGCTAATTATATACCAGGAGCATTGGTCCTGGTTCGTGGCACCAACCGGGACCAATGAACCCTTTAGTCCCAGTTGGTGCCACCAACCGGGACCAAAGGTCTCTTTTCAGCAGCCCAAAGGGCGGGAAGCGGAGGCCTTTGGTATCGTTTGTGCCCCCAACCGGGACCAAAGGCCTCGTGCTCCCCGTTGCCAAAACTTTAGTCCCACCTCGCTAGTTGTGAGGGGCGCGGAGTGGTTTATAAGCCCCACTGTCGCACCCCTCCCGAGCTCCTCTCGATTGCAGGCTTACGGGCCTAATTGTCACTGCTATGCCTGATGGGCCTACTGGGCCTTCTGCGGGCCTGAATCCTGGCCCATGGTAGGGTTTCTAGTCGTATTCAGGCCGTGGTGGCCCCGTAGTTGACACTTTTTTTAATTTTTTGTTGCTTTATTTATTTTATTTTGTTTCTACTTACAACAAAAAACTTACTGTTGCTATTTTTATTTATTTTATTAAAGTTTATTTATTTTACTTTTATAAAGTTTATTTTGTTTCTACTTCTTTATTTTATAAAAGTTTATTTTGTTTTATTTTATTTTGTTTCTACTTATTTATTGTATTAAATTTTAATTTGTTTTATTTTGTTTCTACTTATTTATTTTATTAAAGTATATTTTATTTTATTTTGTTTCTACTTATTTATTTTATTAAATTTTAATTTATTTAATTTTGTTTCTACTTATTTATTAAAGTTTATTTTGTTTCTTTCTGCTTTTCATGTTTTGAATAGAAAATACTTTGATAATTTCAGTGGCATGAAATTTATATAATTTTAGTTTACAAAATACTAGAGGTTTATAAAAGCTTTTTAGTTCATTCCTTTTGCTATTAGAGTTTTATAGAAGTTTTTTAGTTAATTTTCTTTTTTGCATGGTGTCATCATTTCATCCAGATAGCATGTGCAAGAAAGTAGAGAGGGTTACGGCAAAAACTGGATGCACTTTGTGTATAAAACGGACAATCTCTTTCGAAGTATGAGGGTTTCATACGGAAACTCGTGTGTTACAAAGGGATTTCATTTTTTCGAACTTATTTGAACTCCAGAGTTTTTCTGTGTTCAAAATGCACCATTCAAAGCCACATCATCAATTTTCAACCCTTTCTGACTTCATTTGTTATTTTTTATGCATTTACTGATTATTTTAAGCTATAAGACCCTGAAATTGAAAATCATTTCATATGAACTCTGAAAAGGTTGAAAGTTGGCATGGTATCATCATTTTACCCACATAGCATATGTAAGAAAGTAGAGAGGGTTACGGCAAAAACTGGATGCACTTCGTGTACAAAACGGATAATCTCTTTCGAAGTATGAGGGTTTCATGCGGAAACTCGTCTGTTACAAAGGGATTTCATTTTTTAAACTTGTTTAAACTCCATAGTTTTTTATGTTTAAAATGCACCATTCAAAGCCACATCATCAAATTTAGTACATATAGCTCTCATGAATAGATAAGTGACCAAATTAATAGAAGTTCATCATCACATTAAAAACAAAGTACATACATAGTTCTCATTGAACAACATATAGCTCTCTAGAGCATCTAGTTAAACCATACATTGAAACTATGTAAAACCTTTCAATTCAACAACAAATGTGATCATAATCACAACCAAGGTAAAACTTGATCCAACGACATAATGATACCAAACCTCGGTATGAATGGCATATTTTCTAATCTTTCTAATATTCAACCGCATTGCATCCATCTTGATCTTGTGATCATCGACGACATCCGCAACATGCAACTCCAATATCATATTCTCCTCCTCAATTTTTTATTTTTTCCTTCAAGTAATTGTTTTCTTCTTCAACTAAATTTAACCTCTCGACAATAGGGTCGGTTGGATTTTCCGGTTCAACTACCTCCTATATAAAAAAATCTATGTCAACTTGATGGGCATAATTGTCATAAACAATAAATGAACCAAATAGTTATAAAAGATAATATATACCACATCCGAATCATAGCTAGGACTAGGGCCGACGGGGGCGGATACCAAAACCATCGCACTATATAATAACAAGCAATAATAAAAGTAAGAACATTAGACAAGTATCTATCTAAAGTAAGAATTTTTTTTCTTTCAGAAGAAGATAAGAACAAGAGGCTCACCACGGTGGTGCAGGCGACGAGATCGGCGCGGGCGATCGACGGCGGTGAAGAGGGGGACGGGACGTGATGGACCGCTAAACCTAGACAAATCTCGGGGAAAATGGAGCTTGGAGGTCGAGCTTCGAGAGGAGAAAGCTTAACTAGCGTGGCTCGGGCATTTCATCAAACACCTCATGTGCATAGGTGAGCTAGAGCACCCAAATGCCCTCTCCTCGCCGGCCATAAAGAACAGAGCATTGTGGAGTGCTCTACCGCGGCGACGGGGTATATATATGCAACTCATTTGTCCTGGTTCATGGTTGGAACCGGGACAAAAGCCCAACCTTCTGTCCCGGTTCGAGCCAAGAACCGGGACCAATGTTTGTGGGCCAGGAGCGAGGCCCATTGGTCCCGGTTCATGCCTAGAACCGGGACAAATGGGTCCATACGAACCGGGACCAATGCCCACGAGGCCCTGGCCGGCCCCCTGGGCTAAAGAACCGGGACGAATGCCCCCATGGGTCACGAACTGGGACTAATGGGCTTGCCCTGCCTGAACCAAAGCCCTGTTTTCTACTAGTATCTGTATGAAGGGAACGTTCCATGTGTCCATTTACTGTAACGACGCCGCGTGGACCGGGCATCTTGAGCTTGAGATAAGCATAATCTGGCACCGCGTTGAATCTAGCGAACGCGGTTCGTTCGAGCAGTGCATGGTAGCCGCTGCGGAAGGGGACGATATCGAAGACTAGCTCTTCGCTTCGAAAGTTATCCGGGGAACCGAAGACCACGTCCAGCGTGATCGAGCCCGTACAACCAGGCCTCTACACCTGGTATAACTCCTTTAAAGGTAGTTATCGTGGGCTTGATTCGTGAGGGATTAATGCCCATTTTTGCGTACTATATCCTGATAGAGCAGGTTGAGGCTGCTACCACCGTCCATTAGGACTCGTGTCACGTGAAATCCGTCGATGATTGGGTCGAGTACCAATGCAGCCGAACCGCCATGACGGATGCTAGTTGGATGATCATGACGATCAAAGGTGATCGGGAATGACGACCATGGGTTGAATTTTGGGGCGACTGGCTCTACCGCATAAACGTAGCTGAGTGCGCGCTTGCGCTCCCTTTTGGGGATGTGTGTAGCATATATCATGTTCACCGTTTTGACTTGAGGCTGGAATTTCTTCTGCCCCCTGATACGTCCATTTTGCATCATGCTTTTATATCGATATTTATTGCATTATGGGCTGTTATTACACATTATGTCACAATACTTATGCCTATTCTCTCTTATTTTACAAGGTTTACATAAAGAGGGAGAATGCCGGCAGTTGGGATTCAGGGCTGGAAAAGGAGCAAATATTAGAGACCTATTCTGCACATCTCCAAAAGTCCTGAAACTTCACGGGAGCACGTTTCAGAATATATAAAAAATATTGAGCGCAAGAAATACTAGAGGGGGGGGGCACTCACCAGCCACGTGGGCCCTGCGTTGTGGGCCCCCTGGTGGCCCTCCGATGCCCATCTTCTACTATATGGAGTCCTTCGTTGAGGAAAAAATCATAAGCAAGCTTTCGGGACGAGACTCCGCCGCCACGAGGCGGAACCTTGGCGGAACCAATCTAGGGCTCTGGCGGAGCTGTTCTGTCGGGACACTTCCCCCGGGAGGGGGAAATCATCGCCATCGTCATCACCAGCGATCCTCTCATCGGGAGGGGGTCAATCTCCATCCACATCTTCACCAGCACCATCTCCTCTCAAATCCTAGTTCATCTCTTGTATCCAATTCTTGTCTCCAAGTCTGGGATTGGTACCTGTGGGTTGCTAGTAGTGTTGATTACTCCTTGTAGTTGATGCTAGTTGGTTTATTTGGTGGAAGATCATATGTTCAGATCCTATATGCATATTAATACCCCTCTGATTATGAACATGAATATGCTTTGTGAGTAGTTACGTTTGTTCCTAAGGACATGGCAGAAGTCTTGCTATTAGTAGTCATGTGAATTTGGTATTCGTTCGATATTTTGATGAGATGTATGTTGTCTCTCCTCTAGTGGTGTTATGTGAACGTCGACTACATGACACTTCACCATTATTTGGGCCTAGAGGAAGGCATTGGGAAGTAATAAGTAGATGATGGGTCGCTAGAGTGATAGAAGCTTAAACCCTAGTTTATGCGTTGCTTCGTAAGGGGCTGATTTGATCCATATGTTTCATGCTATGATTAGGTTTACCTTAATACTTTTGTTGTAGTTGCGGATGCTTGCAATAGAGGTTAATCATAAGTGGGGTGTTTGTCCAAGTAAGGGCAGCACCCAAGCACCGGTCCACCCACATATCAAGTTATCAAAGTGCCGAACGCGAATCATATGATCGTGATGAAACCTAGCTTGACGATAATTCCCATGTGTCCTCAGGAGCGCTTTCCTTCATATAAGAGTTTGTCCAGGCTTGTCCTTTGCTACAAAAAGGATTGGGCCATCTTGCTGCACTTTATTTACTTTTGTTACTTGTTGTTCGTTACAAATTATCTTATCACAAAACTATCTATTACCTATAATTTCTGTGCTTGTAGAGAATACCTTGCTGAAAACCGCTTATCATTTCCTTATGCTCCTCGTTGGGTTCGACACTCCTACTTATTGAAAGGACTACGATAGATCCCCTATACTTGTGGGTCATCAAGACTCTTTTCTGGCACCGTTGCCGGGGAGTGAAGCGCCTTTGGTAGGTGGAATTTGGTAAGGAAAAATTTATATAGTGTGCTGAAATTTACTGTCACTTGTTACTATAGAAAGTAATCCTCTGAGGGGCTTGTTCGGGGTATCTTCACCCCGACTAGTAGAGCAAAGAGTTGCTCCTCAACCTACTGAACCTACTGAAAATGAAAATGTCTGCTTTGAAATTCTTTCGGGTATGATAGAAAAACTGCTAGCTAATCATTTTGCAGGAGATGGAACATTACATCCTGATGAGCACCTAATATATGTGGATGAAGTTTGTGGATTATTTAAGCTTGCACGTATGACCGATGATGTTATCAATAAGAAGGTCTTCCCTTTATCTTTGGAGGGAGATGCATTGACATGGTATAGGCTATGTGATGATATGGGATCATGGAATTACAAATGATTGAAATTGAATTTCATCAGAAGTTTTATCCTATGCATCTTGTTCATCGTGATCGTAATTATATATATAATTTTTGGCCTCGCGGAGGAGAAAGCATCGCTCAAGCTTGGGGGAGGCTTAAATCAATGTTATATTCATTCTCCAATCATGAGCTCTCAAGAGAAATGATTATCCAAAATTTCTATGCTCGGCTTTCTGATAACAATCGCACCATGCTCGATACTTCTTGTGCTGTCTCTTTTATGATGAAGACTATTGAATTCAAATGGGATTTATTGGAAAGAATTAAACGCAACTCTGAAGATTGGGATCTCGACGAAGGTAAGGAGTCAGGTATGACATCTAAGTTTGATTGTGTTAAATCTTTTATGGATACCGATGTTTTCTGTAAATTTAGCACTAAATATGGACTTGACTCTGAGATAGTAGCTTCTTTCTATGAATCTTTCGCTACTCATGTTGATCTTCCTAAGGAGAAGTGGTTTAAATATTATGCCCCCATTGAAGTAAAAGTAGCTACACCTATTAAAGTTGAAGAAAAGACTGTCACTTATAATGATCCTATTATTCCTACTGCTTATGTTGAGAAACCACCTTTTCATGTTAGGATAAAAGATCATGCTAAAGCTTCAATTGTGGTTCGTAAAAGAAATATTAGAACCTATACACCTCCTGAGCAAGTTAAAGTTGAACCTAATATTGCTATTGTTAAGGATCTCTTGGCTGATAATATTGATGGGCATGTTATTTATTTCTATGATGAAACTGCTAGAATTGCTAAACCTTGTGCTAAATATAAACATAGACCTGTGGTAGGTACGCATGTTATTTCTGTTAAAATAGTAGATCATTGTTATCATGGCTTGTGTGATATGGGTGCTAGTGCTAGTGCAATACCTATTGACCTATACAAATAAATTATGCATGATATTGCACCTGCTGAGTTAGAAGAAATTTATGTCACCATTAAACTTGCCAATAGAGATACTATTTCACCAATGGGAATTGTTAGAGATGTTGAAGTCTTGTGTGGGAAAACTAAATATCCTGCTGATTTTCTTGTTCTTGGTTCCCCACAAGATAGCTTTTGTCCCATTATATTTGGTAGACCCTTCTTAAACACTGTTAATGCTAGGATAGTGCAAAAAGGATGTTATTACTATTGGTTTAGGTGATATGTCTCACGAGTTTAACTTTTCTAAATTTTGTAGACAACACCATGAAGAAGAATTGCCTAGTAAAGATGAAATTATTGGTCTTGCTTCTATTGCCATACCTCCTAGTGATCCTTTAGAACAATATTTGCTAGACCATGAAAATGATATGTATCTGAATGAAAGAAGGGAAATAGATGAAGTGTTCTTTAAACAGGGACCTATTCTGAAACACAACTTGCCTATTTAAATCTTAGGGGATCCTCCTCCACCCAAGGGTGATCCCATGTTTGAGCTTAAGCCATTGCTTGATACTCTTAAATATACTTATCTTGATGAAGAGAAGATATATCCTATTATTATTAGTGCTAACCTTTCAGAGAAGGAGGAAGAAAAATTATTGAAAACTCTGAAGAAGCACCATGCTGCTATTGGATATACTCTTGATGATCTTAAGGGCATTAGTTCCACTCTATGTCAACACAAAATAAATTTGGAAAAAGATGCCAAACCAGTTATTGATCACCAACGATGACTGAATCCTAAGATGAAAGAAGTGGCAAGAAAAGAAATACTAAAGCTCCTTGAGGCAGGTATAATTTATCCCATTGCTGATAGTCAGTGGGTAAGTCCTGTCCATTGTGTTCCTAAGAAGGGAGGTATTACTGTCATTCCTAATGATAAAGATGAATTGATTCCGCAAAGAATTATTACAGGTTATAGGATGGTAATTTATTTCCGCAAATTAAATAAGGCTACTAAAAAAGATCATTACCCCTTACCTTTTATTGATCAAATGCTAGAAAGATTATCCAGACATACACATTTTTGCTTTCTAGATGGTTATTCTGGTTTCACTCAAATACCTGTGTCAGCTGATGATAAATCTAAGACCACTTTTACTTGCCCTGTCGGTACTTTTGCTTATAGACGTATGCCTTTTGGTTTATGTAATGCACCTGCTACCTTTCAAAGATGCATGATGGCTATATTTTCTGATTTTTGTGAAAAGATATGTGAGGTATTCATGGATGATTTCTCCTTTTATGGATCCTCTTTTGATGATTGCTTAAGCAACCTTAATCGAGTTTTGCAGAGATGTGAAGAAACTGACCTTGTCTTGAATTGAGAGAAATGCCACTTTATGGTTAATGAAGGTATTGTCCTGGGGCACAAAATTTCTGAAAGAGGCATTGAAGTTGATAAAGCTAAAGTTGATGCTATTGAAAAGATGCCGTGTCCCAAGGACATCAAAGGTATAAGAATTTTCCTTGGTCATGCCGGTTTTTATAGGAGGTTCATTAAGGACTTCTCAAAAATTTCTTGGCCTCTGACTAATTTATTACAAAAAGATATACCATTCGTTTTTGATGATGATTGTGTAGAAGCCTTTGAAATACTTAAGAAAGCATTAATCTCTACACCTATTGTTCAGCCACCTGATTGGAATTTACCTTTTGAAATTATGTGTGATGCTAGTGATTATGCTGTAGGTGCTGTTCTAGGGCAAAGAGTTGATAATAAATTAAATGTTATTCAATATGCTAGTAAAGCTCTAGACAATGCTCAGAGAAATTATGCCACTACTAAAAAATAATTTTTAGCAGTTGTATTTGCTTATGATAAGTTCAGACCTTATATTGTTGATTCTAAAGTAACTATTCACACGGATCATGCTGCTATTAAATATCTTATGGAAAATAAAGATGCTAAACCTAGACTTATTAGATGGGTTCTCCTGCTACAAGAATTTGATATGCATATTATTGATAGAAAGGGAGTTGAGAACCCCATTGCAGATAACTTGTCTAGGTTGGAAAATGTTCTTGTTGACCCACTACCTATTGATGATAGCTTTCCTGATGAACAATTAAATGTCATAGATGCTTCTCACACTGCTCCATGGTATGCTGATTATGCTAATTACATTGTTGCTAAGTTTATACCACCTAGTTTCACATACCAGCAAAAGAAAAAGTTTTTCTATGATTTAAGACATTACTTTTGGGATGACCCACATATTTATAAAGAAGGAGTAGATGGTGTTATTAGAATTTGTGTACCTGAGCATGAACAGGAACAGATCCTACGCAAGTGTCACTCTAAAGCTTATGGAGGACACCACGCTAGAGATAGAACTGCACATAAGGTACTGCAATCCGGTTTTTATTGGCCTACTCTCTTCAAGGATGCCCGTAAGTTTGTATTATCTTGTGATGAATGTGAAAGAATTGGTAATATTAGTAGACGTCAAGAAATGCCTATGAATTATTCACTTGTTATTGAACCATTTGATGTTTGGGGCTTTGATTATATGGGGCTGTTTCCTTCCTCTAATGGATATACACATATTTTAGTTGCTGTTGATTATGTTACTAAGTGGGTAGAAGCTATTCCAACCAGTAGTGCTGATCATAACACCTCTATTAAGATGCTTAAAGAAGTTATTTTTCTGAGGTTTGGAGTCCCTAGATATCTAATGACTGATGGTGGTTCACATTTTATTCATGGTGCTTTCCGTAAAATGCTTGCTAAGTATGATGTTAATCATAGAATTGCATCTCCTTATCACCCATAGTCTAGTGGTCAAGTAGAATTGAGTGATAGAGAACTCAAATTAATTTTTCAAAAGACTGTTAATAGATCTAGAAAGAATTGGTCCAAGAAACTTGATGATGCATTATGGGCCTATAGAACTTCATATAAAAATCCTATGGGTATGTCGAAAAGCATGTCACTTACCTCTCGAACTAGAACATAAGGCTTATTAGGCTATCAAAGAGCTCAATTATGATTTCAAACTTGCCGGTGAGAAAAGGTTATTTGACATTAGCTCACTTGATGATTGGAGAACCCAAGCCTATGAGAATGCCAAATTGTTTAAAGAAAAGGTTAAAAGATGGCATGACAAAAGGATACAAAAGCGTGAGTTTAATGTAGGTGATTATGTATTGCTATACAACGCTCGTTTAAGATTTTTTACAGGAAAGCTTCTCTCTAAATGGGAAGGTCCTTACGTTATCGAGGAGGTCTATTGTTCCGGTGCCATAAAAATCAACAACTTTGAAGGCACAAATCCGAAGGTGGTGAACGGTCAAAGAATCAAACATTATATCTCAGGTAATCCCATAAATGTTGAAACCAATGTTATTGAAACCGTAACCCCGGACGAACACATAAGGGACACTTTCTGGAACTTTTCATACTTCGAAAAGGAATAGGTATGTGGTACGGTAAGTAAACCGACTCCAAAACAGTTCTAATGGCAATTTTTCTCCATTTTGGAATATGTGTAAAAATAGAAAAATAAGAAGCAGTCCGGGAAGCCCACGAGGGCCCCACGAGGGTGGAGGGCGCGCCCTACCCCCCTAGGTGCACCCCTACCTCGTGGGCACCTCGTGTGCTCTCCGGACTCCGTTTTCTTGCACGTTACGTATTTTGGTCGGTAAAAATTCATTATATAATCTCCCGAAAGTTTTGACCATAGTATCACGCAAAAATCTCATGTTCTTGTTTCAAGTTGTTTTTCTGACAGATCTAGATCATCATGACGTCTCCAAGTGCCCCCAAGGACAAGTTCTTTGATAAGGTCATCAATCCCTACCTCACGGAAGTGCTGCAACACCCTCAAACCATTGAGATGCATGAGGGGACGCAGCACATCCATGATGTTGAAGGACCAAGGAGGGCCGGAAGTGTGGAGACAAGGCTCGAGGCAATGGAGCAACAAGTTTTCAGGTGCCAGGAGATGGTGGAGCGTGGACTTGACTCTAATCACATTATGATCACGGAGTTAACCAACAACCACAAGCTGGACGCGAAGGACATCGGGGAGGCCATCTTCAAGCTTCTCGAGAAAATCGAGCACCTCCAAGCCCAGATTTATGACCTGCAAAATCAAAACTGTGAGTATGAGTATATATTCAAGAGGATGAGTTTGGCTGTAGATTTGAGGATTCAGGAGACTCGGTCATCCTTCTATGATGGCGAGCCTATGCCTTGGAAGAGGGACAACAAGCCTACATCATCAACAACTCCACCCTCTCCACCAACAAAGAAGAATTGAGTATCTGGTATGGGCACTCCCCTTGGCAACTGCCAAGCTTGGGGGAGTGCCCCGGTATCGTATCACCATCACTTCTATCTTTACTGTTTTTCTTAGTTCGATCCTTTTGGTAATAACTTGATCTAGTAGCATAAAGTTTTAGTATGATCTAGTTGTGAGTTTTTGCTTTATCATCCTTCTATGTAATCGAGTTCGTGAGCTATATATAATAAAGATTAGTTTTGAGTCAAGGGCTTGATCATTTTTCCATGATCTTGAGTGAATAAAAGAAAAGAGAAAGAATAAAAAGAAAATAAAAGAGATCATATGGGTCTTATGAAGAGTAATGAGCTCACATAAAGAGTATGATGAATAAAAGTTGTTGAGAGTTTATAAACATAGTTTTGGTCATCGTTGCAATTAATAGGAAGTAATAAAGATAGAGAGGTCTTCACATATAAATACACTATCTTGGCTATCTTTTATGATTGTGAGCACTCATTAAAATATGACATGCTAAAGAGTTGACGTTGGACAAGGAAGACAACGTAATGGTTTATGTTTTCTTACATCTGAGATAAATTATATTGTCATGGATCATCCAACATGATTGAGCTTGCCTTTCCCTCTCATGCTAGCCAATTCTTTGCACCAAGTAGAGATACTACTTGTGCTTCCAAATATCCCTAAACCCAGTTTTGCCATGAGAGTCCACCATATCACCTATGGATTGAGTAAGATCCTCCAAGTAAGTTGTCATCGGTGCAAGCAATAAAAATTGCTCTCTAAATATGTATGACTTATTAGTGTGGGAGAAAATAAGCTTTATACGATCTTGTGATACGGAAGAAATAAAAGCGACGGACTGCATAATAAAGGTCCATATCACAAGTGGCAATATAAAGTGACGTTCTTTCGCATTAAGATTTTGTGCATCCAACCATAAAAGCGCATGACAACCTCTGCTTCCCTCTACGAAGGGCCTATCTTTTACTTTTATCTCCTACCTTACATAAGAGTCATGGTGATCCTCACCTTTCCTTTTTACATTTTATCTTTTGGCAAGCACAATATGTTGGAAAGATCCTGGTATATATGGCTAATCAGATGTGAGTTTTCATGAACTATTATTGTTGACATTACCCTTGAGGTCCAACATTGGGAGGCAAAACTATAAGCCCCTATCTTTCTCTGTGTCCGGTTAAAACTCCATACCCATAAGTATTGCGTGAGTGTTAGCAATTGTGAAAGAAAGATGGTTGAGTATGTGGACTTGCTGAAAAGCTCTTATATTGACTCTTTCCTGTGTTATGATAAATTGCAATTGCTCCAATGACTGAGATTATAGTTTGTTAGTTTTCAACGAAGTTTATGATTCATACTTGAAATTGTGATTGAATTGTTACTCCTGCATAAGAGATCGTATCACAAGAATTATATAAGTTGCTGTTCTAAGAATAATCATGATGCCCTCATGTCCGTATTTTATTTTTATCGACACCTCTATCTCTAAACATGTGGACATATTTTCCGATTTCGGCTTTCGCTTGAGGACAAGCGAGGTCTAAGCTTGGGGGAGTTGATACGTCCATTTTACATCATGCTTTTATATCGATATTTATTGCATTATGGGCTGTTATTACACATTATGTCACAATACTTATGCCTGTTCTTTCTTATTTTACAAGGTTTACATAAAGAGGGAGAATGCCAGCAGCTGGGATTCAGGGCTGGAAAAGGAGCAAATATTAGAGACCTATTCTGCACATCTCCAAAAGTCCTGAAACTTCACGGGAGCACGTTTCAGAATATATAAAAAATATTGAGCGCAAGAAGTACCAGAGGGGGCCACTCACCAGCCACGAGGGTGGGGGCGCGCCCCCTGCCTCGTGGGCCCCTTGGTGGCCGTCTGATGCCCATCTTCTACTATATGGAGTCCTTCGTTGAGGTAAAAAATCATAAGCAAGCTTTCGGGACGAGACTCCGCCGCCACGAGGCGGAACCTTGGCGGAACCAATCTAGGGCTCTGGCAGAGCTGTTCTGCCGGGACACTTCCCTCCGGGAGGGGGAAATCATCACCATCATTATCTCCAACGATCCTCTCATCGGGAGGGGGTTAATCTCCATCAACATCTTCACCAGAACCATCTTCTCTCAAACCCTAGTTCATCTCTTGTATCCAATTCTTGTCTCCAAGTCTGGGATTGGTACCTGTGGGTTGCTAGTAGTGTTGATTACTCCTTGTAGTTGATGCTAGTTGGTTTATTTGGTGGAAGATCATATGTTCAGATCTTATATGCATATTGATACCCCTCTGATTATGAACATGAATATGCTTTGTGAGTAGTTACATTTGTTCCCGAGGACATGGGAGAAGTCTTGCTATTAGTAGTCATGTGAATTTGGTATTCGTTCGATATTTTGATGAGATGTATGTTGTCTCTCCTCTAGTGGTGTTATGTGAACGTCGACTACATGACACTTCACCATTATTTGGGCCTAGAGGAAGGCATTGGGAAGTAATAAGCAGATGATGGGTTGCCAGAGTGACAGAAGCTTAGACCCTAGTTTATGCATTGCTTCGTAAGGGGCTGATTTGGATCCATATGTTTCATGCTATGGTTAGGTTTACCTTAATACTTTTGTTGTAGTTGCGGATGCTTGCAATAGAGGTTAATCATAAGTGGGATGTTTGTCCAAGTAAGGGCAACACCCAAGCACTGGTCCACCCACATATCAAATTATCAAAGTGCCGAACGTGAATCATATGACCATGATGAAACCTAGCTTGACGATAATTCCCATGTGTCCTCGGGAGCGCTTTCCTTCATATACGAGTTTTTCCAGGCTTGTCCTTTGCTACAAAAAGGATTGGGCCACCTTGCTGCACTTTATTTACTTTTGTTACTTGTTGTTCGTTACAAATTATCTTATCACAAAACTATCTATTACCTATAATTTTAGTGCTCGCAGAGAATGCCTTGCTGAAAACCACTTATCATTTCCTTCTGCTCCTCGTTGGGTTCGACACTCTTACTTATCGAAAGGACTACGATAGATCCCCTATACTTGTGGGTCATCACCCCCCGGTGTTCGGCTGCCGGGGCTCCTCGTCTTCGTCCTCGCTCTGCGATTCCCCTTCCTTGTTTCCGCTATTTACCTTGCTGGCTTGCTTAAAGACCCGACAATCTCTGTTAGTATGGTTGGCCGGTTTGTCTGGGGTGCCATGTATCTGGCACAGACGATTGAGTATGTGGTCCAAGCTGGATGGTTCTCCGCCGTTCCTTTTATAGGGCTTCTTTCGCTGGCCGGACTTGGAGCCACTAAATTCGGCATGAACTGCAGTGTCATCGGTGTTATCGCCATTGCTTCGGCATTTGTGTCTCTTGCATAGGAGCTTGCTGGTGTTGTTTTTGGCCTCGGAGGGGCCTGCTTCATTGGCTGTGTTTGTACTACGAGCCAGCCAACTATCCTCTCCCACGCAAAAGCGGGTCATAAATGCCGTGAGGGCTGCCATGGACCTCGACTTTTCTTAGCCGAGGTGGCGGGCGAGCCATTCGTCACGGATGCTATGCTTAAAGGCCGCTAGGGCTTAGGCATCCGGACAGTCAATGATCTGGTTCTTTTTGGTTAGGAACCTAGTCCAGAATTTTCTGGCTGATTCTCCAGGTTGCTGAACTATGTGGCTTAAGTCATCGGCATCGGGTGGCCGGACATATGTACCTTGGAAGTTGTCAAGGAAGGCTTCTTCCAAGTCCTCCCAGCTGCCAATGGAATTTTCGGGCAGGCTATTTAGCCAGTGTCGAGATGGCCCTTTGAGCTTTAGTGGGAGGTATTTGATGGCATGGAGGTCATCTCCACGGGCCATGTGGATGTGGAGAATAAAGTCCTCAATCCATACCGCGGGATCGGTTGTTCTGTCGTATGATTCAATATTGACAGGCTTGAACCCCTCGGGGAATTCGTGATCCAGCACCTCATCTGTGAAGCAGAGAGGGTGTGCGGCGCCTCTATATCGGGCCTCGTCATGGCGCACCTCTGATGAAGTCCGTCTGCGGTTATCGGCCCGGGTGTGACTAGGTTTGTCACGTCCGAATAGGTAGCCGTTATCTCGAGTCGGGAAGCGTCCTCGCGATCCGTAGATTGATCTGGTGTGTCCTGCTCTACTGTCCAGCTTCTGCCGAAGGTTGTATGTATGGTCCCGAGCTGCTCTGTCCCTGTTTTTGCGAGGCGGTGGGGTGGGATGTTGTTCGGCCTGAGTTGCCGTTTTATCCCGACCGCGGGGTGTTTGGTCCGTCGCACTATCCCGACAACGTGGTGGTCGGTCCGCGTTGCATGAGGGAGGTATGGGATCTGGTGCCTCCTCATCGAACTAAGGTAGCATTCTACGCTTTGGGTAACTCTCGGCAGGGCGCTCGAGGCCGTATTCCTCGGCCGCCAGGACATCAGTCCACCTGTCAATGATCAGGTCTTGATCAGCTTGGAGCTGCTGCTGCTTCTTCTTCAGGCTGCTTCCTGTGGCTATTAGCTGGCGCTTGAAGCGCTCCTGCTCGAGGGGTGCCTCCGGCACGATGAAGTCCTCATTGCAGAGGCTCTCATCATCCTCGGAGACTGGACGATAACTATCATCGTCTGGGTCATTGGGCATGGCCCATTTATCAGGGTTATTTTGCCTGTTGTCTTGTTCCTCCTATTCGGATGCAACCCCGACAGGGTCTTCATTGTTTTCGTCGTCGCCCAGAGTACTATTTTCTCTGGTGCCGGTGTTCCCATCATTTGAGCGACGAGGCTTAGAGCGGCGTTTAGGGCACCGGCGCTTGGACTGTGTCTTAGAAGGTTTATTCGCAACTGGATCTCCTTTCTCATCGTCGCTAGCTTTTTTAGGTGTGTCGACCACGTACACATCGTACGAAGAGGTGGCCATCCAACATCCAGTGAACGACGGGTCTTGGCCTTGCTCCATGTCGGCATCGTCGTCCATACCGTCGATGTCTTCGGAGCTGTAATCAAGCACATCGGTTAAGTCATCGACAGTGGCTATGAAGTGGGTGGCGGGTGGGAAGCGAAATTTCCCATCATCAGCCTCTGGCTCGAACCGAACATAGTTCGGCTGTGAGTCCTTCTCCAAGGACAAGTTCTTTAAAGATTTTAGCACATCACCCAAAGGTGAGTGCTGGAAGATGTCTGCGGCGCTAAATTCAAGAATCGATAACCGATCCAGCTTGGTGTCTGCAGGCATACACGACCTGGGACTTATAGCCGAAGACGAGTCTGGAGTTCCATTGACGCAAATATTGCGGGGTGCCGAGTCCGTGTGCGGCTCCAATGCCGCGGACTCTATGGCCTCGGATGGCACGATCTGCTCCGGTTCTGAGGCTGTTGAAGTAACAGGGACCATCTCCTGGATGTGGTCTGATGACAGATTTAAGTCATGTTCATCGGGGTGAGGGGGAGCGATCGCTGCGGTCTCAAATCCATTGAAGATCAAGTCTCCACGGATATCCATGACGTAGTTCAAGCTTCCAAATTTGACCTGGTGGCCAGGGGCATAGCTATCGATCTGCTCTAGATGGCCAAGCGAGTTGGCCCGTAGTACGAAGTTGCCGAACACGAGAATCTGTCCGGGGAGGAAGGTTTCTCCTTGGACAGCGTCACTATAGACGATTGAAGGGGCCATCGAACCTTTCGTTGACGGCACAATGGAACTCTCAATGAAAGCACCAATGTCGGTGTCAAAACCGGCAGATCTCGGGTAGGGGGTAACAAACTGTGCGTCTAGGATCGATGGTAACAGGAGACGGGGGACACGATGTTTACCCAGGTTTGGGCCCTCTCTATGGAGGTAATACCCTACGTCCTGCTTGATTGATCTTGATGAATATGAGTGTTACAAGAGTTGATCTACCACGAGATCATAATGGCTAAACCCTAGAAGTCTAGCCTGTATGACTATGGTAATGAGTATGTCCTTTCCGGACTAACCCCTCCGGTTTATATAGACACCGAGGGGATCTAGGGTTTACATAGAGTCGACTACATGAGAAGGAATCTTCATAGTCGGTCACCAAGCTTGCCTTCCACGCCAAGGAGAGTCCAATCCGGACACAGGTACAGTCTTCGGCCTTCATGTCTTCACAGCCCATCAGTCCGGCCCATGGATAATAGGCCAGACGCCCGAGGACCCCTTAGTCCAGGACTCCCTCAGTAGCCCCTGAACTTGGCTTCAATGACGAGGAGTCCGGCGCGCAGATTGTATTCGGCACTGCAAGGCGGGTTCCCTTCTATCCAAACTTCAAGATAGTCTTCGGATGCGATGATAGTATCTGGACCTGTCACACACACCATACATAATCGCAGAGAGAATATATTTTTACACGAGTCTAATCCGCTGACAGCTTTTACAATATGACATCATGTCTGTCCGGTCATAATTTTGAACCGTTTTTCGTCTGCCGGTCCATGTTTCGAGACGCGGTTGCCATTTGCACGTCTTGTCGAAGCAGAGATCGTGCCCCCTTATTACGGGATTCTCATCAATACGGGCGTGGGTGACCCAACCGTGCCGTTTGCATGGCCCTTGGGAATAGGCGAGTTTAAAGCGAGTGGGGAGACACTTGATATTCGTGGCCTTTATAAGGGGATAAGGATTCCCTTCCTTCACCCACACCTCAGCTCCTCCTCAGTCCTTCCATCCCTAGCTCCAGCGCCCAAGCTTTTAGCCTTTCCCTCGACCGAGAAAGCACTCCAAAGATGTCCGGATCTGGAGCTGGGGGTAAGCGGATGGCCTCCTTCGTCAAGAAGAAGGATATCAAGGCGCTCCGGGAGGCCGGATATCTGGCCAAGGAGATCGCTCACCGACTGCCGTCCAAGGGACAGATCATCCCTACTCCATAGCCCCACGAGAGGGTTGTGTTTCTCACACATTTCGTCCGCGGGTTGGGCTTCCCTCTTCACCCCTTCGTCCATGGACTGATGTTTTACTACGAGCTAGACTTCCATGACCTAGCTCCCAACTTCATCCTCAACATCACGGCATTCATTGTCGTGTGTGAGGCCTTTCTCCGCATCCTGCCTCATTTCGGCCTATGGCTGAAGACCTTCAATGTGAAGCCGAAGGTGGTGAGCGGCCAACAAGCAAAGTGCGGAGGCGCCATGGTGGGCAAGATGCCCAACGTTACCTGGCCCGAAGGCTCGTTCACAGAGATGGTGAAAGGGTGGAAATCAGGGTGGTTCTATATCACCGAGCCGTGCGACGCCAACTGGGTGGCGGCCCCCGAATTCTGATCTGGAATCCCGATGCGGCTCACCTCCTGGCAAGAGAGGGGCCTAACACGGGGTCCCTCGGACGAGCTGACCGGGCTCCAGACGTGCATCCAGAACATGATAGATAGGAAGATTAAGCTTGTCAACATGGGCCAGGTCATGCTCATTCATCGGGTCCTTTCGTGCTAACGCCGGACTTGCTATCTGTGGGAGTATGATCCGGCCAAGCACCAGACGATACTAGAGCTCTTCGGCATGACGCACGAAGAAATCTGGAAAGTGCTCTTCAAGGCCGGCGAGACGCCACCGCCCACGACCGAAGATCGCGGGCTTAGCTTAAAACGCCAGGCTAACCCGGTAAGTTCTTTTAATGTTTTCAAGGCGTACCCTTTACTAGCATATTTTGAGAAAAAGCCTAAGCTTTCCTAACCGTGTTTTCAGGCCTAGATCAAGATAGCGGAGGGGATTAACTGTCCGGCTCCGCTGCCCGAAGGCCAAGAATTATCATTACTGATGAAAATGCTTTTTCTAGCACCTTATGAGGTGCCGGAGAAGACGACCAAGAAAGCGGCCAAAGGGGCCAAGAAGGGCCCTCGCCAAAAAGGCCCTCCAGATGTGATGTCTGAAGACGAGACTTCCTCTTCGTCCGCCGATGATGACGACGAAGAGGAAGAAAACAACGACTCCCCACCTGAAGTGGGGAGGACGAAAAGAGTGGCCCCCACAAATCTGGAGGCGAAAGTGCCTAAGAGGGTTAGAGGCTCCCCCGTGGATAACTCCGTGTGGGATGTTGATAGCAGTCTGGAGCGACCTCGCCGGACCAAGCCTCGGGCCGCCTCGTAAGTACCAAAATCCAAAAACGTCTGGCCTTCCCGGTTTGTAGTATTGATATACCTTAAACCTTGTTATTGCAGTCCAGCACGCGATGGCTCCCCGCAATCCTCGACAGAGGGATCGCTAGACTCAAAGGAGATGGCTAGCATGTCTCCGCCACCTGCTCATTCCGTCTCTCCCAAGGGTGACAACGAGGCGGTGTCGGAAAAGACCTTCCCCGACCGGGGGGGGGGGTTCCTGAGATCGTTGGGGTGGCGCCCTAGGACGATTCCTCAATTGCCGGATGCATGGGGGAAAAAGCCCCTATGGGGACTGGTGATGGGGGCCGAGTTCCCTTCGGACCTGAGCCGGATACCATTTCGGAGATATATGCGGCTCCGAAGTCCAGCGAACGACATTCCCCAAAAGGAGGGAGTGTGCCTGTTCCGCCGGTGACCTCTATCCAACCAGAGGCACCTGATAATCTGCTGGAGGCGCTACGAGGCGCCTCTATTGTGGTTGAACACCGCGCCCTTATGGACACGGTAATAGAGAAGGTCCAGTTCGTAAAAAGCGGACTGACCGATGCCTGCACTAGCCTTCTATCGGGCTTTGAGGTTAGTAATGCGTTTGTAGGAAGAATATCACAGTATAGACAGTAGCCCCTGATGTTCTGTTTGGTGTTCGGGAAGAAAATGCCGAACAGAGGATCGAGAAGAAATATCGCAGGAGTTTAACATAAGTTGTCTGTGTGAATAAGCAGGCATCGCTGCAGGCTGCCACCGCTCATGCTGCGGAGGTCTCCGGACTGAAGCAGAAACTGGAGCGGGCCGAGGAAGAGCTCGACCTCGTGAAGAAGCAGTTGGAGGATAGCCAAGGTATGCAGTAACCTACGGGTACATTTTAAGAAAAAAAATGAATAGTCCGTCCGGACTGAGGTGTCATAAACTTTATTAGGGGCCACGACTGAGGTGGCAGCCCTCAAGAAGGTGTTGGCCAAGGCCGAGGACAAAGCGTTCACGGCGCACCTCCGTCAGAGGGTGTGCGGCGCCTCTATATCGGGCCGCATCACGGCGCACCTCTGTTGGAGTCCGTCTGCGGTTATCGGCCCGGGTGTGACTAGGTTTGTCACGTCCGAATAGGTAGCCGTCATCCCGAGTCGGGAAGCATCCTCGTGATCCGTAGATTGATCTGGTGTGTTCCGCTCTACTGTCCAGCTCTCGCCGAAGGTCGTATGTATGGTCCCGAGCTGTTCTGTCCCTGTTTTTGCGAGGTGGTGGGGCGGGCTGTTGTTCGGCCTGAGTTGCCGTTTTATCCCGACCATGGGGTGGTTGGTCCGCCGCACTATCCCGACCGCGTGGTGGTCGGTCCGCATTGCGTGAGGGAGGTATGGGATCTGGTGCCTCCTCATCGAACCGAGGTAGTAGTCTGGACTTTGGGTAACTCTTGACTGGGCGCTTGAGGCCATATTCTTTGGCTGCTAGGACATCAGTCCACCTATCAATGAGCAGGTCTTGATCAGCTTGGAGCTGCTGCTGCTTCTTGTTCAGGATTCTTGCAGTGGCTATTAGCTGGCGCTTGAAGCGCTCCTGCTCGAGGGGTGCCTCAGGCATGATGAAGTCCTCATTGCCGAGGCTCTCATCATCCTCGGAGACTGGACGATAACTATCATCATCTGGATCATTAGGCATGGCCTGTTTATCAGGGTTATCTTCCTGTTGTCTTGTTCCTCCTGTTTCGATGCAGCCCCGACAGGGTCTTCATTGTTTTCGGTGTTGCCCAGAGTACTATTTTCTCCGGTGCCAGTGTCGTCATCTCTTGAGCGACGAGGCTTAGAGCGGCGTTTAGAGCGCCGGCGCTTGGACTGTGTCTCAGAAGGTTTATTCGCAACTGGATCTCCTTTGTCATCGTCACTAGCTTTTTTGGGTGTGTCGACCATGTACACATCATACGAAGAGGTGGCCTTCCAACGTCCAGTAAATGGCGGGTTTTGGCCCTGCTCCTGGTCGGCATCGTCATCCATACCGTCGATGTCTTCGGAGCCATAATCTAGCACGTCGGTTAAGTCATGGACGGTCGCTATGAAGTGGGTGGCGGCTGGGAAGCGAAATTCCCCATCATCAGCCTCTGGCTCGAACTGATAAGTTCTTTAAAGAGTTTATCACATCACCCAAAGGTGAGTGATGGAAGATGTCTGCGGCGCTAAATTCGAAAATCGATAACCGATCCAGCTCGGTGTCCGTAGGCGTACCCGGTCCGGGACTTATAGCCGAAGACGAATCCGGAGTTCCATTGACGCAAATATTGCGGGGTGCCGAGTCCGTGTGCGGCTCCAATGCCGCGGACTCTAGGGCCTCGGATGGCACGATCTGCTCCGGTTCTGAGGCTGTTGCAGCAACAGGGACCATCTCGTGGATGTGGTCCGATGACAGATTTAAGTCATGTTCATCGAGGCGAGGGGGAGCGATCTTTGCAGTCTCAAATCCATTAAAGATCAAGTCTCCACGGATATCCATGATGTAGTTCAAGCTTCCAAATCTGACCTGGTGGCCAGGGGCGTAGCTATCGATCTGCTCCAGATGGCCAAGCGAGTTGGCCCGCAGTACGAAGTCGACGAACATGAGAATCTGTCCAGGGAGGAAGGTTTCTCCTTGGACAGCATCACTATAGATGATTGAAGGGGCCATCGAACTTTTCGTTGATGACACAGTGGAACTCTCAATGAAAGCACCAATGTCAGTGTCAAAACCGGCGGATCTCGGGTAGGGGGTCCCGAACTGTGCATCTAGGATCGATGGTAACAGGAGATGGGGGACACGATCTTTACCCAGGTTTGGGCCTTCTCTATGGAGGTAATACCCTACGTCCTGCTTGATTGATCTTGATGAATATGAGTGTTACAAGAGTTGATCTACCACGTGATCATAATGGCTAAACC
Source organism: Triticum urartu (assembly GCF_056163025.1). Lineage (NCBI taxonomy): Eukaryota > Viridiplantae > Streptophyta > Magnoliopsida > Poales > Poaceae > Triticum > Triticum urartu. Next base: position 514,435,602 of record NC_141879.1, read on the forward strand.
CTAGAAGTCTAGCCTGTATAACTATGGTAATGAGTATGTCCTTTCCGGACTAACTCCTCCGGTTTATATAGACACCGAGGGGATCTAGGGTTTACATAGAGTCGGTTACATAAGAAGGAATCTTCATAGTCGGTCGCCAAGCTTGCCTTCCACGCCAAGGAGAGTCCAATCCGTACATAGGTACAATCTTCGGCCTTCATGTCTTCACAGCCCATCAGTCCGGCCCATGGATAACAGGCCGAACGCCCGAGGACCCCTTAGTCCAGGACTCCCTCAATGGTGCCAAAGAAGGATAAGTCTTGGCGCCTGTGTGTCGATTTCAAAGACCTAAACAAGGCTTGCCCTAAGGACCCCTTCCCACTGCCCCGCATTGACCAAATCATTGATGCAACCGCAGGGCACGACTCACTGTGCTTCCTCGACGCATACTTCGGATACCATAAAATTAAGATGAAGGAATCCGATCAGGCCGCGACAACATTCTTCACTCCGTATGGGCCTTTTTGCTTTAACACTATGCCTTTCGGGCTCAAAAATGCCGGCGCCACCTACCAACGCATGATCCAAACATGCTTGGAAAAACAAATTGGCAAGACGGTGGAGGCATATGTAGATGATGTAGTCATCAAAACCAAACATGTCGAATCATTGGTGGACGACTTGCGCCTCACATTCGACAACCTTTGAACATATGACATACGACTCAACCCGGAAAAATGTGTTTTCAGCGTCCCGGCCAGAAAACTGCTCAGGTTTATTGTTTCCAATAGAGGAATCGAAGCAAATCCGGCCAAAATCCGAGCCCTGTCGTAATTGGCAACACCAACAGACCTAAAGCAGGTTCGAAAACTAGCTGGGTGCGTGGCAACTTTGAGTCGCTTTATCTCCAGACTGGGATAAAATGCACTACCACTTTATCGCCTGTTCCGATGTACCGATCACTTCGAGTGGACGGATGTGGTGTTGGTCGGGTTGGAAGAAATAAAAACTTTGTTAGCAAACAACCCAATCCTGGCTGCACCAAACTTTGGTGAACCCATGCTTTTGTACATATCAGCAACTCACCAAGTAGTGAGCGCTATGCTCGTTGTTGAACGAGAGAAAGAGGGACACAAATTCCCACTCCAAAAACCAGTATATTACGTATCAGAGGTCCTTACACCATGTAAATCCCGATACCCGCACTATCAAAAGATAGCATATGCGGTCTTCATGGCATCTCGAAAGCTGCGACACTACTTTCATGAGTGCTCGATCACGGTGGCCTCTGAAGTTCCGCTCAGTGATATCATAAACAACCGAGATGCCACTGGCCGCATTGCCAAATGGGCTATAGAGCTCTTACCATTCGAAATAACATACAAGCCAAATCCAGCTATTAAATCTCAGGTGTTGGCTGACTTCATCGCCGAATGGACAGAAGCCGAACTCCCTAAAGAGTACAGCTCATACTCCAATTGGGTGATGTACTTCGACGGCTCCAAAATGTTAGCCGGACTGGGGGCTGGTGTCATCCTAATATCCTCTACAGGGGACACAGTCCATTATGTATTACAAATCATGTACACAGATTCCAGTAATGTAGCCAAATATGAAGCGCTCCTGCATGGACTCCGGATGGCCGTTTCTATGGGCATACAACGCCTCGAAGTGCGTGGGGATTCGAACCTCACGATATCCCAAATAAATGGAGAATTCAACGCAAATGATCCAAAGATGGCGGCCTACCACAATGCCATACTTAGAATATCCGCTCGATTTGAGGGGCTCGAGTTTCATCATGTGGCTCGAGATAGTAATCAGGAAGCAGACATCCTTGCTTGTCTGGGTGCTAAACGCGACCCCGTCCCGCCTAAAACCTTTTTGGAGAGGCTTTCCAAACCATCCGTGGTATGGCAGGATGAGAGCGGAACTAACAGTCCGGCACCGATCATACCCCCGGACGCCGAACATGATTCGAATATCATCAGGGTCTCGAGCACCGAGCCAACACCTTTCGCTCATGTAACCATGGCGGTTATTGCTCCATGGACCGAACCCTTCTTGGCATACCTTAATAGGCAGGAGCTCCCTAATGATCAGAACAAGGCCCGACGCATAGTCCGACGCTCTAAGGCCTATAAAGTCCACGAGGGAGAGCTCTACAAGAAAAGCACCACCGGAGTCCTTCAAAGATGTATCTCCGAAGAGGAGGGGTGGCACCTCTTGGCAGAAATACATGCTGGCCTCGGTGGCCATCACACCGTAGCCCGGGCCCTAGTAAGTAAAGCCTTCCGTACAGGCTTCTTCTGGCCCACGGCCCGAGTAGATGCACATGCCCTTGTTCAGCGTTGTGTAGGATGCCAACTCTTCGCCAACCAAAACCATATGCCACCCACTGCCCTGAGAACTATCCCCATTACCTGGCCTTTTGCAGTCCGGGGGTTAGATATGGTCGGACCCCTTAAAGGGGGAAGCCATAAGAAAAAATACCTGCCGGTTATGGTGGATAAATTCACTAAATGGATAGAGGCCAAACTAGTAAAAATAGCTGAATCCGAACCAGTGATAGATTTCATATCCGGCATCGTACACCGTTATGGTGTCCCACACAACATTATCACTGACAACGGTTCTAACTTTACAGCCAATGAGGTAAAAATTTGTGTGCTAACCTGGGCATCAAGCTCGATTATGCCCCCTATATCACCCTCAAACAAAAGGTCAAGTCAAGCGGGCCAATGGCCTGATAATGAGCGACATCAAACCCAAACTAGTGCGATCCCTAAAGGAGTCAGATAAACACTGGGTCGAGGAACTCGGTTCTGTACTCTGGGGGCTGCGGACCATGCCCAACTGCACGACCAGATACACACCATTCTTCATGGTGTATGGCGCAGAGGCTGTCTTACCCTGCGATATTATTCATGATTCACCCCGAGTGCGCATGTATGAAGAGAGAGAGAGAGGTCGAGCTCGACCGGTAGGACGATTTAGATGGCCTGGAGGAGGAGCGCGATGTCGCCAAAGCTCGTTTCGCATTCTATCAACAACAAGCTTGAAGATACCAAAGCAGAAAAGTGCGGGCAAAGACTTATAACACCGGTGAGATTGTTTTACGCCTCCCAGAGAAGAAAAATGACAAGCTCAAACCAAAATGGGAAGGTCCCTTCATTATAGATGAAGTTTTGATGGGAGGAGCCTACTGCCTTCGCAATGCATCAGATAATCGCTTGGAACCGAACCCTTGGAACGCTGCTCGGCTCCGAAGATTCTACGCATAAGTATGGTCATGCTTCTTATTTGTTCTTCTATCTCCTTTTCATTTTTTCCTTTTCTTTTCTATATATATGTTTCCCATGATGTGTTCGGACATGCCGAACACCCGAGGGGTACACATCGTTAAATGTATACACTCCGCCAAGACTGGGGGCTTCTGTAAGTAGAAGCTTATTATTATATGAAGCCTAGAGCTGACAATACATTTGCCGTTTGCGGATATACATCCTTTCTTGACATTATATGCACCTCTATGAATTAAGTTTTTGCCAAGCTTGGTTGCCTGGCTCTTGTGCTTATGCCCTATGTTCCCGCTTGTTCGGCTAGGGCATAAAGGGAGCAACTCTGCGATTGTTACAACTAGGTCATCCGGACATGTACCTCAGATGGGTGAATCCGAAAGCTAGCGTTCTTAAGAGAATAATTGGTCAGCGGACAAATGACGAACTGCCTTCATTGCAATTTAAAACTCCCAAAATATAAAGCTTCCTGTGATTTTTTAGCATCACATCTTAGGCATGCATAAATAACACATGATGACCCAGGGAGAGGAACCCTTAAGGGAACTATTCTCTCTGGAAGATGTTTCTTACGTTAAAAAGTAATATAACATAACTCCCCGAATACAGTTTGTCTGTTCAAGCACCATGACCGGATTGCCTGGTTTCCGAACATACTTGGTGTTTACCATAGGTATAGTATTCGGAAACACTCCAACCCTTGGGTTTCGAAGGTTGAAGCAGAAGGTCTGCCATGACAATATTTTTAAAGTTCGGCCGGAGATAACTTTGGTGATAAAGTGCATTGTTACATGGAATCAAACGCCTACTCTTCATCTATACCATCTATAAGGCTGTCTAGTTTACAGTCCTATTGTGAAAATTTGGCGGCTGTCTTTACTTGGTCGTACACCAAGCTAACCGGAATTTCTTGTCCGTCTGGTCCCCGAGGTCTGACCTGGGCCATATGATTCGGATCAAGTCTGATATACCGCGTCTTCACCATGGCCCAGGCTTCTCACGCACCTTCTCGACATGCTGATGCCTTCCATAGTCCAAAGTGGCATCGAGCTCCCTTGAATAAATTCATGATCTCCTCCATAATTTCCGGTGAAGAATCAGATGGCCACAAAGCCTTAACCATGTTCCTCATGGCTTTCCGAGCTCGCTCGTGCACTTGGCATGGCTCTTGCAGCAAGTCGCCTTGAAATCCGAACACTTCTCCCTCGGGCCACCCGGTTAACAAACCTACATGAACAATTTCGTAAAACTTTCCATCAGGGTACCGTATGAAAGTCATGATAAAGGACATACTGAATATGCTGCCTTTCAGTTTTCTATTCTCCTTCAAGGCATCCGACAGTTGGGCTCGTACGTCCTTTAGCTCTTTGGATTGCTTGATGTTTGCATCCTGTAATTTGTTCTTCTCATCAATGGTCCGTGTTAATATGCGTTGACCAGCGGCTTCTTGCCCTTCGGCATGTTGCTTGTCCGCCTGAGCACCCTTTAGCCTCTCCTCCAACTGCTCTGTCGACCTTGTCGCTGAAAACAAAACAATGCATATTTAAAAAACATTGTTCGGGAATTCGGTAACTGGTAACTGCTCGGTCAACTACTGATTAGTGATTAATCAGTTAATCAACCATTTAACTGAATTAATCGGTCGATCATTAATCAGCTGCACATGAGAATATATTGGCAACATGTAACTAGTTTTTCACGTATTGTACACCACATAATCAAATGCTCATAGGTACGTATTATACATTTATACTAAAATATGAGAAATCAGCCCCACAATAGGTAGAATTGTTACCTGGACGGTTTGGTCATGATGCATCCAAACCGGAAGGCAACAAACCTGCAGAATTGATGATAGAAGATAGATATGCATTTGTATATGCTCTAAACTTGTCAAGATAAATGAGTAAACGACAGCCATACATGTGAAAACAAGCAGCCACACATGAGACATGATAGGATAAATTAAAATGACAGCCACACAACTTGGCAATATGCAGCCACACATAACAAGATAAATAGCAGCCACACATGTGAACATGGAATAATTCACTACAAGGTTCAACACAAATAACATAATAGGTATTAGGTAATAAGGCTCATAGACCACAAATACTCAAATAGTTACCTGACCCATCACCGATTAATCGGTTTGACAACCAGTTAATCGCCTGACAACTGATTAAATGCCAGTTAATCGGCTTGATCATTTAATGAACCGAGTATGTGTTATTCGCCTTAGTTAGGCACTGAGTAGTGATTAAATGGGCATTTAAATGGTAACTCGGCCGAGTTCTTGAACAGTGTTAAAAAATCATTGTTGGCGCAAAATCGTATTTTCCGGACACTGTTGTGCTTACCATCAGGTGCCTTCTGGGAATTCTTCAAATTTTCCAGTTCGGCGGTGACAACAGTTAGCTTGGTCCAACATTATTCAAGCTCCTTGGACAATGCGTTATTTTTCTTCGTGAGTACCTGATGATATAACGACCCTTAAATCAGTTGGGCCAACTCCTTCATGTCTCGGGGGCTACTGGCATACGACCATGCAAAATTGTGTCAAACTTTACCTGTATTTTTGTTAAGAACATCTGTATAACTCCGGCAAGGCCATCTCGAGCGGCTCAGATATAAGCATCCGTCAAGCTCAGTGCGGTGAATTCTTGTTCAGACAAAGCCAGAGTATGCATAGCTTCCTTCAAACGACAGTGATTCATCACGCTCTCCACTTCGGAATTCGTGACCGACACGTCATCCGAATCCTCTTGAGGAGGAAGAACGGGCACGGCATTTGCTTGCGTCCTAGCGGGCGAGTTCAACACTGGATTAGTGGGCATTTGGCTAATTGGGCGTTTTCGCACCGTTTGCCACGTACTCCTCCTAAAAATAAAAAGGGCAGAGACTCTTAACGATCCAAACTCATGCCTAGGCATGTATTAAGTACACATACCTCTTGGAAGACTCTGAAGTCTCCATGGTACTCCCGGTCCCTTTCTGTTTTGAACGACGGCCTTGTGTGGGGGCCGTCCTCGAGGAGACACGATCCTTGGAGCGTCGATCCTGTTAAAGATCCAGATCAGTATAATGGATAAGGGTACAGATGGGGACCTCTTCTTAAAAAGCCTCCGGATGCTCACAATGCAGAATGGGTAAATGCAAGGGTAGTCGGCGATGATGGCCACTTCCGAACCGTCAAGGCTCGCCTGATAGAATACCCCATCGTCAAATTCTACATATATATATCTGGATCCTCGCAAAAGCCAGGATCTTTGTCGCGATTATGATCCTCTGGCTGGGGAGCAGGACAGTGGACGTCCTCGATAATCCTCCTCCATGACTAGTTGGTGGTAACAGAAAGTACATCCGATTAGTGTATGTAATGCAGTAAAATAAGCACAGACGAATCGAAATCTTACCCATTCGATAGGGGTGTACATGGAATAGGCCTCCCGGAAGTCTTCTTTTTCGCCCTTGTACAGATCGGCCAAAATTGAAGCCAGTTCGGTTGGGGTATCCGGACCCTGCCGTCTGTAACGCAATGCATCATCTTCTTCGTTGTAACACCATAAAGGAGTTACTATGGATTGAAGAGGCTGCACACACCTCTTTATTACGATCACCATGACTTCTACTATTGAGAGTTCAGAATGGGCCAGCAGCCTGACCTTGCTGACCAACCTCTGTATCTCCGCACTGTCCACTTCTTTGGGACTTTAGGGACGCCCGTTGATGCGCTTCTTTAGAGGAGCACTGGAAAATTCAGGGAGACCGCGCCTAACTAGATCCGGCAATGGAACATCATCCATATAGAACCACTCCGAAGACCACTGTGGGTATGCTTCTTTGGGAGTTCCTACGGGGTATCCGTATCCGACAATGCGCCATACTTCGACGCCTCCCACTTCAAATATAGAACCTCCTTTGTGACGGGGGACGAGGCAGAAGAATTTCTTCCATAAACCGAAATGGGCCTCGATGCTTAGGAATAACTCATAGAGGGCAACAAAGCCTGAGATGTGCAGAATCAAATCTGGGGTGAGGTTGTGCAGTTGGATGCCGTAAAATTCCAATAACCCCTGGAGGAAGGGATGGATTGGAAATTCCAGGCCCTGTAACAGGAACGGGACGAAGCACACCCTTTCCTCCTTGTTGGGGATGGGGAAGTTCTCGGCTATTGCATCATTACCGATTGAATATAGTCCCGCTCGACGGGAACTAGATCTGCGAGGGGGAGGTAGCCCTGCTTCTGAAGCCGGCTTAGTTGAATATGAGGCACGAAGTAACTCTACCAATCGCCCTCTTGAGGGCCATGGGGACACGAAGAGGAGCCTGGGGCGCTGGCCATGACGAGGGCTTTTGTTCTGTGGCTAGATTTGGCCCTTTTTTCCTTCTATGCGGTGCGAGATGGCCTTGGAAGATCCATATCCCTTTATATAGGCGCCGCCTGAGCATTGTGAAGGGTTTATTTGAAAAAAAGACATGGACCATTCATATTCGCCCTGCGCGTGAATATCGAAGTGACATCAGGGGGAATTGTAAAACACGTTGAGGTTGTCGCCGGATTATTGACAGTCCGAATTATAATGAAGAACCCGCCTTGCGAAGCCGAATACATGAGCCGAAGGCTGCATCGTCATTGAAGGCAAGTTTGGGGGCTACTGAGGGAGTCCTGGATTATGGGGTCCATGGGTGTACGGGCTGTGTAGCATGAGCCGGACTGATGGGCCATGAAGATACAAGATAGAAGGCCTCCCCCCGTGCCCGGATGGGACTCTCCTTTGCGTGGATGGCAAGCTTGACATCCGGATGTGTAGTTTCCTTTCTTTGTAAACCGACTTTGTACAACCCTAGGCCCCTCCGGTGTCTATATAAACCGGAGGGTTTAGTCTGTAGAGGCTATCAAAAATCACATAGGCTAGACATCTAGGGTTTAGCCATTACGATCTTGAGGTAGATCAACTCTTGTAACCCCTATAATCATAAAATACAATCAAGCAGGATGTAGGGTTTTACCTCCATTAAGAGGGCCCGAACCTGGGTAAATATTGGGTCACCCTTGTCTCCTATTTCCTTCGATCCTCAGATGCACAGTTTGGGACCCCCTACCCGAGATCGGCCGGTTTTGACACAGACACCATGCTCGATAGTTCTTGTGCTGGTTCTTCTATGAAGAAGACTATTGAATTCCGGTTGGATCTTTTGGAAATAATTAAATGCAACTCTGAAGATTGGGAACTCGACAAAGATAAAGAGTCAGGTATTAAACTTAAGTATGATTGTGTTAAATCTTTTATGGATACTGATGCTTTTCAAAAGTTTAGCACTAAATATGGACTTGACTCTGAGATAGTAGCCTCCTTTTGTGAATCATTTGCTACTCATGTTGATCTCCCTAAAGAGAAGTGGTTTAAATATCACCCACCTATTAAAGAAGAAATTAAAGAACCGGTACCATTTGAAGAAGAAACTATACTTTATAATGTTGATCCAGTTGTTCCTTCTGCTTATATTGAGAAACCACCTTTCACTGTTAGGATAAAGGAACATGCTAAAGTTTCAACTGTGGTTAACAAAAGCTATATCAAACACCTAAACCTGATGAACAAATTAAAGTAGAACCTAGTATTTCTATGGTTAAAGATCTCTTGGAAGAAGATACAGATGGGCATGTTATTTACTTCTATGAAGAAGCTTCTAGAATTGCTAAACCCAATAAAAAAGATAAACATAGACCTGTTGTTGGCATGCCTGTCATCTCAGTTAAAATAGGAGATCGCTGTTATCATGGTTTATGTGACATAGGTGCTAGTATGAGTGTTATTCCTTTTACCTTATATCAAGAAATTATGAATGACATAGCACCCGCAGAGATAGAAGAAATATATGTTACTATTAAACTTGCTAATGGAGACACTATATCACCAATTGGGATTGTTAGATATGTTGAAGTCTTGTGTGGGAAAATAAAATACCCTACTGATTTTCTTGTTCATGGTTCCCCACAAGATGACTTTTGTCCCATTATCTTTGGTAGACCTTTCTTGAACACCGTTAATGCTAGAATAGACTATGAGAAACAAACTGTCGGTGTTAGTTTTGGTAATGAGTCCCATGAGTTTAATTTTTCCAAGTTGAGTAGAAAGCTTCATGAAAAAGAAATGCCTAGTAAGGATGAATTAATAGGTCTTGCTTCTACTGTTGTTCCACCTACTAATCCTTTAGAACAATAATTGCTAGACAATGAAAATGATTTTCATATGCATGAAATAAATGAAATAGATAAGATTTTCTTTGAACAACGTCCTCTGCTTAAACACAATTTGCCTATTGAAACTCTAGGAGGTTCTCCTCCACCTAAAGGTGATCCTGTGTTCGAATTAAAACAATTGCCAGACACTTTGAAATATGCTTATCTTGATGAAAAGAAGATATATCCTGTTATTATTAGTGCTAACCTTTCAGAACATGAAGAAGAAAGATTTATGAAAGTGCTAAGGAAGCACCGAGCTGCTATTGGATATACTCTTGATGTTTTAAAGGTCATTAGTCCCACTCTATGTCAGCACAAAATTAATATTGAACCTGATGCTAAACCCGTTGTTGATCACTAACGTCGGTCAAATCCGAAGATGAAAGAAGTGGTAAGAACAGAAATATTAAAACTTCTGGAAGCAGGTATAATCTATCCTATAACTGATAGTAGATGGGTAAGTCATGTTCATTGTGTCCCTAAGAAAGGAGGTATAACTATTGTTCCTAATGATAAGAATGAACTTATTCCACAAAGAATTGTTACAGGCTATAGAATGGTAATAGATTTTAGAAAATTAAACAAAGCAACTAGAAAAGATCATTACCCTTTGCCTTTTATTGATCAAATGCTTGAGAGATTATCTAAGCACACACACTTTTGCTTCCTTGATGGATATTCTAGTTTTTCACAAATACCTGTTTCTCAACCTGATTAAGAAGAGACTAATTTTACTTGTCCTTTTGGAACGTATGCTTATAGACGTATGCCTTTTGGTTTATGTAATGCACTTGCTACCTTTCAAAGATGTATGACTGCTGTATTCTCTGACTTCTGTGAAAATATTGTTGAGGTTTTCATGGATGACTTTTCTGTTTATGGGAAGTCTTTTGATGATTGTTTAAGCAATCTTGATCGAGTTTTACAGAGATGTGAACAAACAAATCTTGTCATGAATTGAGAGAAGTGCCACTTTATGGTCAATGAAGGCATTGTCTTGGGTCATAAAATTTCTGAAAGAGGTATTGAAGTGGACGAAGCTAAGGTTGATGCAATTGAGAAAATGCCATGTCCTAAAGATATAAAAGGTATTCGTAGTTTCTTAGGTCATGTTGGTTTCTATAGGAGATTTATCAAAGACTTTTCAAAAATTTCTAGGCCTCCCACTAGTCTCTTGCAAAAGGATATTCCCTTTGTTTCTGATGATGATTGTTTAGAAGCCTTTGAAACACTCAAGAAAGCCTTAATTTCTACACCTATATATTGTTCAACCGCCTGATTGGAACTTGCCTTTTGAAATTATGTGTGATGCTAGTGATTATGCTGTTGGTGCTATTCTAGGACAAAGAGTTGATAAGAAACTTAATGTAATTCATTATGCCAGTAAAACTCTAGATAATGCTCCAAGAAATTATGCTACTACTGAAAAGAATTCTTAGCAGTGGTGTTTGCTTGTGATAAATTTAGGCCTTATATTGTTGATTCCAAAGTAACTGTTCACACAGACCATGCTGCTATTAAATATCTTATGGAAAAGAAAGATGCTAAACCTAGACTTATTCAATGGGTTCTCTTGTTATAAGAATTTGATTTACATATCATTGATAAAAAAGGAGCTGAGAACCGAGTAGATTATAATTTATCTAGGCTTGAAAATGTGCTTGATGACCCACTACCTATTGATGATAGTTATCATGATGAGCAGTTAGCTGCAATAAATGTTTATCATAGCACTCCTTGGTATGCTGACTATGCTAATTACATTGTTGCTAAATATTTACCACCTAGGTTTACATACCAACAAAAGAAAAAAAATTCTTCTATGATTTAAGACATTACTTTTGGGATGACCCACATCTTTATAAAGAAGTAGTAGATGGTATTATTAGACGTTGTGTACTAATGACTCTTCAAGCTACGTCGGTATTTCCCCAAAGAGGAAGGGATGATGCAGCACAGCGGCGGTAGGTATTTCCCTTAGATATGAAACCAAGGTTATTGAACCAGTAGGAGAACCAAGCAACACAACATAAACAACCCCTGCACACAGATAACAAATCCTTGCAACCAGATGTGTTAAAGGGGTTGTCAATCCTTTTCGGGGTACGACGCCTCAAGATAGGCAAACAGACGTGATATAAATTTGTAGTAGATTGATAGATCGAACGCCAAAGAAAATAAATAAGAATAAATTGCAGCAAAGTATTTTGGGTTTTTGGTTTAATAGATCTGGAAATAAAAGCAAATAAAAATAGACCGCAAAGGCAAATATATGAGAAAGAAGACCCAGGGGCCGTAGGTTTCACTAGTGGCTTCTCTCCAGAAAAATAACAAATGGCGGGTAAACAAATTACTGTTGGGCATTTGATAGAACTTCAAATAATTATGACGATATCCAGGCAATGATCATTATATAGGAATCACGTCCAAGATTAGTAGACCGACTCCTGCCTGCATCTACTACTATTACTCCACACATCAACCGCTATCCAGCATGCATCTAGTGTATTAAGTTCATGGAGAAACAGAGTAATTGTAACATCCCAAAGTTTCAATTTGGAATGTTATACATTAGATCATCACTGCATATCATATTTTATTTGCTTTTGGCTGGATCCAGACATTCTACGCAACTCAAGGACCCACAGAGAGAGTTGGGGGTTTCGTTATTTTCATATTTGAGTTTTCTCAAATTTTGAAGATAGGATCATTTGATTTTATTTATTTTATCTTAAATTATTTCCATTATAGAAATATGAGAGAGGGAATAAAATGACTTTCCCAAAATAAAGAAATATTGAGGATTTAATAAAAAAAATCAAATAAGATTTTATTTCAGAGTTTTGGCTAGTTTTATTTGAATTTAGGAAAAATTGCACGTTTTTCAAAACTTCATTTCAGGGCCAAGAAAATGTTCATCTCGTTCTAAATATTTTAGTAAGGCGGTGAAAATTTATTTTGGCATTTTTTAGAATTTAATTTAATTTTCTAGAATTTTTCTTAGTTTCGACGGAATTGTTTTTAAAAAAAAACTGTTCGCGTGCCAGACTGGGCCGAAGGCCCAGCCGAGCCGGGCCACGCCCACGTCGCCGCCATCTCCCGCACCGGCTCGGGACCGGAGTCCCGAGCGAAGTCGTCGCCGCCGCCCGAGTCCGGGAGGAGCACGCCTCCCGAACCGACCCCTTCCCCAAGCCACCTCGCTCCCCCTCTCATAAATACCCGCCGCCGCCACCCGCCCCGCCTCCCGCAGCCGCCGCTCGCCGCCGCTTGCCGTGCCCGCCGCCGCCGACGCCCGCGCCGCCTGCCGCCGACACCGCCCCGCCCCGCCGGAGCCCCGAGCCGCCGGAGTCCAACGAGGTAGCCGCGCCGTTCGCTGCCGGTTTTCCGGAGAAAACCGATCCGGTTTTTCCTTGAAAACCCTATTTTTTTTATTTTTATTAGATCAGTTTTATTGGTTCTTTTAGCTAGCGAGCGTTCTCTCGTTCGTTCGTTTTAACGGACGAGTTCACCGTTTAGTTTCAGATAACAAACATTCGTTCGTTAATCTGTTCGTTAGTTTTTCTTTTTCTCGGATTTTCTGCGATTATTTCTGATCGCGATTTCTGATCTGATTTTCGTTTTAGTTTAACTTTTCGCTCGTTTATTGAATCAGGCGATTCAAGCGCCTAGAGTTTCATCTTGAAACCCTCTTTCCGTTTAACCAACTCAAACAAGTTTTTGCTTCTGTATAATTTGACTTAGGTCCAGATTAGTAATCGAAGCTTGTTTTCTTTCGCCGTTTGACTTTCGTTGTCTCGTTTGATTTGTTTCTTTTGCAAACCGGAGTTCTTAAGTTGAACCTTCTGGTTAGATCTCTTATTTGAGTTTTACCTGTGCATTAGATGAGTACTTATAGTATGCTTGTTTGTTTGTTTGTTTGTTTGCGATAGAGTACCCGGAGTGCGCCGCTTGCTACTTCGAAGCTCTAGGTTTCGCGGATCATCAGCAAGGCAAGTAACACTTTGATCATACCTTTTACTACCTAGTTTTATTGCATTAGATCAACCCTCAAGCCATTGCATGAATAGGATCTGATTAATATGTGGGTTTTGGGAAGTAGATGAGGTAGTACCTATTACCTGTTTTATTATCAAACCCTGGAGTTACTTCTACGTTTGCTTATGCCATGCTATGCTTGTTGACGTGGATTGGGTTTGAGTGTATCCATGACAGATGTGAGAATGTTAATTAATGGTTCAACTTAAGGTGGCAACTTTAATACACATCTGGGTGGATTGAGGCACCTGGGTATTCCAGCGATTGCCTGTTTTTTTCTTTATGGACCGCCACCCAGGCTCAAAGGGATCATGAGATTATTCATACTAGAAACTTCCGTGTGCAGCCACAAGCTACTATGGGCTCTAGCATAGTTGATTAAGTCGTGCGAACTCTTATAGTGGTAGAGTAGCAGATGTAGGGGAAAGTAGGTGTAACGGTCTACCCGATCATAAGGTGCTAGCGCTTCTGAAAGACTATGTCTCGGTCATCCGTTTCTCAAACATCATGTAGTGCGAGAAATCCAACGGAGGAGTTCAAGTCTTGTGGGGAAAAGTGCACAAACCTCTGCAGAGTGTATAAACTAATCATGGTTAGCCGTGTCCCCGGTTATGGACGTCTTGAGTATCTAGTACTTGGATTATCATGTGAATCTCATCATGTGACTTTTAATTAATTTTGTTGGGTTTTAATGATGATATTTAATTGGGATTGAGAGGGTGTCTACACTCTCAATGTTTAACTACCACCATGATAGTTAAATTAAATTTATTCCTTTGAAGTAGGGAAAAACTGGCTTTATGCAAAACTGTAACCATAGAGCTTTCCACCAGCCATATATGCTTGTAGTATAGCCTATTTCTATTCACTACTCTCTATGTGTTATAATGCCAGCATATTCCATGTGCTGACCCGTTTTCGGGCTGCAACATTCATGTTACAAACTTTTCAGACGACGAGTAAGGAGCCTTAGGTCGTGGTTCTATACTTAGTGATGCCGTTGGAGTTGATGGACTCACTTATCTTTCAAGCCTTCCGCTGTTATCGTTATTAGATGGCCTTAAGCCATATTATTTTGTAATAAGTTCTCTTTTGAGACATTCGATGTAATAAGTGTGTGATTGCTACTCTGTTATAAATCCTTCAAGTACTATGCATGTCAGCATTACTAATCCAGGGATGACACTGATGCACAGAGATCGGACCGTTTGAGGTCTGGTCGCTACAAGATGGTATCAGAGCATACGCTGACTGTAGGACACGACCACTAAGATAAAGACCTAGATCACTATTCTCTTCTCATCTTTTCTACTCTTTTAGGATGGCAGATGCAAGGAACAAGTTCACTCAACCGGATGAAGATACACCCTTTGGACGCCACCTGAAGGAAGTCACTAAGTACCTGAACATCGGAGTACCAAGCTTCACCAGGACCTACAACGCCACTTTACCCAAAGAGGAGCGCTGGATGATTCAAGTTCAAGTCCCAGGAAGGACGTTCACGCCAGTCACCAAGCCCATAGAGTTTTTCTTTGATGCACAAACCTGGAGTCTAGGAAAGAGCATGGCAGCCCACATCGCCATGGGACGTATTGGAGAGGTTTACTGCAATGATCTCAAGGATACTGTCTACCAGATTTCTGGGCGCCGAGATGAGCAATGGGAGATGATCAGCACTAGGAAGGATAGATCAATCGCAACTTTTATCCAGGAGTTAAACCAGCACATCCGACGTCAGGAGAACTAGATGTGCGCAAGCATGATAGATCTGAAGAAGGCGATGACAAGAATCACAGAGCTGGAGGAAGAACTCAAGGCTACACGTGAAGATTATGAGGAGGAAATCGTCATACTAGTGGAGAAGAATGACGACCTGATTAAGAAGATCGAAATATTCATGGGAGACCCTACACCAGTAGAAGAAGATGAAGAACCCAAGGAGATTCGCCCGGAAGACTACATCATCATCGACGACACCGACTCTGACCTGAGTGATGATGACTATGAAGACGAAGCTGGAGCAGATATCATGGAGTCTGCAACCCGAGGAATATTTCTAGTAGACCACCACATCAGTAGTAGTATTCCACCATGTAAATAGAGTAGTCCGAGCACTTTTGCGATAGTTAGACCGATTGTATGACTGGATTGATTGATTGAGTGAAATGTTTGTGTTTGTCTCATGTGCATATGGGTAGTGTTTTCTCATTAGACCTCATTCTATTCTAATCTCTTCCCTCTAAACCCATCAGATGCCTCCGAGATGTGACAATGGATTTGCATTTCCATCGGAGCTCACTCAGTTGATCCAGCAGCAGAATGCGTTGATGCAGTTGCTAGTCCAGAGTCAGAATCAGGGGAACAACAACAACAACCCACCACCACCACCACCTGTTGATCACTTAACCCGTTTCCTTAGACTGAATCCGCCGGTGTTCTCCAGTAGCACCGAGCCTATAGTAGCAGATGATTGGCTCCGCAAGATTGGAAGGGAGTTAATCACTACAGGATGTACTGACGCTGAGAAGGTGCATTTTGCTGCACATCAGTTGGATGGACCAGCAGCATCATGGTGGGAGAATTACACTGTCACCTACCCTATAGCCACGGTGACATGGGACCAATTTCAGCAGGCTTTCCGTACAGCCCATGTTTCAGCAGGAGCTCTGGCCATGAAGAAGCGTGAGTTTCACAACTTGCGCCAAGGAGGACGGACAGTTGGCCAATACGTGGATGAATTTAGTAAGTTAGCACGTTATGCCCCGGATGACGTTGCTACGGATGCAGCTAAGCAGGAGAAGTTTCTGGAAGGACTGAATGATGAGTTGAGTATGCAGTTGATGGTAGCAACTTTCAACAAGTACCAGGAGTTGGTAGATCGTGCTCTTATGATTGAAGGGAAGCAACAACAGATTGAGAACCGCAAGAGGAAGTATGGACAAGGGAAATACAATTCAGGAGCTCAGAAGAAGCCACATTTTACCCCGAAAACAGGAGGACATTTTCAGCATACCCATGGAGGAGGGAGTTTGCATAATCATAATGGCCCCAAGAATGGTAATGGGAATGGGGGGAGCAATGGTCAGAATCGTACCAACCCATCAACCCCAGCCAAGAGAGACCTAAGCCAAGTCACTTGTTATAAGTGTCAGAAGACCGGACATTATGCGAATGAATGTCCTGAAGCCCAGAATGGAAATGGCAATGGAAGCTCTGGGAAGAAGCCGAACCCTTTCAACAGGGGACAGGTGAACCACGTTAACGTGGAGGAGGTGGAAGCCCAGTCAGATGCAGTAATAGGTAAGTTTTTGGTTAAGTCATTTACTGCAATCGTTCTTTTGATACTGGTGCATCGCATTCATACATATCAAGGGGATTCGTGGATAAGTATAATTGCCCACCAAGGTTCTTAGAACACCTATGTTAGTAAGCTCACCAGGAGTGGAGTATATGGCCAGTAAAGGATGTTTTCAAGTGCCATTGAGTATAGGTAGGCATGTGTTTCCCTCGGATTTAATCATTTTGGAATCATAAGGTTTGGATGTAATTCTGGGTATGGATTGGCTATCAATGTATGGAGGAAACATCGATTGCGCCAGTAAGTCGATTTTGCTTACCACCCCAGAGGGAAGAAGGATTAAGTATGTATCACGGCATGTGCCGAATATGACTCAAGTAAATTCCTTATCAGGAGTTGTACAGGAGGAGGTACCGGTGGTAAAGGATTTTCCGGATGTATTTCTAGAAGAGTTGCCAGGCATGCCACCGGATAGAGACATTGAGTTTTTGATTGAGCTTTTGCCAGGCACAGGACCAATATCTAAGAGACCGTATAGAGTGCCTGCAAAGGATTTGGAGGAGATTAAGAAGCAGATTAAGGAGTTACTGGATAAGGGATATATTCGCCCAAGTTCGTCACCTTGGGGATCACCAGTACTTCTAGTGGAAAAGAAGGATGGATCGTTAAGGATGGTTGTTGATTATCGAGGATTGAATGAGGTGACGATCAAGAATAAGTACGCACTGCCGATGATAAATGATTTTTTTGACCAATTGCAAGGAGCTAAGGTATTTTCCAAGATCGATTTGCGATCAGGATACCACCAGTTGAAGATTCGAGAGCAGGACATACCTAAGACAGCTTTTACCACAAGGTATGGGCTGTATGAGCATACTGTTATGTCATTTGGCCTGACTAACGCACCTTATTACTTTATGAACATGATGAACAAAGTGTTTATGGAGTTTTTGGATAAGTTCATCATAGTGTTCATTGATGATATACTGGTTTACTCTAAGAATGAAGAAGAACATAAACAACATTTGCGTTTGGTACTTGGTAAGCTCAGAGAACATCAGTTATACGCCAAGTTTAGCAAATGTGAGTTTTGGTTGAAGGAAGTGGGATTCCTCGGACATGTTATATCAGGAGAAGGAATAGCCGTAGATCCCACCAAGGTTGTCACTGTGACAAATTGGGAAGCCCCAACAATAGTTGGAGAGATCCGGAGTTTTCTTGGACTCGCATGATACTACCGGATGTTCATTGAAAATTTCTCGAAAATTGCAAAACCTATGACAGAGTTGTTGAAGAAGGATACAAAGTTCAAATGGACTGAAGAATGTGAGGCCAGTTTCTAGGAGTTGAAGAAACGTTTGGTTACATCTCCAGTGTTGATTCTTCCAGATCAGCGCAAGGATTATGAAGTATATTGCGACGCTTCACGTCGAGGACTTGGGGCAGTGCTTATGCAGGAGGGAATAGTTGTTTCATATGCCTAACGACAACTTAAGCCCCATGAATTGAATTATGCTACACATGACTTGGAGTTAGCAGCCGTAGTGCACACATTAAAGACGTGGAGACATTTTCTCATCGGAAACCATTGTGAGGTGTACACGGATCACAAAAGTTTGAAATACATCTTCACGCAGAAGGAGTTGAATCTTAGGCAAAGGAGATGGTTGGAGCTCATCAAGGATTATGATATGAGATTACATTATCATCCCGGAAAGGCTAACGTAGTAGCTGACGCATTGAGCCGCAAGAGCCATGTCAACACACTAATGACCGGAGAGTTACCAAAGGAGTTAGCCAAGGATCTTCGTGAGCTATGTTTGGAGATAGTTCTGAGAGGCTATGTAGCAGCATTGGAGATTCAGTCTACTCTGATGGATAAGATCAGAGAAGCTCAGAAGACTGACAAGGAGATTGCCACCATAAAGGAGAAGATGAGCAAAGGAAAAGTTAAAGGATTTCGTGAGGATGAACACGATACCTTATGGTTTGAGGACCGCGTTTATGTGCCTAATGACCCAGAGATCAGGAAGCTAATTCTGCAAGAGGCCCATGATTCGCTGTACTCGATTCACCCAGGAAATACCAAGATGTATTTGGATTTGAAAGACACTTTCTGGTGGACCGGAATGAAGAAGGATATTGCAGAGTATGTAGCAGTTTGTGATGTATGTCAGAGAGTAAAGGAAGAGCATTAGAAGCCAGCAGGAATGCTACAGCCATTGCCGATACCCGAATGGAAGTGGTATAAGCTAGGCATGGATTTTATCACGGGATTACCCAGGACCCGTTCAGGCTATGACTCGATATGGGTTGTAGTCGATCGCTTGACGAAGGTAGCTCATTTCATCCCAGTGAAGACCACTTACACCAGTGCTAAGTTGGCAAAGATATATATGACCAGGATCGTATGTCTGCATGGAGTTCTGAGGAGCATTCTATCAGATAGAGGAACTCAGTTTACCTCAAAGTTCTAGAATCAGTTGCACGAAACTTTGGGTACCAGACTAGAGTTTAGTACAACTTTTCATCCATAGACCGATGGATAGACCGAGAGAGTCAATCAGATTTTGGAGGATATGCTGAGAGCTTGTGCGCTAGATTATGGATCTAGTTGGGATGAAAACTTGCCATATGCGGAGTTCTCTTACAACAACAGTTATCAATCCAGTTTGAAGATGGCCCCTTTTGAAGCCTTGTACGAAAGAAGGTGCAAAACACCATTGTCGTGGGACGAAGTTGGAGATCGCCAGTTATTTGGACCAGATTTGATTAAGGAGTCTGAACAGAAGGTGAAATTGATTCGTGATAGGCTCAAGGTAGCCCAGTCCAGGCAGAAGAGCTATGCAGATTCTAAACGCAAGGAGATAGTTTACGAAGCCGGAGCTAGAGTTTATCTTCGTGTATCTCCACTTCGAGGAGTTAAGCGCTTTGGAGTTAAGGGAAAGTTAGCGCCACGTTTTGTGGGACCATACAAAGTTTTGGAACGCATGGGAGAAGTTGCTTATAAATTAGAATTACCCGAGGGATTGTCAGGAGTTCACGACGTGTTCCACATTTCCCAGTTGAAGAAGTGCCATGTAGAAATGGCGGATATACCGCTGAGAGAGACAGTGCTGCTGGAAGCGATTCAGTTCGATAGTGATTTGACCTATGAGGAGAAACTAGTCAAGATTCTCGAGTATGCCAGCCGAGTCACCCGCAGCAAGGTTATCAAGTTTTGCAAAGTTCAGTGGAGCCACCACACCGAGGATGAAGCCACCTGGGAGCGAGAGGAAGATCTGCTGAAGGACCACCCTCACCTATTTTCTAGCCAACCCGAATCTCGAGGGCGAGATTCATCTTAAGGGGGGTAGGTTTGTAACATCCCAAATTTTCAATTTGGAATGTTATACATTAGATCATCACTGCATATCATATTTTATTTGCTTTTGGACGGATCCAGAAATTCTACGCAACTCAAGGACCCACAAAGAGAGTTGGGGGTTTCGTTATTTTCATATTAGAGTTTTCTTAAATTTTGAAGATAGGATCATTTGATTTTATTTATTTTATCTTCAATTATTTCCATTATAGAAATATGAGAGAGGGAATAAAATTACTTTCCCAAAATAAAGAAATATTGATGATTTAATAAAAAATCAAATAAGATTTTATTTCGGAGTTTTGGCTAGTTTTATTTGAATTTAGGAAAAATTGCACGTATTTCAAAACTGCATTTTAGGGCCAAGAAAATGTTCATCTCGTTCTAAATATTTTATTTAGGCGGTGAAAATTTATTTTGGCATTAGAGTTTTTCTTAGTTTCGGCGGAATTGTTTAAAAAAAACTGTTCGCGCGCACGACTGGGCCGAAGACCCAGCCGAGCCGGGCCACGCCCGCGTCGCCGCCGTCTCCTGCACCGGCTCGGGACCGGAGTCCCGAGCGAAGCTGCCGCCGCCGCCCAAGTCCGGGAGGAGCACGCCTCTCGAGACGACCCCTTCCCCAAGCCACCTCGCCCCCCTCTCATAAATACCCGCCGCTGCCACCCCGCCCCGCCCCGCCTCACGCAGCCGCCGCTCGCTGCCGCTTGCCGCGCCCGCCACCGCCGACGCCCGCGCCGTCCGCCGCCGACGCCGCCCCGCCCCGCCGGAGCCCCGAGCCGCCAGAGTCCGACGAGGTAGTCGCACCGTTCGTCGCCGGTTTTTCCTTGAAAACCCTAGGTTTTTTATATTTATTAGATCGGTTTTATTGGTTCTTTTAGCTAGCGAGCGTTCGCTCATTCGTTCGTTTTAACAGACGAGTTCACCATTTAGTTTCAGATAACGAACGAACGTTCGTTCGTTAATCTGTTCGTCAATTTTTTCTCGGATTCTCCGCAATTATTTCGGATCGCGATTTCTGATCCGATTTTCGTTTTAGTTTAACTTTTCGCTTGTTTATCGGAATCAGTCGATTCAAGCACCTAGAGTTTCGTCTCGAAACCCTCTTTCCGTTTAACCAACTCAAACAAGTTTTTGCTTCCGTAAAATTTGACTTAGGTCCAGATTAGTAATTGAAGCTTGTTTTCTTTCGCCGTTTGAATTTTGTTGTCTCGTTCGATTTTTTTCTTTTGCAAACCAGAGTTCTTAAGTTGAACCTTCTGGTTAGATCTCTTATTTGAGTTTTACCTGTGCATTAGATGAGTACTTATAGTATGCTTGCTTGTTTGTTTGCGATAGAGTACCCGGAGTGCGCCGCTTGCTACTTCGAATCTCTAGGTTTTGCGGATCATCAGCAAGGCAAGTAACACTTTGATCATACCTTTTACTACCCAGTTTTATTGCATTAGATCAACCCTCAAGCCATTGCATGAATAGGATCTGATTAATATGTGGGTTTTGGGAAGTAGATGAGGTAGTACCTATTACCTGTTTTATTATCAAACCCTGGGAGTTACTTCTACGTTTGCTTATGCCATGCTATGCTTGTAGATGTGGATTGGGTTTGAGTGTATCCATAACAGATGTGAGAATGTTAATTAATGGTTCAACTTAAGGTGGCAACTTTAATACACATCTGGGTGGATTGAGGCACCTAGGTATTCCAGCGATTGCTTGTTTTTTCTTTATGGACCGCCACCCAGGCTCAAAGGAATCATGAGATTATTCATACTAGAAACTTCCATGTGCAGCCACAAGCTACTATGGGCTCTAGCATAGTTGATTAAGTCGTGCAAACTCTTACAGTGGTAGACTAGCAGATATAGGGGAAAGTAGGTGTAACGGTCTACCCGATCGTAAGGTGCTAGCGCTTCTGAAAGACTATGTCTCGGTCATCCGTTTCTCAAACATCATGTAGTGCAAGAAATCCAACGGAGGAGATCGAGTCTTGTGGGGAAAAGTGCACAAACCTCTGCAGAGTGTATAAACTAATCATGGTTAGCCGTGTCCCCAGTTATGGACGTCTTGAGTATCTAGTACTTGGATTATCATGTGAATCTCATCATGTGACTTTTAATTAATTTTGTTGGGTTTTAATGATGATATTTAATTGGGATTGAGAGGGTGTCTACACTCTCAATGTTTAACAACCACCATGATAGTTAAATAAAATTTATTCCTTTATAGTAGGGAAAAACTAGCTTTACGCAAAATTGTAACCATAGAGCTTTCCACCAGCCATATATGCTTGTAGTATAGCCTATTTCTGTTCACTATCTATGTGTTACATTGCCAGCATATTCCATGTGCTGACCCGTTTTCGGGCTGCAACATTCATGTTGCAAACTTTTCAGACGACGAGTAAGGAGCCTTAGGTCGTGGTTCTATACTCAGTGATGCCGTTGGAGTTGATGGACTCACTTATCTTCTAAGCCTTCCGCTGTTATCGTTATTAGATGGCCTTAAGCCATATTATTTTGTAATAAGTTCTCTTTTGATATATTCGATGTAATAATTATGTGATTGCTACTATGTTATAAATCCTTCAAGTACTGTGCATGTTAGCATTACTGATCCAGGGATGCCACTGATGCACAGAGATCGGACCGTTTGAGGTCTGGTCTCTACAGTAATGCAATAAGAACGATGACTGATGTAGACAAGATCTATCTATGACCCCATCGGTTTATCCTTAGTAGCAACGATACATATGTGTCGTTTCCCTTTCTGTCACTGGGATCAAGCACCGTAAGATTGAACCCACTACAAAGCACCTCTTCCCATTGCAAGATAAATAGATCAAGTTGGCCAAACAAAACCCAAATAACGGAGAAGAAATACGAGGCTATAAGCAATCATGCATATAAGAAATCAAAGAAACTCAAATAACTTAAGCCATCTAGCTACTAACTACGAACCCGAAGGTCTACGAAGAACTACTCACGCATCATCGGAGAGGCACCAATGGAGGTGGTGAACCCCATCCGAGATGGTGTCTAGATTGGATCTAGTGGTTCTGGACTCTGCAGCGGCTGGATGAATATTTCGTCGACTCCCCTAGGGTTCTAGGATTTTGGGGGTATTTATAGAGCAAAGAGGCGGTCCGGGGGCACCTGAGGTGGCACTACTAGGAAAAGGCCTACTAATGGCACACCAGTTTTGCCTACTAATGGCGCATCACTGGTGCGCCATTAGTATCACGCCACTAGTATTTATTACTAATGGCGCACCACCCAGTGCACCATTAGTATATAACACCATGCGCCATTAGTATGCCTCCCAGGGGGGCATATTTAACCATGTGCTTTGGCATATTAATGGCGCACTATTGGGTGATGCGCCATTAGTGTGATTATAACAGTGCGCCATTAGTGTCTTGTGTGGTGCGCCACTAGTATGAATATTAGGGATTTTTTTTCATTTCTGATATTTTCACATGTTAAAAAATATTAGAGATAACATACAACACAGGTATGCTTAGCTTACATATAGGGGGCCATATGTAACGATGTTACCTGCGTCCACCAGATCATATCCAACACACAAGTTTCGTCATATATACATACATAGCCAACACATAGTTCCATCGTTACATATTACAAAAGTTTCACAATGTTCATTCAACACCGTTATCCATCAATTCACAAAAGTTTCACATTGATACAAAATAAAAACACAAATGGAAAAGAAGCACTCCATCCAGGCAAGCTTCCGTGAATTAAATCAAATCTGCAAAATGATAAACAAGAAGTTAGAAGAAGAAGAAGAAGAGAAGAAGAAGAAGACTAGAAGAAGAATAAGAAGAAGAATAAGAAGAAGACTATAAGCTTATTATGTAAACTTGATCATTTTGTGCTAACATAAGTAATTTTGGAGCTAACCTATAGGAAACTAAGCATATAAGCTCTAAGTTAGCATATTAGAGCCAACTGAAGTAAAATGAAGCTAACCTATGCCATTTTGGATAAGAAGAAGACTATAAGCTTATTATGTAAACTTGATCATTTTGTGCTAACATATGTAATTTTGGAGCTTCCTGAACAATACCCTGACAGAAAACATAGGACAAGCAATGAATTTCTATAACTAGTAAGAACAAGGGGATGATTTTAGCAAGTTAAGTGCAGCTCTAGCACCCTGTGCATGAAATGTATCATGTATCAAACCATTAATTAACTGCTGAACCTAATTGGCTACTACTCCCTAATGCACTCTAGGCTGTCAAAGTATAGCACAGGAGCAACGATATTAAACCTAGTAGCACTACTGAACCTAATTGAACCTAGGAAATACTCCAACTGAATGATGGACCATGCATGTTCTATCTCACTACTAAACCCCAAGAGAAAAATTCAGTAACAAATGGAGTAACAGATTAACAAATTACAATACACAAGAACTAAACTTTGGTTAACTGAATGCATTAGCTACTGAGTTGTCCAGATTAACAAACTACAGTGCACGAATCGCATGTCATCATCAGTAACAAAATTCAGATTAACAGATTACTTCCATATGTCAATTTTAGAAGAAAAGGAACGAATTACTAGCATTGCATCTCTACTGAACTGAACATGTGGCAAATGACAAATGCTGTCTGATGTTGAACAAATGGCATGAAAGACATTGTCTGTCTAAACCTAGGAACACAGCCATTACTGTCTGTCTATCTAAACCCAATTGAACCTAGGCATTACTGTCTGTCTAAACCTAGTGCACAAACCTAATTTAACCTAATTGAACCTATGAACAAATGGCACTACTGAACCTAATTGAACCTAGGCATTACTGTCTGTCTAAACCTAGTGCACAAACTTGAAGTGTTGAGACACAAGACATGGTCGAGGGGAGGGAGGGATGGAATGGGGAGGAAGGGTGGAGAGGGAGGAAGGAGGAAGGAGGAGAGGTACCTGGGCGGGCGCGGCCGGTCGCCGGAGGGGTCGGGGTCGGCGGCGGCGGTGGCGTCGAAGGGATGGCTCAAGGTCGTCCGAGCTCGTCCGGGTCCTCGTAGTCGAAGAGGAAGACGGCGAGGGGCCGATGCGAGGAGGCTGTCGGCAACAGCGAGGTTGCGGAGGCGTCGGCAATGGCGGAGCTGCAGTGGTGGGGGCGCGGGGGCGGCGGCGCACATAGGGGCGGCGGCGTCGTGGGTCGGGCAGCGCGCGCGGGGGGGGGGGGGGGGGGGGAACTGGATCTGGCGAGAGGGAAGGACGAAGGGGTCGGGCGAGTTGGAGCTAGGGGAAGATTACTAATGGCGCACCCCCGAGCGGTGCGCCATTAGAATGTTTTTTTATTTTTTTTATTAGAACGTTTTTATTATTTTTATACTAATGGCGCACCGTGGCACAGTGCGCCATTACTAGTTTAAACTAGTAATGGCGCACTATGCAACGGTGCGCCATTAGTAGTTTTGCAAAAAAGTAAAAAAAATACAGTAGTGGCGCACTCTATGGATGGTGCGCCATTAGTAGTTCTAACTACTAATGGCGCACTCTGCCCGGATGCGCCATTAGTATGTTTGAAAAAAAATGAAAAAAAACATTTTGTTACTAGTGGCACACCGTGTGCCTCGTGCGCCATTAGTGTCTTCCACACTAATGGCGCATCTCCACATGGTGTGCCATTAGTATATACTAATGGCGCACCACATGTCTGGTGCGCCCTTAGTGTCATTTCCATCTATAGCCCTTTTCCTAGTAGTGTGGGCACAACCCAACAGGACGCGCCTGGGCCTCCTAGCACGCCCTGGTGGGTTGTGCCCCCGCGGGGCACCCCCCAGGCGTAGCCAGGGCCCGTTGTGTTCCTTTTGGCTGATAAAAATTCTTCGTAAAGTTTCGTGGCATTTGGAATCCATCTGATATTAATTTTCTGCGATGTAAAAAACACGGAAAAAACAGGAACTGACACTTGGCACTATGTCAATAGGTCAGTAACAAAAAATGATATAAAATGACTATAAAATGATTATAAAACATCCAAGATTGATAATATAAGATCATGGAACAATCAAAAATTATAGATACATTGGAGACGTATAGCATCCCCAAGCTTAACTCCTACTCGTCATGTTTCCTAACCATAGACATGAGTTGTCATTTGATTAATGGGATCACATCATTAGACAATGATGTGATTGACTTGACCCATCCGTTAGCTTAGGAAATGATGTGATTGACTTGACCCATGATGTGATTGATTTGATTAATGTCGTCATTCTCTAATGATGTGACCCCGTTAATCAAATGACAACTCATGTCTATGGCTAGGAAATTTAACCATCTTTGATTCAACGAGCTAGTCATGTAGAGGCATACTAGTGACATACTGTTTGTCTATGTATTCACACATGTATTATGTTTCCAGTTAATACAATTCTAGCATGAATAATAAACATTTATCATGATATTAGGAAAAAAATAATAACTTTATTATTGCCTCCAGGGCATATTTCCTTTAGTCTCCCACTTGCACTAGAGTCAATAATCTAGTTCACATCGCCATGTGATTTAACATCAATAGTTCACATTACCATGTGATTAATACCCATAGTTCACATCGTCATGTGACCAACACCCAAAGGGCTTACTAGAGTCAATAATCTAGTTCACATCGCTATGTGACTAATACCCAAAGAGTACTAAGGTGTGATCATGTTTTGCTTGTGAGGGAAGTTTAGTCAACAGGTCTGCCACATTCAGATCCGTATGTATTTTGCAAATTTCTATGTCAAGAATGCTCTGCATGGAGCTACTCTAGCTAATTGATCCCACTTTAAATATGTATCCGGATTGAGACTTTGAGTCATCTGGATCAGTGTCAAAACTTGCATTGACGTAACCCATTACGACGAACCTTTTGTCACCTCCATAATCGAGAAACATATCCTTATTCCACTAAGGATAATTTTGACCAATGTCCAGTGATCTACTCCTAGGTCACTATTGTACTCCCTTGCCAAACTCAGGGCATGGTATACAATAGGTCTGGTACACAGCATGGCATAATTTATAGAACCTATGGCTAAGGCATAGGGAATGACTTTCATTCTCTCTCTATCTTCTGCCGTGGTCGGGTTTTGAGTCTTACTCAACTTCACACCTTGTAACACAGGCAAGAACTCCTTCTTTGACTGTTCCATTTTGAACTACTTCAAAATCTTGTCAAGGTATGTACTCATTGAAAAACTTATCAAGCATCTTGATCTATCTCTATAGATCTTGATGCTCAATATGTAAGCAGCTTCACCGAGGTCTTTCTTTGAAAAACTCCTTTCAAACATTCCTTTATGCTTTGCAGAATAATTCTACATTATCTCCGATCAACAATATGTCATTTACATATACTTATCAGAAATGTTGTAGTGCTCCCACTCACTTTCTTGTAAATACAGGCTTCACCGCAAGTCTATATAAAACTATATGCTTTGATCAACTTATCAAAGCGTATATTCCAACTCCGAGATGCTTGCACCAGTCCATAGATGGATCGCTGGAGCTTGCATATTTTGTTAGTACCTTTAGGATTGACAAAACCTTCTGGTTGCATCATATACAACTCTTCTTTAATAAATCCATCAAGGAATGCAGTTTTGTTTATCCATTTGCCAGATTTCATAAAACGCGGCAATTGCTAACATGATTCGGACAGACTTAAGCATAGATACGAGTGAGAAACTCTCATCATAGTCAACACATTGAACTTGTCGAAAACCTTTTTGCGACAATTATAGCTTTGTAGATAGTAACACTACTATCATCGTCCGTCTTCCTCTTGAAGATCCATTTAATCTCAATGGCTCGCCGATCAATGGGCAAGTCAATCAAAGTCCATACTTTGTTCTCATACATGGATCTCATCTTAGATTTCATGGCCTCAAGCCATTTCGCAGAATCCGGGCTCATCATCGCTTCCTCATAGTTCGTAGCCTCGTTATGGTCAAGTAACATGACCTCCAGAACAGGATTACTGTACCACTCTGGTGCGCATCTCACTCTGGTTTACCTACGAGGTTCAGTAGCAACTTGATCTGAAGTTACATGATCATCATCATTAGCTTCCTCACTAATTGGTGTAGTAGTCACAGGAACATATTTCTGTGATGAACTACTTTCCAATAAGGGAGCAGGTACAGTTACCTCATCAAGTTCTACTTGCCTCCCACTCACTTCTTTCGAGAGAAACTCCTTCTCTAGAAAGGATCCATTCTCAGCAACAAATATCTTGCCTTCGGATCTGTGATAGAAGGTGTACCCAACATTTTATTTTGGGTATCCTATGAAGATGTACTTCTCCGACTTGGGTTTGAGCTTATCAAGATGAAACTTTTTCACATAAGAATTGCAACCCCAAACTTTAAGAAATGACAGCTTAGGTTTCTTGCTAAACCACAGTTCATACGGTGTCGTCTCAACGGATTTAGATGGTGCCATTTTTAATGTGAATGCAGCTATCTCTAATGCATAACCCCAAAACGATAGTGGTAAATCGGTAAGAGACATCATAGATTGCACTATATCAAATAAAGTACGGTTATGACGTTCGGACACACCATTACGCTGTGGTGTTCTATGTGGCATGAGTTTGTGAAACTATTCCATATTGTTTTAATTGAAGGCCAAACTCGTAACTCAAATATTCGCCTCTGTGATCATATCGTAGAAACTTTTATTTTCTTGTTACGATGATTCTCCACTTCACTCTGAAATTCTTTGAACTTTTCAAATGTTTCAGACTTGTGTTTCATTAAGTAGATATACCCATATCTGCTCAAATCATCTGTGATGGTCAGAAAATAACGATACTTGCCGTGAGCCTTAACACTCATCGGACCGCATACATCAGTATGTATTATTTCCAATAGGTCAGTTGCTCGCTCCATTATTCCAGAGAACGGAGTCTTAGTCATCTTGCCCATGAGGCATGGTTCACAAGCATCAAGTGATTCATAATCAAGTGATTCCAAAAGTCCATCAGCATGGAGTTTCTTCATGCGCTTTACACCAATATGACCTAAACAGCAGTGCCACAAATAAGTTGCACTATCATTATTAACTTTGCATCTTTTGGTTCCAATATTATGAATATGTGTATCACTACGATCGAGATCCAACGAACCACTTTCATTGGGTGTGTAGCCATATAAGGTTTTATTGATGTAAACAGAACAACAATTTATTCTTTTACTTAAATGAATAACCGTATTGCAATAAACATGATCAAATCATATTCATGCTCAACGCAAACACCAAATAACACTTATTTAGGTTCAACACTAATCCCGAAAGTATAGGGAGTGTGCGATGATGATCATATCAATCT
This sequence comes from Triticum urartu, assembly GCF_056163025.1. Lineage (NCBI taxonomy): Eukaryota > Viridiplantae > Streptophyta > Magnoliopsida > Poales > Poaceae > Triticum > Triticum urartu. The sequence goes on from NC_141879.1 coordinate 514,465,178, forward strand.
TGGAACCATTTCCAATACACATCATCACTTCACCCTTAAATAGTCTCTGTTCATTCTGCAACTCCCGTTTTGAGTTACTATTCTTAGCAACTGAACTAGTATCAAATACTGAGGGGTTGCTATAAACACTAGTAAAGTACACATCAATAACATGTATATCAAATATACCTATGTTCACTTTGCCATCCTTCTTATCCGCCAATTACATGGGGTAGTTCCGCTTCTAGTGACCAGTCCCCCTTTGCAGTAGAAGCACTCAGTTTCAGACTTAGGTCCAGACTTGGCTTTTTCACTTGAGCAGCAACTTGCTTGCCGTTCTTCTTGAAGTTCCCCTTTCTTCTCTTTGTCCCTTTACTTGAAACTAGTGGTTTTGTTTACCATCAACACTTGATGCTTTTCTTGATTTCTACCTTCGTCGATTTCAGCATCGCGAAGAGCTTGGGAATCGTTTCCGTTATCCCTTGCATATTATAGTTCATCACGAAGTTCTACTAACTTTGTGATGGTGACTAGAGAATTCTGGCAATCACTATTTTATCTGGAAGATTAACTCCCACTTGATTCAAGCGATTGTAGTACCCAGACAATCTGAGCACATGCTCACTGCTTGAGCTATTCTCCTCCATCTTTTAGCTATAGAACTTGTTGGAGACTTCATATCTTCAACTCAGGTATTTGCTTGAAATATTAACTTCAACTCCTGGAACATCTCATATGTTCCATGACGTTCAAAACGTCTTTGAAGTCCCGATTCTAAGCCGTTAAGCATGGTGCACTAAACTATCAACTAGTCATCATATTGAGCTAGCCAAACGTTTAGAACGTCTGCATCTGCTCCTGCAATAGGTCTGTCCCCTAGCGGTGCATCAAGGACATAATTCTTATGTGCAGCAATGAGGATAGTTCTCAGATCACGGATCCAATCCGCATCATTGCTACTAACATTTTTCAACTTAGTTTTCTCTAGGAACATATAAAAATTAAACGGGGAGCAACATCGCGAGCTATTGATCTACAACATAGATATGCTCATACTACCAGGACTAAGTTCATGATAAATTAAAGTTCATATTACTTAAGAACTCCCACTTAGAAAGACATCGCTCTAATCTTCTAAGTGATCACGTGATCCAAATCAACTAAACCATACCCGATCATCACGTGAAATGGAGTAGCTTTCAATGGTGAACATCAATATGTTGATCGTATCTACTATATGATTCACGCTTGACCTTTCGGTCTCAGTGTTCCGAGGCCATATCTGCGTATGCTAGGCTCGTCAAGTTTAACCTGAGTATTCTGCGTGTGCAAAACTGGCTTGCACCCGTTGTAGATGGACGTAGAGCTTATCACACCCGATCATCACATGGTGTCTGGGCACGACGAACTTTGGCAACAGTGCATACTTAGGGAGAACACTTTTATCTTGAAATTTAGTGAGAGATCATCTTATAATGCTACCGTCAATCAAAGCAAGATAAGATGCATAAAAGATAAAGATCACATGCAATCAATATAAGTAATATGATATGGCCATCATCATCTTGTGCTTGTGATCTCCATCTCCGAAGCACCGTGATGATCACCATCGTAGCATCGTTGTCGTCTTGCCAATCTTATGCTTCCACGACTATCCCTACCGCTTAGTGATAAAGTAAAGCATTACAGCGCAATTGCATTGCATACAATAAAGCGACAACCATATGGCTCCTGCCAGTTGCTGATAACTCGGTTACAAAACATGATCATCTCATACAATGAAATTTAGCATCATGTCTTGACCATATCACATCACAACATGCCCTCCAAAAACAATTTAGACGTCCTCTACTTTGTAGTTGCAAGTTTTACGTGGCTGCTACGGGCTTAACAAGAACCGTTCTTACCTACGCATCAAAACCGCAACGATCGTTTGTCAAGTTGGTGTCGTTTTAACCTTCGCAAGGACCGGGCGTAGCCACACTTGGTTCAACTAAAGTTGGAGAAACTGACACCCGCCAGCCACCTGTGTGCAAAGCACGTCGGTAGAACCAGTCTCGCGTAAGGGTACACATAATGTCGGTCCGGGCCGCTTCATCCACACCCCGACCACAATACCGCCGAACCAAAGTATAACATGCTGGTAAGCAGTATGACTTATATCGCCCACAACTCACTTGTGTTCTACTCGTGCACAACATCAACGCATAAAACCTAGGCTCTGATACCATTGTTGGGGAACGTAGTAATTTCAAAAAATTTCCTACGCACACGCAAGATCATGGTGATGCATAGCAACGAGAGGGGAGAGTGTTGTCCACGTACCCTCGTAGACCGAAAGCGGAAGCGTTAGCACAACGCGGTTGATGTAGTCGTACGTATTCACGATCCGACCGATCAAGTACCGAACGCACGGCACCTCCGAGTTCTGCACACGCTCAACTCGATGACGTCCCTCAAACTCTGATCCAGGCGAGTGTTGAGGGAGAGTTTCGTCAGCACGACGGTGTGGTGACGAGGATGATATTCTACCGACACAGGGCTTCGCCTAAGCACTATGATATGATTGAGGTGGATTATGGTGGAGGGGGGCACCGCTCATGGCTAAGAGATCAAGAGATCAATTGTTGTGTCTTTGGGGTGCCCCTGCCCCCGTATATAAAGGAGTGGAGGAGGGGGAGGGCCGGCCCTCTGTATGGCGCGCCCTAGGGGAGTCCTACTCCCACCGGGAGTAGGATTCCCCTTTTCCTAGTAGAACTAGGAGCCCTTCCATGTAGTAGGAGTTGGAGGGAAGGAAAGGGAAGGGAAAAGGAGAAGGAAGTAAGGGGGCGCCCCCCTCCCTAGTCCAATTCGGACCAGCCCATGTGGAGGGGTGCGGCCACCCTTTGAGGCCTTTCTCTCCTTTCCTGTATGGCCCATTAAGGCCCAATACGAATTCCCATAACTCCCCGGCACTCCCGAAAATACCCGAATCACTCGGAACCTTTCCGATGTCCGAATATAGTCGTCCAATATATCGATCTTTAAGTCTCGACCATTTCGAGACTCCTCGTCATGTCCCTGATCTCATCCGGGACTCCAAACTCCTTCGGTACATCAAAACACATAAACTCATAATATAACCGTCATCGAACTTTAAGCGTCCGGACCCTACGGGTTCGAGAACTATGTAGACATGACCGAGACACTCTCCTGTCAATAACCAATAGCGGAACCTGGATGCTCATATTGACTCCTACATATTCTACGAAGATCTTTATCGGTCAAACCGCATAACAACATACGTTGTTCCCTTTGTCATCGGTATGTTACTTGCCCGAGATTTGATCGTCGGTATCTCAATACCTAGTTCAATCTCGTTACCGGCAAGTCTCTTTACTCGTTCCATAACACATCCTCCCGCAACTAACTCATTAGTTGCAATGCTTGCAAGGCTTATAGTGATGTGCATTACCGAGTGGGCCCAGAGATACCTCTCCGACAATCGGAGTGACAAATCCTAATCTCGAAATACGCCAACCCAACAAGTACCTTCGAAGACACCTGTAGAGCACCTTTATAATCACCCAGTTATGTTGTGACGTTTGGTAGCACACAAAGTGTTCCTCCGGTAGACGGGAGTTGCATAATCTCATAGTCATAGGAACATGTATAAGTCATGAAGAAAGCAATAGAAACAAACTAAACGATCAAGTGCTATGCTAACGGAATGGGTCAAGTCAATCACATCATTCTCTAATGATGTGACCCCGTTAATCAAATGACAACTCATGTCTATGGCTAGGAAATTTAACCATCTTTGATTCAACGAGCTAGTCATGTAGAGGCATACTAGTGACATACTGTTTGTCTATGTATTCACACATGTATTATGTTTCCGGATAATACAATTCTAGCATGAATAATAAACATTTATCATGATATAAGGAAATAAATAATAACTTTATTATTGCCTCTAGGTCATATTTCCTTCAGTTATGCCATTTTAACTAACTAAGCATATTAATTAAGTCATTTTGGAAGGGATAAATGTTAGCATGAAGAATGAAATTGCATGAATCATGTAGCAAACCACATACCCAGTTATCCCCGTAGTCAAACAGGTTGGAGCTCCCTTGATGGTGTGGCACACCTTCCATTTGGTTGCGCTTATCCTTGGCCCTTTGGTGTTCGACTTTCCATTGGGGAGAGCACCACACATCCACCAACGCCTCCCAATAGTCCATCTTATCCACACACCATCTCGGGGCACCTAAGTGAGTCAAGAGAAATTTCAGCGCTACGCCTACAAATCAAATCAAGAAAACTAAGTTCAAGGGCTTAAGAATAGGTAATTACCTGCATGTACTTATCCTTACTCAGAACTTACCGCGACACTTCTTCTTGCCCCTCCTAATACCCTTCGAGGCATAGTAGTCTCAAATGGCCTGCACCCGAGCCTCGTGCCATAAGTTCTGAAGTAGGCGCTTGCACTCGGTTTCGACAATCATACATGCGGCCTCCTGCTCTCCCTCTGAAACCCTGTAGAAGGTCTGCAATCAAACAAGACAACCCTGATTAGTACAATCACTAGGTAGTGTTGATTTTTAATTTTGTAAAGGAGAAATTACCCAAAATCGACGGAACACAATGTCGGCCACCGTCTCGCACAAGACACCGTCGACCCTCTCCTCCGGCAGGGCCGGGGCAACCGAGCACAACTCCCAGGTCAGTGCTAGTTGTGGAACCTGATCCTCACCGGACAACGTGACCCACCCAGGGAAGTGCACCAAGGACCTGGTTGGGCCTGCGGACACCACGGGGGTGTACCCAGCCCCTGCGGTATGACAAGGCCAACGCATTAGATATTAATTTGAAGGAACATGAAGGCAAAAGGTTAAAAAAAATAGTAAATGCACTTACTTCAACCCTTTAGGTGCAATCAACCACCTCTGGTCGAGGGTCGTCGGCACGGGCGGGAGCTTTGTAAAGCCATGCTTGTAGACCTTCTTGCCCTTCTCAACCAGCTCGTTGTCGCTGTAGCTATCATCTAAAAAGGTGTCCTCGCTACCATCCTCCGGGCCACTAGCCTCCGGAGTCTCATGGGATAAAGTCCCCGTGACCGGAGTCTTCTAGGACGAAGACTGTGGGACCGGACTCACGTGGGGCGAAGGATTGGCGACCTGAGTCTGGTGGGGTGAAGAATCAGTGACCGAAGGCTCATGGACCGGAGCCCGAGACGGGTCCACGTCAGACGGAGCAATCCTGTGGTCGGGTGAATCAGCTGAGGGTGGTGGCGAGGAAGGCGTAACAGCCTTCCTACCTCTCCCACTGCCACGTCCACCTCTACCAGCCTTCTTCGTCCTCCCCAGACCTCTCCCAATTGAAGAAGAAGCGCCCGCCGCAGTTGTCTGCATACTGTCTTGCAGCGCTCTCCGAAGGGGCTGGGATGGAATAATGGAACCACCCCTCCCAGTAGCGCTCACAGGAGGATCGGGGCGCTCTGGACCCTTGCGCACCATCCTGTCAACACCTGTAATGACAAAAGGTAAACGAAATTAGTACAACATAAAAAATTTGGATACCTGACACGAACATAATAATATGTATATAATTTAAGTGTATCATAATCATGAACATAATAATAATACACCCAATCAACACAAATACATATGATTTTTTGTATCCTCATCATGTCCGGGGGCGATCGACGTGTCGGGGTCGGGGTGTGCTGTCAGGGTGTTGGGGTGTGGTGTCAGGGTGTCGGGGGTCGGGGTCGGGTGAGGTGGGGGTGGGGGGGGGTCGGGTTGTTGATTGTCGGGGTCTCAGGGTGTTGGGGTGTCAGGGTCGGGGTGTTAGTGGTCGGGGCCGGGGTCGGGGTGGCGGTGGTCGGGGTGTCAGGTGTGGGGGTGTTGATGGTCGGTGGTCGGGGTCGGGGTGTGGTGTCAGGGTGTCGGGGTGTGATGTCAGGGTGTCGGGGGTCGGGGGTAAGGGTGGGTGTGGTGTCAGGGTGTCGGTGGTCGGGGTGTCAGGTGTCGGGGTGTCGGTGGTCGGGGTAGGGGTCGGGTGTGGTGTCAGGGTGTCGGGTCGGGGTGTCGTGTCGGGTTGTCGTGTTGGGGTCAGGGTGTCGGGGTCGGGGTTGGGGTGCGGGTCGGGGTGTGGTGTTAGGGTGTCGGTTGGTCGGGGGTCGGGGTCGGGGTGTGGTGTCAGGGTGTCGGGGGTCGGGGTGTCGTGCCGGGGTGTCGGGGTCTCTTTTTTACTTTTCTTCTTCTTCTCCTCCTCTCATCTTTCTTCTTCTTCTTCTTCTTCTTCTTCCTCTCCTCCTCTCCTCTTTCTTCTTCTTCTTCTTCTTCTTCTTCTTCTTCTCCTTTTTCCTCCTCTTCTTCTTTTCTTCTTTCTTCTTCTCCCTCCTCCTGTTCCTCCCTCCTCCATCTACTTCTTATTCTAAACTAAAACTAAAACTAATCTAAAATAAACTAAACTAAAACTAAAACTAATCTAGAATAAACTAAACTAAAACTATAACTAAAACAGAAACTAAACTAACAAAAACAAAAAGAAACTAATTAAACAAAAAGGGGGAGGAGCTCAACCTGGTGGAGGGGGAGGCCGGACGGCTGCGGCGGCCACCGGAGGAGGCGGCGACCCGGTGGAGGGTGAGGCCGGACGGCCACGGCGGGACGAGGCGGGGACGGCCACAGCACGTTTGGCCGACGTGGAAGAGGCGGCGGGGCCACGGTAGAGGTCGGAGAGGGGTGCGGGGCGGCGGGGCAGCTAGCTACGCCGGACGGGGTCGGCGGCGGCGGCGCGGGCCGGTGTAGGTGGGGGATGGCGGCGGATGAGAGAGGCTGGGAGGGGGGCGCGACGTGGAAGGGGCGGCGGGGGTGCGGTGGAGGTCGGGGCGCCGCAGGGGAGGGGTGCGGGGCGGCCGGCTACGACAGACGTTGTCGGCGGCGGCGCGGGTGTGGGTGGGGTGGGAATGAGAGAGTGGAGAGAAGAGACAGAGGACGGGGGCGGGACGGCCGTTAACATACCCGCCTCTTTGCCGTCAGCCAATGGTCGGCAAAGATTCTTTCTTGCCTGCTTGCGGACGACAAAGAGGTGGGGCCGGTGGGCTTGAGTTGGTTAAACAATAACTGGACCCACCCGCCTCTTTGCCATCTGCTAGCGGACGGCAAAGATTCTTTGCCGTCAGCCAGCGGACGACAAAGAATTGGCTGATGGCAAAGACCTTGTTTGCCATCAGCCAGCGGACAACAAAGAGTTGACAGACGGCGAATAAGCTAATTCCAGTAGTGTCGTGATGAACTATAATATGCAAGGGATGGATAAGACGATTCCCGAGCTCTTTGCAATGCTAAAGATTGTGGAGGTAGAAATCAAGAAGGAGCATCAAGTGTTAATGGTCAACAAGACACTAGTTTCAAGAAAAAGGGTAAAGGGAAGAAGGGGAACTTCAAGAAGAACAGCAAGCCAGTTGCTGCTCAAGTGAAGAAACCCAAGTCTGGACCTAAACCTGAGAGTGAGTGCTTTTACTGCAAACGGACTGGTCTCTGGAAGCGGAACTGCCCCAAGTATTTGGCGGAGAAGAAGGATGGCAAAGTGAAAGGTATATTGGATATACATGTTATTGATGTGTACCTTACTAATGCTCGCATTAGTGCCTGGGTATTTGATACTGATTCAGTTGTTAACATTTGCAACTCGAAATGTGGGCTACAGATTAAGCGAAGATTGGCTAAGGACGAGGTGATGATGCACGTGGGAAATGGTTCCAAAGTCGATGTGATCACCGCCGGCACACTACCTCTACATCTACCTTCGGGATTAGTTTTAGACCTAAATAATTGTTTTTTGGTGCCAGCGTTGAGCATGAACATTATATCTGGATCTTGTTTGATGCGAGACGGTTATTCATTTAAATCAGAGAATAATGGTTGTTCTATTTATATGAGTAATATCTTTTATGGTCATGCACCCTTGATGAGTGGTCTATTTTTACTAAATCTTGATAGTAGTGATACACATGTTCATAGTATTGAAGCCAAAAGATGCAGACTTTATAATGATAGTGCAACTTATTTGTGGCACTGCCATTTGGGTCATATTGGTGTAAAGCGCATGAAGAAACTCCATTCCGATGGACTTCTAGAATCACTTGATTATGAATCACTTGGTACTTGCGAACCATGCCTCATGGGCAAGATGACTAAAACTCCATTCTCCGGAACAATGGAGCAAGCAACAGAGTTATTGGAAATCATACATACTGATGTATGTGGACCAATGAACATTGAAGCTCACGGTGGATATCGTTATTTTCTCACCTTTACAGATGATTTGAGCAGATATGGGTACATCTACTTAATGAAACATAAGTCTGAAACATTTGAAAAGTTCAAAGAATTTCAGAGTGAAGTGGAAAATCATCGTAACAAGAAAATAAAGTTTCTATGATCTGATCGTGGAGGAGAATATTTGAGTTACGAGTTTGGTCTTCATCTGAAACAATGCGGAATAGTTTCTCAACTCATGCCACCCGGAACACCACAACGTAATGGTGTGTCCGAACATTGTAATCGTACTTTACTGGATATGGTGCGATCTATGATGTCTCTTACTGATTTACCGCTATCATTTTGGGGTTATACTTTAGAGACGGCTACATTCACATTAAATAGGGCACCATCTAAATCCGTTGAGACGACACCTTATGAACTGTGGTTTGGCAAGAAACCCAAGTTGTCGTTTCTTAAAGTTTGGGGCTGCGATGCTTATGTGAAAAAGCTTCAACCTGATAAGCTCGAACCCAAATCGGAGAAATGTGTCTTCATAGGATACCTAAAGGAGACTACTGGGTACACCTTCTATCACAGATCCGAAGGCAAGATATTCGTTGCTAAGAATGGATCCTTTCTAGAGTAGGAGTTTCTCTCGAAAGAAGTGAGTGGGAGGAAAGTAGAACTTGATGAGGTAATTGTACCTGCTCCCTTATTGGAAAGTAGTTCATCACTGAAATCAATTCCAGTGATTCCTACACCAGTAAGTGAGGAAGCTAATGATGATGATCATGAAACTTCTAATCAAGTTACTACCGAACCTCGTAGGTCAACCAGAGTAAGATCCACACCAGAGTGGTACGGTAATCCTGTTTTGGAAGTCATGTTACTTGACCATGACGAACCTATGAACTACGAGCAAGCGATGATGAGCCCAGATTCCACAAAATGGCTTGAAGCCATGAAATCTGAGATGGAATCCATGTATGAGAACAAAGTATGGACTTTGGTTGACTTGCCCGATGATCGGCATGCCATAGAGAATAAATGGATCTTCAAGAAGAAGACTGACGTTGACGGTAATGTTACTGTCTACAAAGCTCAACTTGTTGCAAAAGGTTTTCAACAAGTTCAAGGAGTTGACTATGATGAGACCTTCTCACCCGTAGCGATGATTAAGTCCACCCGAATCATGTTAGCAATTGTCACATTTTATGATTATGAAATTTGGCAAATGGATGTCAAAAGTGCATTCGTTAATGGATATCTTAAAGAAGAGTTGTATATGATGCAACCAGAAGGTTTTGTCGATCCAAAAGGTGCTAACAAAGTGTGCAAGCTCTAGCGATCCATTTATGGATTGGTGCAAGCCTCCCGGAGTTGGAATATACGCTTTATAGTGTGATCAAAGCATATGGTTTTATACAGACTTTTGGAGAAGCCTGTATTTACAAGAAAGTGAGTGGGAGCTCTGTAGCATTTCTGATATTATATGTGGATGACATATTGTTGATCGGAAATGATACTGAATTTCTAAATAGCATAAAATGATACTTGAATAAGAATTTTTCAATGAAAGACCTCAGTGAAGCTGCTTATATATTGGGCATCAAGATCTATAGAGATAGATCAAGACGCTTAATTGGACTTTCACAAAGCACATACCTTGATAAAGTTTTGAAGAAGTTCAAAATGGATCATGCAAAGAAAGGGTTCTTGCCTGTGTTACAAGGTGTGAAGTTGATTCAGACTCAATGCTCGACCACTGTAGAAGATAGAGAGAAAATGCAAGGTGTTCCCTATGCTTCAGCCATAGGCTCTATCATGTATGCAATGCTGTGTACCAGACCTAATGTGTGCCTTGTTATCAGTTTAGTAGGAAGGTACAAAGTAATCCAGGAGTGGATCACTGGACAGCGGTCAAGAACATCCTGAAATACCTGAAAAGGACTAAGGATATGTTTCTCATATATGGAGGTGACAAAGAGCTCGTCAGAAACGGTTACGTCGATGCAAGCTTTGACACTGATCCGGATGACTCTAACTCACAAACCGGATATGTGTTTTTATTAAATGGTGGAGTTGTCAGTTGGTGTAGTTCCAAGTAGAGCATCATGGCGGGATCTACGTGTGAAGCGGAGTACATAACTGCTTCGGAAGCAACAAATGAAGGAGTCCGGATGAAGGAGTTCATATCCGATCTAGGTGTCATACCTAGTGCATCGGGTCCAATGAAAATCTAAATGTTGCAGACCCGTTGACTAAGCCTCTCTCATGAGCAAAACATGATCAGCACCAAGACTCCATGGGTGTTAGAATCATTACAATGTAATCTAGATTATTGACTCTAGTGCAAGTGGGAGACTCAAGGAAGTATGCCCTAGAGGCAATAATAAAGTTGTTATTTATATTTCCTTATATCATGATAAATGTTTATTTTTCATGCTAGAATTGTATTAAATGAAACTTAGTACATGCGTGAATATATAAACAAACAGAGTGTCACTAGTTTGCCTCTACTTGACTAGCTCGTTGAATCAATGATGGTTATGTTTCCTAACCATAGACATGAGTTGTCATTTGATTAACGGGATCACATCATTATAGAATGATGTGATTGACTTGACCCATCCGTTAGCTCAGCACGATGATCATTCAGTTTGTTGCTATTGCTTTCTCCATAACTTATACATGTTCCTATGACTATGAGATCATGCAACTCCCGAATACCGGAGGAACACTTTGTGTGCTACCAAATGTCACAACATAACTGGGTGATTATAAAGGTGCTCTACAGGTGTCTCCAATGGTTTTTGTTGAGTTGGCCTTGATCGAGATTAGGATTTGTCACTCCGATTGTCGGAGAGGTATCTCTAGGCCCTCTCGGTAATGCACATCAATATAAGCCTTGCAAGCAATGCAGCTAATGAGTTAGTTGTTGGATGATGCATTACAGAACGAGTAAAGAGACTTGCCGGTAACGAGATTGATCTAGGTGTTGAGATACCGACGATCGAATCTTGGGCAAGTAACATACCGATGACAAAGGCAACAACGTATATCGTTATGCGGTTTGATCGATAATGATCTTCGTAGATTATGTGGAAGCTAATATGAATATCCAGGTTCCGCTATTGGTTATTGATCAGAGACGTGTCTTGGTCATGTCTACATAGTTCTCGAACCCGTAGGGTTCGCACGCTTAATGTTCGGTGACGATCAATATTATGAGTTTATGTGTTTTGATGTACCGAAGGTTGTTCGGAGTCTTGGATATGATCACGGACATGACGAGGAGTCTCGAAATGGTCAAGTCATAAAGATCGATATATTGGATGACTATGTTTGAACATCAGAATTGTTCCGGGTAAGTTCGGGCATTAACTGGAGTACTGGGGGGGTTACCCGAACCCCCCGGGGAGTATATGGGCCCTAATGGGCTTTAGTGGAGAGGAGAGAGAGGCAGCCAGGGCAGGCCACGTGCCCCTCCCCCTCTGCTCCAAATTGGACTAGGAAGGGGGGTGGAGCCCCCCTTTCCTTCCTTCCTCTCTCCCCCTTCCTTCTCTCCTAGTCCAACTAGGGAAGGGGGGGCAATCCTACTCCTGGAGGGAGTAGAACTCCTCCAGGGCGCGCCATAGAGGGCCAACCCTCCCTCCTCCTCCACTCCTTTATATACGGGGGAGGGGGGCACTCCATAGACACACAAGTTGATCATTGATCTCTTAGCCATGTGCGGTGCACCCCTCCACCATAATCCACCTCCGTCATATCGTAGCGGTGCTTAGGCGAAGTCCTGTTCCGGTAGCATCATCATCACCGTCATCACGCCGTCGTGCTGACGAAGCTCTCCCTTGACACTCTGCTGGATCGTGGGTTCGTGGGACGTCACTGAGCTGAACGTGTGCAGATCGTGGAGGTGTCGTACTTTCGGTACTAGGATCAGTCAATCGTGAAGACGTACGACTACATCAACCGCGTTGTCATAACGCTTCCGCTTATGGTCTATGAGGGTACGTAGACAATACTCTTCCCTCTCCTTGCTATGCATCACCATGATCTTGCGTGTGCGTAGGATTTTTTTTGAAATTACTACGTTCCCCAACACTCATAAGCAAGCATTAAGCATAAATAACATTGAATAATGTACCACAAGTAGGATGTAATTTCATTGCATGACTATTGACTTTCGTACTTGCATAGGGAATCACAGACCTTAACACCAATATCTTACTAAAGCATAATTACTCATCAAGATGACTCACATATCACATCATCATAACTCAAAACTATTACTAAGAATCAAGTTTATTTTGTCCAATGATCTTCATGAATTTTTTATTATATCCTTCTTGGATATCTATCACTTTGGGACTAATTTTCATGTGTTTCTTTTGACAAGCTCCAACAAATATAAGTGAAGATCATGAGCATAATAAATTTCTTTCTCTCAAATTAATTTAAGTGAAGCAAGAGAGAATTTCTTGAAAATTTTACTAACTCTCAAATACATTTAAGTGAAGCAAGAGAGAATTTCTTCAAAAATACTAAAGCATAACGTGCTCAAAAAGATATAAGTGAAGCACTGGAGAAAGTCCAAATCTCATAAAAAATTTAGGTGAAGCATAGCGAGCAATTCTAACAAGTCATGACATAATTTTGGCTCTCTCAAATAGGTGTGTCCAGCAAGGGATCAAGACTAAAAACACAAATGAAACAAGCAAAGACTCATATCATACAAGACACTCCAAGCAAAACACATATCATGTGACGAATAAAAATGTAGTTTCAAGTAAAATACCGATGATCCTTGGACGAAAGCGGGGATGCCACTCGGGGGCATCCCCAAGCTTAGTTGGTTGCTCATTTTTGGATAATAGCTTGGGATGCAAGGGGCATCCCCAAGCTTAGGCTCTTCCATCCTTCCTTCATCCATCGTAAGATAACCCAAAACTTGAAAACTTCAATCACACAAAACTCAACAGAACCTTCGTGAGATCCGTTAGTATAAGACTAATAACTCACTACTATAAGTACTGTATCAAACCAATTCATATTTTGTTTTTTATTATATCTACTGTATTCCAACTTTTTTATGGCAAAAACGCATCGAAGAAAACCATAGAGCCATCAAAATAATCACACAACACAATCTGTCTAAACAGAACCGTCTATAGCAATCTGACTATTTCGAATACTTCTGTAACTCCAAAAATTCTGAAAAATTAGGAAGACCTGAGATTTTTTTTGAGAACGAAGACTAGAGAAATTTGTATATTGATCTACTACGACTTGAATGGGTATTTTATCGCTCTCTGGTAAAAATGAAAATTAATTTAGTGAGCGTAAAAGTTTATGTTTTTTCAGCAAGATCAAACAACTATCACCCAAGAAGATCCTAAAGGCTTTACTTGGCACAAACACTAATTAAAACATAAAAACACAATCATAACAGTAGCATAATTGTGTTAACGCACAAAAACAGGAAGCAAAAAGAAAAAAATAAAATTTATTCGTTGGGTTGCCTCCCAACAAGCGCTATAGTTTTACGCCCTTAGCTAGGCATAAAGCAAGGATCTAAGTTTTGTCATCTTTGGTTCGAGATCCATAAGATGCCCTCCTAATTGATTCATAAGGTGGCTTAATTCTAGTTCTAGTAAAGTGTTCCATATCCTTCCTCAAAGGAAATTGGAACTTAATATTGCCTTCTTTCATATCAATCACGACACCGATAGTGCGTAAAGACAGTCTAACAAGAATAATTGGACAAGACGGATTGCAATCAATATAAAGAACAATAAAATATATGGGCACATAATTCCTATTTGCAAGAATAAGAACATCATTAATTCTTCCCATAGGCTTTTTAATAGTAGAATCCTCCAAGTGCAAATTCAAAGAACATTCTTCAAGATTAGTAAGACCAAGCACATCACGTAAAGATTTCGGAATTGTAGAAACACTAGCACCCAAGTTACACAAAGCAAAACACTCATAATTTTTAATCTTGACTTTGATAGCAGGTTCCCATTCATCATGCAATTTTCTAGGAATTGAAACTTCTAATTCCAATTTTTCTTCAAGAGCTTTCATCATAGCATCAACAATATGTTTAGTAAAAGCTTTATTTTGTTCATAAGCATGGGGTGTATTTATCATGGATTGCAACAAATAAATACAATCAATAAAAGAGCAACTATCATAATTAAAGTCTTTGTAATGCAAAAGAGTGGCTACATCACTAGCTAAAGTTTTGACCTCTCCAAACCCACTTTCATCAAAGTTTTCAACAAGATTTTCACCCTCCGAAATATTGGGACACCTTCTACCTAAAGTTGACTCTTCTCCAGTCCCTTTTTCATCGATCTTAACTTTACTAGAAAAGGAATCAATAGAAGAAACACCAATCATTTTAAGATCTTCATCACTTTTGCGAAAGAAATCACTAGAAAACACTTTTTTTTAAATTCTCTTTTAGCTCTAAGCATAGCGGTTCTTTTCTTACTTTCATCCATAGAAACATAAAGAGCTTTAATTGATTCATCAACCTTAGGCACAAAAAATTTCTTCTTGAGATTTTCCACATCATGTGAAATTCTATCAACACTCTTAGACAAATCATCAACCTTACTCAACTTTTCTTCTATGGAAGTGTTGAAAACTTTTTGTGTATTGATAAATTCTTTAATATTATTCTCAAGATCAGAGGTGTTCCTATTATTATTATAAGATTGATATCCATAGGAATTACCATGATTATTAGAGGAATTACTAGGAAAAGGCCTAGGATTAAAATTACCTCTATAAGCATTGTTGTTGAAATTATTTCGAGAGATAAAATTCACACCTATGGCATCACTATTTTTCTCAATCAAAGTAGACAAAGGCATATCATTAAGGTCAATAGGAGAACTTCTAATAGCAACGAATTTCACAAGAACATCAACCTTTTCACTCAAAGAATAAATTTCTTCAACTGAATTAACTTTTTTACTAGTAGGAGCTCTTTCAGTATGCCATTGTGAATAATTTGCCATAATATTATCAAGAAATTTGGTGGCTTCACCCAAAGTAATTTCCATAAAAGTACCACCCGCGGCGGAATCTAAAAGATTATGAGAAACAAAATTCAACCCCGCATAAAATTTTTGTATGATCATCCAAAGATTTAACCCATGAGTTGGGCAATTCCTTAGCACCATTTTCATCCTTTCCCAAGATTGTGCAACATGCTCATGTTCAAGTTGCTTGAAATTCATGATCTGGGTTCTAAGGGAAATAATTTTTGCGGGAGGAAAATACTTAGTGATAAAAGCATCTTTGCACTTATTCCAAGAATCGATACTATTGCGAGGCAAAGAATAGAACCAATTTTTTGCAGAATCATGCATAGAAAACAGAAATAATTTAATCTTGACCACGTCATTGTCCACATCTTTTCTCTTTTGCGTATTGCATAATTCCATGAAGGTATTAAGATGGGACGCGACATCCTCATTAGGAGTACCAGAAATTGGTCTTTCATAACAAGATTCAACATAGCAGTATTAATATCACAAGACTCCACACTAGCGGTGGGAGGAGCAATCGGAGTGCCAATAAAATCATTGTTGTTGCTATTTGAAAAATCACATAAATTGGTGTTCTCTTGAGTCATGATGACTACACAACAAGATTGCACTAAAAAAAATCCGGCAAGAAAATGGCGAATGGAAAGGAGAGGTGAATAAAACGACAAACTTTGTGAAGTCTGGGAGAGGAAAATGAGAGGCAAATGGCAAATAATGTAAATTGCTAGGAGATGAGATTTGTGATTAGGAACCTGGTATGTGTTGAAGATCCTCCCCGACAATGGCGCTAGAAATTCCTTTTGATGTCGCTTGAAGCTACGTCGGTATTTCCCCAAAGAGGAAGGCATGATGCAGCACAGCGGCGGTAGGTATTTCCCTCAGATATGAAACCAAGGTTATCGAACCAATAGGAGACCAAACAACAAAATGTAAACAGCCCCTCCACACAGATAACAAATCCTCGCAACCCGATGTGTTAAAGGGGTTGTCAATCCCTTCCGGGGTACGGCGCCTCAAGATAGGCAAACGAACATGAGATAAATTTGTAGTAGATTCATAGATCGAACACCAAATAAAATAAATAAGAATAAATTGCAGTAAAGTATTTTTGGGTTTCTAGTTTAATAGATCTGAAAATAAAAGCAAATAAAAATAGATCACAAAGGCAAATATATGAGAAAGAAGACCCGGGGGCCGTAGGTTTCACTAGTGGCTTCTCTCAAGAAAAATAGCAAATGGCGGGTAAACAAATTACTGTCGGGAAATTGATAGAACCTCAAATAATCATGACGATATCCAGGGCAATGATCATTATATAGGCACCACGTCCAAGATTAGTAGGCCGACTCCTGCTTGCATCTACTACTATTACTCCACACATCGACCGCTATCCAGCATGCATCTAGTGTATTAAGTTCATGGAGAAACGGAGTAATGCAATAAGAATGATGACATGATGTAGACAAGATCTAGCTATGTAGAGATAGACCCCCTCATTTTATCCTTAGTAGCAATGATACATACATGTCATTTCCCTTTCTATCACTTGGATCAAGCACCTCTTCCCATAGCAAGATAAATAGGTCAAGTTGGCCAAACAAAACCCAAATATCCGAGAAGAAATAAGAGGCTATAAGCAATCATGCATATAAGAGATCAAAGAAACTCAAATAACTTTCATGGATATAAAAAGATAGATCTGATCATAGACTCAAAGTTCATCGATCCCGACAAACACACCGCAAAAGAGTTACATCATATGGATCTCTAAGAGACCATTGTATTGAGAATCAAGAGAGAGAGACATGAAGCCATCTATCTACTAACTACGGACCCGAAGGTCTATAAAGAACTACTCACGCATCATCGGAGAGGCGCAAATGGAGGTGGTGAGCCCCATCCGAGATGGTGTCTAGATTGGATCTGGTGGTTCTGGACTCTGCGGCGGTTGGATGAATATTTTTTCGACTCCCCTATGGTTATGGGATTTTCGGGTATTTATAGAGCAAAGAGGTAGTCCAGGGGGGCACCCGAGGTGGGCACAACCCACCAGGGAACGCCTGGGCCTCATGGCGCGCCCTGGTGGGTTGTGCCCCCTCAGGGCACCCCTATGCGCAGCCAGGGCCCATTGTGTTCCTTTTGGCCCATAAAAATTCTCCATAAAGTTTCATGGCATTTGGACTCTCTTTGATATTGATTTTCTACGATGTAAAAAACACGGAAAAAATAGGAACTGACCCTTGGCACTATGTCAATAGGTTAGTACCAAAAATGATATAAAATGACTATAAAATGATTATAAAACATCCAAGATTGATAATATAATAGCATGGAACAATAAAAAATTATAGATACATTGGAGACGTATCATGTACCTGAGCATGAACAGGGACAAATCCTACGGAAATGTCACTCCGAAGCTTATGGAGGGCATCATGCTGGAGATAGAACTGCTCATAAGGTATTGCAGTCTGAATTTTATTGGCCTACTCTATTCAAGGATGCCCGTAAGTTTTTATTATCTTGTGATGAATGTCAAAGAATAGGTAATATCGGTAAGCGTCAAGAAATGCATATGAATTATTCACTTGCTGTTGAACCATTTGATATTTGGGCATTTGATTACATGGGACCTTTTCCTTCCTCTAATGGGTATACACATATTTTGGTTGCTATTGATTATGTTACTAAATGGGTAGAATCTATTCCAACTAGTAGTGCTGATCACAACACCTCTATTAAAATGTTTAAGGAAGTTATTTTCCCAAGGTTTGAAGTCCCTAGATATTTAATGACCGATGGTGGTTCACACTTTATTCATGGTGCTTTCCGTAAAATGCTTGCCAAGTATGATGTTAACCATAGAATTGCATCACCATATCATCCTTAGTCTAGCGGTCAAGTTGAACTTAGCAATAGAGAAATAAAATTAAATTGGCAAAAGACTGTCAATAGGTCTAGGAACAATTGGTCTAAGAAATTACATGATGCACTTTGGGCTTATAGAACAACATATAAAAATCCTATGGGCATGTCTCCTTATAAAATGGTTTATGGAAAAGCTTGTCATTTGCCTCTTGAGTTAGAACATAAAGCATATTGGGCAATCAAAGAACTCAACTATGATTTCAAACTTGTTGGTGAAAAGAGGTTATTTGATATTAGCTCTCTAGATGAATGGAGAACCCAAGCTTATGAAAATGCAAAATTATTAAAAGAAAAAGTTAAAAGATGGCATGACAAAAGAATCCAAAAGTGTGAGTTTAAAGTCAGAGAATATGTTCTTTTGTACAAATTTATTTTCAGATTCTTTGCAGGAAAACTCCTCTCAAAATGGGAAGGCCCATATGTCATCGATGAGGTTTATCGATCTGGAGCCATCAAAATAAATAATTCTGAAGGTACTAACCCGAAGGTTGTCAATGGGCAACGAATAAAGCATTATATCTGAGGTACGCCTATTAATGTTGAAAGTAATATTATCCAAACTTTGACACCAGAATAACACATAAAAGAGTCCTTCCGGAACACTCCAGAATCGTGAAAATAAGGAGGTACATCATACGGTAAGTAAACGGACTCCGAAAAATGCGCAAAAATATTTTTATCAGTTTTGGAATATTTAAGAATTTTGGAAATAAAGAAATTTCCAGGAAGCGTCCCCTGGTGGGCACAAGACACCAGCCTGGCGCGCCCAGGTGGGTTGTGCCCACCCGGGACACTTTCCGTACTTCGTTTTTCTTCCGCATGCTTGTCCTCCAAGATAAAAAATCTATATATACTTCCCGAACCTGTTGATCACCGTATCGCGGAGAAATCTTATGTTCTCTTTTCTTGCTGTTTCCTGCACAGTTTTGAAAATATGTCATCCCAAGACTCCGATGGTGAGAGCTATGTCTCACATCTCATTGCCGACCCAAAGATCTATGGGGACCTATCTCCTTATGGTCGAACTACGGATGACGACGAGGATGCTCACTTGATGCATGAGGGTTGACGATTCAAGCTCGGAGGAGGAGGATGTTCCTCTACCTCAACCTGGGGATATGCACATAGAGTTCAAGAAGTCCAGTCTCCCTAAGAGAGCTAACCGGTCTAATAACCAATCTATTCCTTCTCGTTTTTGGCAGAAAAGCAAAGGAGATTTATGTGACAAGATCTTGAAACTGGAGTTGGAGGTCGATGATTTAAAAGAGGAATTTGCTCTCCTCAACTACAATATGAAAGAGTTGAAGGCACAATTTTCATCACCACCGCCATATTATTCACCACCAAAGGAGAACTGAGTATCGGGTATGGGTACTCCCCTTGGCTTCTGCCAGGCTTAGGGGAGGTGCCCCGGTATCGTATCATCCCACTATCTTTTTTGCTTTTACTTATTTTAGTTCGATTTTTTGCTTTAGATGAATAAAAGTTTAGTTCGATCCTTTCTTCTTTGAGAGTTTGCTTAGTGATCTATCCTTGTAATCATGTGCAAGTTATATAATAAAGTTTAGTTTGAGTTTTTCTTTCTTACTTTCATGTTGCAAATAAAGAAAATAATTAAGAAATAAAAGAGAAAGGGAATAAATCAATAAGATCATATACTAATCCTATGGTAGGTGATGGCACCACATAAGGAAAAGTATAAGTAGAAAATTTTATTAGAGATTGACAAACATAGCATTAGTCAATGATGCAACTCATGAAAGAATTAATAGTGAAAGAGAAGATTCACATATAAATATACTATCCTAGAAATCTTTTGTGATTGTGAGCACTCATCAAAATATTATATGCCAAAATTGTTGACGTTGGACAAGGAAGAAAACTTAATGATTTATGTTTGTGTATATTCACATAAATCATATTGTCATAGATCTTTCAACATGTGGTGCTTGCCCCCTATCTTTGCTAGCCAAAAATTCCGCACTAAGTAGAGATACTACTTGTCGTGGAATTGTCACGGCAGATGTCCTAGTGTGAGGACTTAGTCATGGAGCCATCGCGTTGAGGTGAGATTAAAGGGGTTAATCAGGACAAAGGACACGAGGAGTTTATACTGGTTCGGCCCCTTACGATGAAGGTAAAAGCCTAGTCCAGTTTGTGGTTGGTATTGCTAGGGTTTCGATGAGCAGGGAGCGAATAAGCTTGACCCAACTCTCGATCTGTTGTTTCTTGCCCTAAGCCGCCGCTAGGTCGCCCCCTTATATACACGGGTTGACACCCTGCGGCCCTCTGAGTCCTGGCCGGTTCATACAACATATCCGGCTCGGTGACCTTTCTTACATACCTTACAATACAAGCTTTACATAAATGGTGGTCTGGGCCTTAAGCCGCCATCGGGTCTGGGCCCTCTGCTAAGCTTACCTATGAACCGCCATATGATCTTGGGCTTCATTGTGATGAATCGTCATAGGGATGACCCGGCCCCTCCTGGGCGGGTCATACCTAATAGTTATATCCCCAACATTAGGCCCCAGGTTGATTTGAACTTGTTCATATCAACCTTCAAGACTTAGAAAAATGCTTCCATATCTGCTGCAAAAAACTTTGTAACCCGCCATGACGTCATCTCCAAGAATTTCGGAAACCCTGCCACGATGTCATCTTTAACGGATCTTTATATTAATGTCTCCCCAAACATCGAGGCGTCCAATTAGCTAGATAACCATCATTCAGCCTCCTCATCTTTCGCGCCTGCCCGCTTTCCGGTCTCCTTATAAATAGGACCATAGGGTCATCCCTCATTCCTCTCCTTCTCCTTCCTTCCTCCTCACAATGCATCGCCCCGCACAAACCTTGCCGACGTCGACCTCCGTCCCCGTCCTCAACTCCGGCCGCTGCATCGCACTGAGTAGACCAGAGAACTGCAGCGCTACTCCGCTGTTTTAACAGCTCCAGTAAGCCTTCCTTTGTTCGTCACAAATCTGCCATTAGGGTTTCTCGGTGTTCTTCGGTGTTCATCCGCGTTCGTCATCATCCTTCTTTTCCTTTGTTTAGATCCATGTATTAGATCCAAAAACCATGGGAATTTTGCGCGGTAGTAGTTTTAGCACTTGTTTTAATACTAGATCATGTCCCCACCATGACAGATCTCCTCTAGGGCTCCTCTGTTTTTTCACTGCTACCTTTTGTAGATGAATTTATTCCCTTTTTTCTAAATGGCGGTAGATCCAAATTTATAACCTCCATCTGCGGAACTTGTTTGTCCCAGTACTTAGCCAATGTTGCTTTCGGCAACTCTTTGAATATCTTAGTCATGGTGGCTTACCCTGCCGGCTTATCTTTTCTTCATATATCATATGCCCTTGCTTAAGCCGCCATCATAAAATGCATGGTTATTGTTAATTTGCAATCCCACAAATTAACTTGAGTTGGCAAACTATTTCCTTTTAGATTGTCCTTTCACCATGCTGCCGAAGACGATGACAACTTGCAACTAGGTCCCTTCCACAGTCACCGAGAGCACCTTGAAAGATTCCGTCGCTGTTGGATACTTACCAGAGAAGAGTGTCATGTCCTATCGTGCTCCTGATCCAACTGAAGAAAGACCTCAGCCGAAGGATGGCGAAATTATTGTCTTTACTGATCATATGACCCGGGGCTTCTCGCCGCCCGGCTCAAAATTCTTTAGAGATGTGCTGCACTTTTTCAAACTCCACCACAAGATATCGGACCCAATGCCGTATCAAACATCTATAACTTCCAAGTTTTCTGTGAAGTTTACCTTCAAGAAGAACCTACTGTTGAACTCTTCAAGGAATACTTCTACCTAAACCGCCAGAACGAGTACGCCAATGGTCCCAGCTTAGAACTTGGCGGGATTTCAATTCAACGCAGACGAGATGCCATCTTTCGTCTAGTAGTCCTGCCAAGCCATCCCAAGGACTGGAATCAAACATGGTTCTACTGCAAAGATACCTCATCGTCTGATGAAAATCTGATGCCGGGTTATCATGATGATCGCCTTGACACAAAGCACCCACTCCCTGATAAACTCACCCCTGCCGAACGCAAGAAACTTGTCCCCAAAATCAGAAAAGTCCAAGCCTTGTTAGGAAATGGCTTGACCGGAGTTGACTTGACCCGCTGCCAGGTCGCATGGCAGATCATACCTTTAAGCCGCCGATTCGGCTTGATGTGTTCATAAACCGGAGGAACTGATGATCCTTTACATCATAGCTCTGTGTGTTTGACTGAAGAGGCCATTGTTTAGATGGCAACCACACTTGTCAATAGCAAATATGAAGACTGCGACCTAGTGGGTTTGAACCCTTTCTGCAAGCTCAACCCGGCGCTAGAGGTAAATCTTTTGACTTCTTTTTTTTCTTCTTCAGCAGTTTAAACATCGCATGAACTTCAATACATTATCCTTCCACGGGACAAATCTGACTTCTGAAAGCCAAATATGACCATGAGGCGGCTAAAAAAGCTAGAGCTGCTACGGGAGCCGCCAAGAAAACTGTCAGAAAGTCTAAGAAGAAGCCAACTGCCTCTGATTTAGTCAAGCTGGATGACACCTTTGAGTCGGAAGTAGCCCTGGACTCTCTTGTCCTATTTTTTAACAACCTTATTGACACTGACTATTGCCAGGACGACACGGGGGCCATCCAGGAAGTTGAAGAAGAGGTAAATATTATTTCCTCCGACTCAAAACCTTTACCAAGGTAGAAACCTCGGCGGGTAACCCAGAGAGTAAGGTTTTCGCACCCCTTGGCTTATTTAGATCCCCATTTTCTTTTGAAACGATAGCAACATGAGAGCGGCCGCCAGATCCAAACCGGTGGAGATGACGACTTACCCTCCGGCTTACCGAATACTCCTCGGAAACGCCAGAATGAGGTTCTTTTTAACCTTTAAGCCTTGTATTTGTTCAGCGAATTACCTTCATCACACAATTTTGATTCCATCTTTGCAGGAGATTCCCCGTTCCTCCTCTGGCGATTCATCACAAACTAAATTGCCGGCCTTCAAGACAGCCCCCGGGTAAAGATAACTACCCTTCTTATGTACTTTTGTATACACATCATTATACTGACTTGTCTAAATCCTTTTTAGCGGTCAAGCAATGCCCAAGAAAGCAAAGGTGACGAAGCCTACTGAGGATCCGAAAACCACTGAACCGGAGCAGCCAACCCTCATACCGGAACATCCTGAAGAACCGGAGCAGTCAACCTTCGTGCCAGAATACGCTAAACAGCCAGAGGACCCTGCTTTCAACGATCAATCGGATTTACCTAAGCTGTCTGCGGATGATACTGCTATTGACCCATCAAGTATTCAGCCGTCAAGCTCAGCTAACCCGCCAGAGAAGCACGGTGATGACGTTTTAATCACGGGTACCAGATTCGTTGAACCGGGGAACCCAACTGTTCTGGCAAGACACTCTGCCAAACAAGAAGTTATGGAAAGGTAGAAGGTGAGGTTTGACGTCTCCCACTATGCTCACCTGAGTATTAGCGAAGTGCTATCTGGTTATCTCAGTCAAGTGCACTCTAGCCGTGATTCAGAAATTGAGATGGTCAAACGGATGCAGAAAAAATATGAGGTACGTCCTCCGTCTTATATAAGTTATATACCCTGCCAGCCTCCAAGTCTTCTGATTATGATAAGATTGAATGATCTGTAGACTTAGAATACTTAGAAGCCTCTATCTTAGACTCCCTCCAAGTCCGGTTTGCAACTAAACCGGATGCTTATAGTATTTCAATTTGCATGTGTAGTCCCCAAGGGCCGGTTTAATCAGTAGGAATGAGCCGGTCCTACTAGTCATTATATAGAAGACCAAAATTTAACCGCATATCCTTCATGAGTCGGCTCGAACTATCACACCCGGCTTATCTTTAATAAGAAAACAAGCAATATGCATTAGCCCCCAAGTGCCAAGTGTTATTGCGTGCAAAGCACATGGGTCTTTTTAGAAAGAACCTGTCTGAAAGAACATGCGGTGCCCCCATGTCTGGTTTTGGTAATTGATGACAATCTCTATGGACTAATGGTTGCCTTGAGTTATATTTGAAGGTTTTGTCCATAGGCTTTTCTTGGACTACATGTGTTGGTTTCAAGGAGAGTTTGTGTCGACCAAGGTGCTATTCAAGGAGTTATCCAAAGATTGGTCATGTGAGTGTTGAGCTTATTGCAAGCATGTCTTGAAGAAGAAGATTGTGTGATCATTCATGTCTACCTTCAAGACATCATCCAAATGAAGAGAATTGGAAAGATTCAAGGTTGATCAAGATAAAGTCAAGAATCAATCAAGTTGATCAACACACAAAGCATACAAGATGTACTGAGGGATCAAGTGATCCCATGGTATGGTAAGCATTGTACATTACGCTTTGTTTGCTAACCCTTGGTTTTCGTGAGAGTTCTTGGTGGGGTTAGGTTGCGATGTGCGAGTTCAAGTGGAGCATCATGAAGAGATCAAATGCTTGAAGCTTGCCGTCCATTATGGTAACAATGGATTTATGAAGATGTGCCGAAGAGTGGCTCACCCATAGTGGAGTATGGGGGAGCAATCAACTAGTCTTCATTGAGCCAACACAATCAAGAAAGGTGCTCCAACTTGAGGAAGTCAAGATCTTCATCATCTAGCTCAAGTGGACTATGTGCAAGACAAAGGTTTGCCCTTGATAGGTTTTCTATTTTACCGGTCTCATAGTGGTAGTTGGGAGACCGGGTTATAGGATCGATTGTTGTACTATCAAGGGGGGCTCTCGATGAGTAGCTTGATCGCATCATCCGTAGAGAGCTCAAACCATTGCATCCTTGCATCATCTTTATTGGTTCTTGTTTGGTTCTCTTTGAGAATTTTGGAGCTTATGGTCATCTTGATGACAAGCTTGAGTTTATCGAAAACAGAGTTCACTTGCATCTTCTATGATGTTTTCGATGTTGGAGGTTATGCCCGTTCTTCTCTATTGGAGGTTTCACTCCTCCATTTTTTAGGCATACCTCCCCTGCCTCTTCTTTCTATAACCAGCAAGCTTGAGTTTGCTCGATTCAGAGCTCATTTGCAGAAGTTATGGCAGTTCTGGTTTTCCTTGGAGTATACTTGTTTTCTTGGAAGTGGCATATGTTTGGTGCCAGCGGTAGTACCGGGGGGCCAGAGCGGTAGTACCACGTATCGCCACAAGCTGTAGTACCGTTGTCTCACAACGGTAGTACCGCCCATGGCCATAAGCGGTAGTACGGCTCTGGTTCCGCGCTGGTACCGCCTCGACTTGAGACGTGGTTTTCTCGTGTCGGGTTCAGCGGCAGTAGTAGCGGCAGTAGGAGCGGTAGTGCCGCTTGTGTGCCGTAGTACCGCGGCTACCACCGCCCCTAGTGCAATTCAATGGCCCTCCTCTCTGTGCACGGTCCCAATGGTAGTACCACTGGGCCAAGCGGTAGTACCGCTGGTCCCAGCAGTAGTGCCGCTCATACGGCTCTGCCTCGCCCTATGTTTTGCTTCGCTCTCTGTGTTCTACCACCCGGGCGGTAGTACCGCTCGTGCACGGACTGAGCACATAACGGTTGGATCCGGGAGCTCCTATAAAAGGGGGTCTTCTTCCCCATTGAGCTTTATCCTTTGATCTCGTGTTCTCCCCCCATTGTTGACCTTCTTCGAGCTTGCTAACTCTCAATCCCTCCGTGGATTCTTGCTAGTTTTTGAGGGAAAAGAGGGAGGAGATCTAGATCCACATTTCCACCAATCACTTTCTCCTCTGTGTTAGGGGAATCCCTTGGATCTAGATCTTGGAGTTCTTGGTGTTCTCCTTCTTGTTCTTCCTCTCATTTTCCTCCCTAGCATTAGTTGCTTCGGTGGGATTTGAGAGAGAAGGACTTGGGCACTCCTTGTGCCCTTGCCATTGCATTTGGTGCATCAGTTTGAGTTCTCCACGGTGATACATGGAAGTGAGTTGAGAAGCTTATTACTCTTGGGTGCTTGGTGCCCTTGAGCTTGTTCCTCTTGGGTGCTTGGGCTCCCTAGACGGTTGGTGGTGTTCGGAGCTCAATCATTGTGGTGTAAAGCTCCGGTCAAGCGTCGGTGTCTCCAATTAGGTTGTGGAGATCGCCCCGAGCAATTTGACGGGTTTCGGTGACCGTCCCCAAGGGTTGCCAAAGTGTACGGGTTCGGTGACCGCCCCCAAGGGTTGCCATTTGTACGGGTTCGGTGACCGCCCTCAAGGGTCCCTTAGTGGAATCATGGCATCTGGCATTGTGCGAGGGCGTGAGGAGATTACGGTGGCCCTAGTGGCTTCTTGGGGAGCATTGTGCCTCCACACCACTCCAAACGGAGATTAGCATCCGCAAGGGTGTGAACTTCGGGATACATCATCGTCTCCGCGTGCCCCGGTTATCTCTTACCCGAGCCCTTCACTTATGCACTTTACTCTGTGATAGCCATATTGTTCTTTGTCATATTTCTTGCTATCTCATAGTTGCTTATCATGCTTAGCATAAGTTGTTGGTGCACATAGGTGAGCCTAGTTGTTTTAGGTTTTGTGCTTGGCAAATTAACCGCTAGGTTTATTCCGCATTTGTTCAAGCCTAAACCGTAATTATTTTAAAGCGCCTATTCACCCCCCTCTAGGCGACATCCTCGATCTTTCACTATCCCTTTGAATTTTTTTACTGATAGACATTAGCCCCCAAGTGCCAAGTGTGTTGCTTAGAGAGGTTAGTGCCATTATCGGTTATAATGTTGTGTGGAAAGTCAAAACAGAAGATCACTTTCTTCATGAATTGAACCGTGTCGGCGTTCTGGGAACGGGGGTCCCCAGAGTTGCCTGCCTGTAGCCTGCGGCGTGGCTCAAAGGGGGGCCCAGCACGGCCCATCTTCACCAACACAGACCCAAGACCTTTGCGAGGGGCCAAGCCTCGCGGGGCAGACGACGCGGAGCTTCCTCAGGCACGGCCTCACCAGGCTGGATCGCGAGGAGGCGGAGAGATCAAGGCGGGGTACCTCACGAGGTGCCCGTGACGCAAGCCATGACGACCAAGGGCGCCAGGCGGGTGCCA
Organism: Triticum urartu; assembly: GCF_056163025.1. Taxonomy (NCBI): domain Eukaryota; kingdom Viridiplantae; phylum Streptophyta; class Magnoliopsida; order Poales; family Poaceae; genus Triticum; species Triticum urartu. The sequence goes on from NC_141879.1 coordinate 514,492,467, forward strand.
GCCCGCGCAGTGTCCTCCTTTCCTCTTTGGTGCAAAGGGAGCAAGCGCATCCGTGGAGTACCGAGGCGTCAGGCAAAGGTTGCCATTTCGGTGCAACAAGACCAAGACCAGGAGGACTGCAAGATGGAGGTCATCGTGGAGCCCAAGACGGCGTCACCACCAGAGCTTTGTGCAGGCGAAGACTACTTTTGTCAGGATAGCTGGTACTAGCTGCCCCCCTTCAAATTAGCCCGCCATTGTTGGCTCCCTTCCCGCTCGATATTTGGGAAGAGGACCAGGGCCTCTATAAATAGGACCAGCCACCGACAGAACAAAGAGGGGGGAGAATCAGAGAGAAAGAGAGAAGGGTGACTGAACTCCTCCCAGCAGTTCATCGTCCCAGCCAAGAGCAGACCCTCGCGAGGCTGTTCTTCCTTGTATTGTTCATCATCATCAGCCCAAGAGGCAATCCACCACACCACACACTAGAGTAGGGTATTACACCACAACGGTGGCCCGAACCAGTATAAACCCTATGTCATTCGTGTTGTTCTTTCCATAGCTTAGATCTTAGCGAGGCAGAGGGGTGCAGGTAGGTAGGAGGCGAAATCTCCGCGCGCACCCCAGTGTTCAAACCTGAAGGGTCTGCCGGAACCCGAAATCTAACATTTGGCGCACTAGGTAGGGGTGCGCCGGAATTCGCCTTCCACCGCCCCGTTCTCCTCCGACCATCGCGCCCATGTCTGATGCTCGTCGGGCCCGCGCCGAGCGCCGGGCCGCTCTCGCTTCCCGCGTCGCCCGGACGGCTCCTGTCGGCGGGCGTCCTCGCCATTCCCCGTCACCTACCGTCAACGCCACCACCGGCCCGGCGGCAGTCGAGTAGCAAGCATCGTCTCAGCATCCGTCCGTGCGGCAAGACGGCCGCACCGCTACTCCCTCGCTGCCCCCAGCTGGTTCCTCATCCCGCGTGCTCCGCGCACCCATGGAGGCTTGAGCTGCGCTCATCGCGGCAAACGAGCTCCTACGCTACCGTCCCATCGACGACGTCTATGAAGAATGGCTCGACCGCGTCGCCGAGCTCGTCCGCGCCGCAGGGGGCTCTCCTGTGCCGTCCGCTCCGCTGCACCGCACCCCGCCCCGCGCGGGCGACGAAGCTCTGGCGGCACCCCGGCCGCCTCCTCCACAAGAAGGCACCATGGCTCCAAGGTGCGTGGCCCCTGGGCGGAACCCGCTCTGTCAGGTGCCAGCGTGGCAAGAGTAGAGCTGCCAAGAAGTCCCTCGCCCGCAAGAAGCTGCCCGGGCGCTCCCTGCTCCAGCACGTCGCGACCATGCTCCTGCTCCCGCACGTCAAGACCTAGCTGCAGCGCGTGGGGACATGCAAGACCAAGCTCTCCGTCACCCAAGGCCTCCCGTGGCCACAGCAGGCTGCCGCGCCTTCACCACCGAGCTACGCAGCGTCGCGTGGCCCGGCAAGTTCAAGCCGGACCTGCCTCCTTGTTATGACGGCACGGCTGACCCTGCGGAGTTCCTCCAGCTCTACGAGTTGGGCATCGAAGCTGCCAACGGAGACGAGAAGGTCATGGCAAACTGGTTTCCCATGGCGCTCAAGGACGGGGCCCGCAACTGGCTCCTGAACCTGGCTCCAGGCATGATCTCCTCCTGGGACGAGATGCGCACCCGCTTCATTGCCAACTTCCAAGGTACTCGCAACCGGCCACCCGCCGTGAGCGACATGCGCCGCATCAAGCAACAACCCGGGGAGACCCTGCAGAAGTACATCCAGCGCTTCAACAACGCACGCCTCAAGATTCCCAAGGTGACTGAGGAGGCCATCATCTCAGCCTTCTCCGACGGCGTGCGCGATGTCAAGATGAAGGAGGAGCTGGCGATGCATGAAGACCTGTGCACTTCCTTGGAGCTGTTCAACTTGGCGACCAAGTGCGCCAGGGCTGAGGAAGGGCGTCTCTCCCTCCTCGAGCGGCCTGCCGCAGACCCAGAAGAGAAGAAGCCCAAGGCCAAGGACGTGAAGCGCAAGGGGGCTGCCGTGCTCACGGCAGAACCAGACACCAAGCGGGGAAGAGATCAGCCCGAACCTTCCAAGGGAGGCCGGTACTGTGTGTACCACGACCTCCACACCCACAACACCAACGAATGTCAAGAGCTCCGAGCTGTGCGAGAAGGAAGGATCAGCCGTCGCCCCGACCGCGGTGACCGGGGCTACGGTCGAGGAGGAGGAAGGAACGCAGGATGCTGGGAAGACCGTGGCCCGCGCCAAGGGTGGTGCGATCAACCTCGTGAGGATCGCTGGCAAGACCCGCCTTGCGAGGAAGACTGGAGGGATCAGCCTCGCGAGGATCGCCCACATGGCAACGCAGGCCTCCCTCCGCTGCCGCCGCAGCCAAGGAGAAATGAGGACCGGCACCAAGACGAGGGAGCTGGGGGCTTCCAGGAGCCGCGCGCGATCGCCTGCATCCTGGGCGGGGCTCAGGCCCCAGCCTCTCAACGCATCTTCAAGCAGTTCGCCCGCAAAGTGAATGCAGTCCTCCCCAGGCTTGAAGCCACGCACCCTCTCAGGTGGTCGGCGTGCGCCATCACGTTCAGCTCAGCAGATCAGCTCAAGTGTGCGGCTACAGCCGGAGTCCTCCCGATGCTTTGTTCCCCAATCATCAGCAATGTGGTGGTCACCAGGACCCTCATCGATGGCGGGGAAGGGCTCAACGTCCTGTCCATGGAAACATTCAACAATCTCCATGTGCCCTACAGCCGGCTTCAGCCAACCAAGCCCTTCTCCGGAATCACCGACGGCTCCACGGTCCTGTTTGGGCAGGTCCGCCTCCCTGTCACCTTCGGGGCACACGACAACTACCGCACCGAGCTCATCGACTTCGACGTCGCTCACATTCGCCTGCCGTACAACGCCATCCTTGGGTACCCAGCGCTGGCCAAGTTCATGGCCGTAACTCACCACGGCTACAACATCCTCAAGATGCCAGGAAGTGGCGGAGTCATCACGGTGCCCTGTGAAGAGAAGGACGCGGTGTGTTCCCTGGAACGAGCCTTTCAGGCCGCGTCACTGGAAGACCCGGATCGCGGAAGCAGGAGGCTTCCCGAGACCGCCCCCAAGAAGAAGAAGACATTGTCCGGCCCGGCCCCTCAGGAGGCAAGCCCCTCTGGGCCCATGCCTGCCCAGGGGGAACCTCCTTCCGTCGCATAGGAAAGCGCGCCCGGCGCCCTCCTCAGGCAGGGCTCGGGGGCTCTTCCCTGGAGGGCCACCGACCTGGCTAGGGTCACGAGGGAGGCGCTTGGGCACCACATGGAGGCGTGCTTTGAAGCACGTTTCCCTCAAGAAGGAGTAAGGCAAGGAGAGCCAGACCCTCAGGAGTTTGTCAGCAAGGCCATTCAGGAGCTACAGGAGTCAAGGGTCATGAAAGGCGCCCGCCGTCTACCAGCATTGGCTCCCCATCCAAGCGAGGATGGTGGGCTGCGCATCTGCATCGACATACCAGGGCTCAACCGAGTCGCCTCTCTGGAGCGCCTCTGGCCCTCGCGAGTGGGGCGCTGCGGAGGTCCACCCCACAGCTACATTCGCATGCCTTACGGCTTGCTGAATGCGGCTGCCACGTACCAGCGCCTCATGAGGGGCATCATGGAGGCACAAGAGGTCAGGCGTTCCGCAGCCCTGGCGGAGATGGAGATGGTCCGCAGGGAGCCACCAGCGCCTCTGGAGCCTCCTGAGGCCCCTGGGCCTGGGGGCTCGTGAGGATCGGCTTCCGCAGCCCACCGAGTCTACTACACCAACACCCCTTCGTCCTCAACGTCATTAGGTGACATCTTTCAAGTTTCACTTCCAGCTGGGAGCGCCCCCCCAGGGCTGCATTATTCCCAGGCCGCGTGGGTCCGTCCCTGCGGCATGTATCCCTTTTATTTCATGTTGTTAGCTTACCTTGTTGGGGGCGCCCCTCGGGCTGCATGATCCCCAAGTTGCTCGGGCCAGACCTAGTGATGTCCGCCTTCCCAGCATCTATTTGAATGAATCCGCTCCTTCGCGACTAATGTGTTTGACCTAGCTGTCCGCTCAACTGACGCCAACTGACGGAACTGCTCTCAAACGGCACGACGCTTGCGCATGGGTCCATCCCTGCAACGCCGACAAACCTGAATGGCTGAGCTCTGGCCGCGGCAGCCCCGCATGGCGCCACCTTGTCAAGCTTTCAGTGCCTCGTACCTCTCGGAAGCAACCAACGGCTGACTGTCAATTGTCATGGCAACCCCTCGTTTTTTCTATGATGGGTCTACAGGATCTCCTGAAGGAGCTGCGTCAGGCGAGGCCCTTGCGGTGTCTCCTTCGCTCTCATCCGCGCGAACCGCTTGCACCTTAAAGGGGGGGTGCCTGAGCATCACAACTCAGGGCTCCTACTGGCTCTCCAGCCCTCACCCTCTGGCCTTGTCCACGGCATCGTGACCTGGCATACCAGCGACGGCTGAGACTAGCTCGAGGGCCGGGACCCGCGGACGTAGAGCAGAAAGGGGAGCAAAGGCGAGAGGGGAGGGACACACGAGGACCTCGCCGAGCAACCTCGAGCCTGCCGATGCACGGACCCGGCGACACACCAGAGAGCGACCCCTGATTCTCGAGATAAGTCACCACCCGGAAGCACCAGCTACCGTGGCACCACCCCCGCACCTAATGCAATCCCATGTTAATGACACCGCTCTCCTTTCTCACCGAACGACGGCTACTTGAGCGCCAAAGGGGACCTCCTGAGCATCGCGACTCAGGGGCTCTTACGGGACTCCGGGTCGCTCACCTCCTAGCCTTGACCACGGCATCGCGACCTGGCATACCAGTGACGGCTGAAGCCACCTTGGGACTGGGACCTGTCGGCGCAGAGCACCAAGCCCTCGTGAGGTTCAAAAGGGAGGACAGAGCTAAGACGGAATGAGCAACTCGCACAGTTCTACGACAAGGGTTGTATTAACAAAACAGGATCACAGGCACCTTACAAGCCCCCATGGGACGCGTCTTTGATTCCTCGTAGGGAACAGATCCTAAAGGGACACTAACTACGCGCGCCCCTGCAGAAGACGCCATCATCAATAGTGGGCCATCAAGCACCAGCGCCAACCCCATCCAGATCAGAGTCGGCGGCGGCCTGATGAGCCCACCCTGCTCCAGGAGCGGCGCCGGCTCGGGGGCTCGTAGCTGTCGTCGCTCGTCTCCGGAGTCGCTAAGAGCTCGCCGGAGTCACTGGAACCTCTGACGCCTCCACCGCCTGAGGAGCCGCCAAGGGAGCGGTCGGCGGGCCCAGTCCTCGCCGCAGCAGAGTCCCGGCCACCTCTCCCGGGGCAGCACTCCAGCCGGCGCCCGTTCGCATCGAAGACCTTGAAGAACATCACCGAAGCACCGTCGTACTCCAAGTGGATCGCGAAGGCGCCTCTTGTCCTGCAAACCTAGGCGATTTTGCTCCAGCCTCGAGTCATGAAGACCTCGCCCGGGGCAACAACCGCGACCTCTGCCTCGGTCACGAGGGTGCTGCAGTCGGCGTGCTGTAGCCAAAGCTCCAGGGGCTCTCCCTGCGGGACGATGGAGGCGAAGAAGGCAGGAAGGCGAATCCAAGACTGAGGAGGCATGGCGACGTGGAGCACGAGCTCTCGGTAGGAGCCCTCGGTGTGGACCCCAGAGGGGACGACCCACATCTTCGTGACCCGTCGGCGCCGACGGCGGCGCCGCCCGTGGCGATCAGCATCAGCTCCTTCAGGGCCCTCGATATGGGCATACAGGGGAAGCGGGAACCCCGGCGGTGCCCGCTCGCACCAAGGCCTCGGCACCACCTAATGGGCCCCCTCGTCCGGGCCATGGAGGACGAGCCGTTTCTTCGGCGGGAGCGGGTCAGGTTCCTCTTGGGGAGCCTTTCCCTTCTCTGCCGTCGAGAACCGGCGGATTGGAGCCATCGCAGCAAGACAGAGCAAGGACCGGGAAGAAGGAGAAGCAAGGAGGGATGGACTGGAAGGGCGCACGCCGTTCCGTACTTATAGCCGGCGAAGGCCAACCGCCGACCTCCACGATCGCAGGTAATCATGACCCGTTTTGCATGCAGGGACTTGTCCAATCTGTGCAGTCGCTGAGGCGCCATGGGGAAGTGGAGACGCTCACGTCCAATCAACCGCCACGCGGCGCCCATGGCCGCAGGCTATTAGGGCCCGCGGTGCTTCGCCCTCGCCCTTCCGCCTCCCTGCACGGCCAAGTCCGGGCGCGCCTTGGGCCCGGGGGCTACTGTCGGCGTTCTGGGAATGGGCTTCCCCAGAGTTGCCTGCCTGCGGCCTGCGGCGTGGCTCAAAGGGGGGCCCAGCACGGCCCATCTTCACCAACACAGACCCAAGACCCTCGCGAGGGGCCAAGCATCGCGGGGCGGACGACGCGGAGCTTCCTCAGGCACGGCCTCACCAGGCTGGCTCGCGAGGAGGCGGAGAGATCAAGGCGGGGTACCTCACCAGGTGCCCGTGATGCAAGCCATGACGACCAAAGGCGCCAGGTGGGTGCCAGCCCGCGCAGTGTCCTCCTTTCCTCTTTGGTGCAAAGGGAGCAAGCGCAGCCGCGGAGTACCGAGGCATCAGGCAAAGGTTGCCATTTCGGTGCAACAAGACCAAGACCAGGAGGACTGCAAGACGGAGGTCATCGTGGAGCCCAAGACGGCGTCACCACTAGAGCTTTGTGCAGGCGAAGACTACTTTTGTCAGGATAGCTGGTACTAGCTGTCCCCCTTCAAATTAGCCCGCCATTGTTGGCTCCCTTCCCACTCGATGTTTGGGAAGAGGACCAGGGCCTCTATAAATAGGACCAGCCACCCACAGAACAAAGAGGGGGGGGGAGAATCAGAGAGAAAGAGAGAAGGGTGACTGAACTCCTCCCAGCAGTTCATCGTCCCAGCCAAGAGCAGACCCTCGCGAGGCTGTTCTTCCTTGTATTGTTCATCATCATCAGCCCAAGAGGCAATCCACCACACCACACACTGGAGTAGGGTATTACACCACAACGGTGGCCCGAACCAGTATAAACCTTGTGTCATTCGTGTTGTTCTTTCCATAGCTTAGATCTTAGCGAGGCGGAGGGGTGCAGGTAGGTAGGAGGCGAAATCTCCACGCGCACCCCAGTGTTCGAACCTCAAGGGTCTGCCGGAACCCGAAATCGACAAACCGCCGTTGCTGCATCACACTTACTGACCGGCTCTGTCTCTACCCACTTAGTAAACTTATCAACTGCCACCAAAAGGTGTGTCTTCTTGTCCTTGGATCTTTTGAAAGGTCCAACCATATCAAGCCCCCAAACTGCAAATGGACAAGTAAGTGGAATCATCCTCAATTCTCGAGCCGGCACATGGGCTCGTCGTGCAAATTTCTGACATCCATCACACCTGCTGACGAGGTCCTTCGCATCAGCATGGGCTGTAAACCAATAAAACCCATGATGAAAAGCTTTAGTCACAAGGGATTTGGAGCCAGCATGATGACCACAATCTCCTTCATCAATCTCTCGTAAGATCTCACAACCCTCTTCTGGAGAGACACAATGTTGAAACGCCCCTGTGACACTGCGATGATGTAACTCTCCATTAACAATGGTCATTGACTTAGATCGCTGGCTTATCTACCTGGCTAAGGTTTCAGCCTCAGGTAACTCGCCCCGGGTCATATAAGCCAAATAAGGAACTGTCCAATCCAGGATTACATGAAGAGCGGCCACCAACCGAGCTTCCGGGTCAGGAATAGCCAAATCCTCCTCCGTAGGTAACTTGACTGACGGGTTATGCAAAACGTCAAGGAAAACATTAGGCGGCACCAGTTTACATTGAGAACCCAACCGGCTTAAAGCATCTGCCGCTTCATTTTTCCTGCGATCAACGTGCTCAACTTGATAACCCTTGAAGTGACCAGCAATAACATCCACCTCTCGCCGATAAGCCGCCATGAGTGGATCCTTAGAATCCCAAGTACCAGAGACTTGCTGAGCCACCAAGTCTAACTCACGAAGCACCTAACTCGGCTTAAGTTCATCTCCTTAGCCATCCGAAGACCATGGAGCAAGGCCTCATACTCTGCTGCACTGTTATTGCAAGGAAACATAAAACGGAGAACATAACAAAATTTATCACCTCGAGGGGAAGCTAGGATAACTCCAGCCCCCGAGCCCTCCAATTGCTTGGACCCATCAAAGTGAATAGTCCAATATGTGTTATCTGGCTTTTCCTCAGGCATCTGCAGCTTTATCCAATCATTGATGAAGTCCACCAACGCATGAGACTTGATGGCCGTGCGAGGCACATATTTTAACCCATGGGGCCCAAGCTCAATAGCCCACTTAGCAACCCGACCAGTTGCTTCTCTGTTTTGGATGATATCTCCCAAAGGAGCAGAGCTGACCACAGTGATGGGATGACCCAAAAAATAATGTTTAAGCTTCCGGCTGGCCAAGAACACCCCATATACAAGTTTCTGCCAGTGTGGATATCTCTGCTTGGACTCAATAAGCACCTCACTGATATAGTAAATGGGCCTTTGAACTGTATATTCCTTGCTGGCTTACTTTCTTTCTACCACAATAGCAACACTGACAGCCCGGCTATTAGCAGCCACATATAACAACAAAGGCTCCTTATCAACAAGGGCTGCAAGCACGGGTGGCTCAGCCAGCTGCTTCTTCAAATCCTCAAACGCTGTATTAGCAGCATTACTCCAGACGAAGTTATCTGTCTTTTTCATCATCTGATATAGAGGGATAGCCTTCTCTCCCGACCGGCTTATGAACCGACTCAACGCAGCAATACGACCCGCCAGGCGTTGCACATCATTGATACATGCCAGCTTAGCCAGTAAAGTGATGGCTTTAATCTTCTCTGGGTTAGCTTCAATACCTCTGTTAGACACCAAAAACCCCAAGAGTTTGCCTGCCGGTACGCCAAAGACACACTTGTCCGGGTTAAGCATCATCTTGTAAACCCGGAGATTCTCAAAGGTTTCCTTCAAATCATCTATCAATGTTTCCTTCTCTCTGGACTTCACCACAATATAATCCACTTAAGCATGAACATTACGCCCGATTTGGTTATGAGGGCAATTTTGCACACATATCTGATAAGTCGCCTGGGCACTCTTGATCCCAAAAGCATAGACACATAGGAGAAGGCTCCAAAGGGATTTATGAAAGTTGTCTTCTCCTGGTCCTTAACTGCCATCTTGATCTGATGATAACCAGAATAAGCATCCAAAAAACTCAAACGCTCACAACCCGCCGTAGCATCAATAATCTGATCAATATGAGGGAGAGCAAAAAGATCAGCTGGACAAGCCTTGTTTAAATCCGTGTAGTCCACACACATACGCCAAGTGCCGTTCTTCTTAAGTACCAACACCGGGTTAGCCAACCACTCGGGATGGAAAACTTCAATGATACACCAAGCTACCAAGAGCTGGGCTACTTCTTCTCCGATGGCCTTCCGCCTCTCCTCATTAAAACAACGAAGAAATTGCTTAACCGGCTTAAACTTTGGATCAACATTAAGAGTGTGCTCAGCGAGTTCTCTTGGTACACCCGGCATGCCTGAAGGCTTCCATGCGAAGATGTCTCGGTTCTCACGAATGAACTCGATGAGTGCGCTTTCCTATTTCGGATCCAAATTAGCACTGATGCTAAACTGCTTGGATGAGTCGCCAGGGACAAAATCAACCATCTTTGTATCGTCCGCTGACTTAAACTTGAGAACCAGATCATGCTCTGTGGTTGGCTTTTTCAAAGACGTCATATCTGCTGGGTCAACATTGTCTTTGTAAAATTTTAACTCCTCCGTTGCACAAACCGACTCAGCATAAGCCGCATCTCCTTCTTCACATTCTAGGGCTATCCTACGGCTCCCATGCACCATGATGGTTCCCTTCTGACCCGGCATCTTGAGCTGCAGATATACATAACAAGGCCGTGCCATGAATTTAGCATAAGCTGGCCGTCCAAACAGAGCGTGATAGGGGCTATGGATCTTGACCACTTCAAAGGTCAACGTCTCTGACCTAGAGTCATGATCATATCCTAAACAACTTCCAGAGCTATCTTACCAACTGGATATGCCGACTTACCAGGCACCACGCCATGGAAAACAATATTTGACGGCTTAAGATTTTTATTAGTTAACCCAATGCGACGGAAAGTTTCATAATACAGGATATTGATGCTGCTCCCTCTGTCCATGAGTACTTTGGTAAACTTATATCCTCCGACCTGAGGTGCGACCACCAAAGCCAAATGACCCAGATTATCAACCCGGGGCGGGTGATCTTCCTAACTCCACACGATGGGCTGCTCAGACCAACGCAGATAACGAGGAACAGCCGGCTCAACGGCATTGACTGATCTCTTATGAAGCTTTTGGTCACGTTTACACAAGCTAGTGGTGAACACATGGTATTGCCCACTATTCAAGTGCTTCGGGTTGGTCTGATAACCAGACTGTTGCTGCTGCTGACCCCCCTGATTACTCTGCTGGTTGTAACCACCCTGGTTGTTGTAATTACCTTGGTTTCCTTGGAATCCAGAGTTAGAACCGCCACTGCCATAACCCGGACCATGAGAGACAGGCCCAGAGCCGCCACCTGGCCCATGGCTGTCATAGAAAAGATTGGAATTCTTGTACTCCTTCATAATATGACAATCCTTCCATAGGTGCCAGATGGTCTTTCCTTCGTACCATGTTTTGGGCAAGGCTGATTTAACATATGTTCAAGATTTATACCAGATCCTCCGTCCCGTGGGGGCGGTTTACCATTGCGACGCTGACTACTATTCTGCGCATTGGTGTTAGCCACAAAATCAAAATTATTGTCAGCCTTGCACTTACCATTGCCTCCCGGGTTATGCTACTGCCTCTTGGCGTTGCTGCTCTTCCTTCCCTTCCCCGGCTTGTCATCGTCAGACTCGGGGTCCTTGGTACTATCAGAGTCAGCATACTTAACGAGAGCCGCCATGAGCGTCCCCATGTCATTGCGGTGGCGCTTGAGCCGCCCTAGCTTTTGCTTCAAAGGCATGAAACGACAATTGTTCTCTAACATCAACACTGCTGAGTCGGCATTGATGCGATCCGACGAGTGCAAGATTGTTGAGACCCAGAGCACCAATGGGTTGTTGACTCACCTTCCTCTTGTACACAGGAGGCCAGATCCACAATTGACATGGGCTGTTTACATGTATCCTTGAAGTTCTGAATGAACCGGGCCTTTAACTCGGCCCATGACCCGATGGAATTGGCAGGGAGCCCTTTCAACCAAGTGCGGGCCATCCCTTCTAACATCAGGGGAAAATATTTAGCACATGCAGCCTCGCTGACATCCAACAACTCCATGGCCATCTCATAACTCTCAATCCATGCCTCCGGACTTAAATCGACTGTATAGTTAGGCACCTTGCGAGGACCTTTAAAATCCTTGGGCAGGCGTTCATTACGCAGATCCGGTACCAAGCATGGTATGACCAGGTTTCTAAAGGTCATAGATGGCCCTAGAGAGGTGGTTGGATGAACCGGAGTTGATTGACAAGCCGCATACTATGCCGCTAACTCGGCCTCTCGACGGGCTCTTCCTTGATCCACCACATTCTAAGCATCAGCACCACCACCCGCCGGGTTATGCCCATGCAGCGGGTTTTGGTTCCGTCCACTGCTTGACACCGCCGGCTCATCAAGATGTCTACTGTAACTTCTGCTCTGGCGAGGGGTGGAATGAATCCTATCTGTCAGTGTTCTGGGCACGGGGTCCCTAGACTTGCCGGCCTGCGGCCCGCGGCGTGGCTAAGCACTACAAAAAAAGACACATCCGTGACATTTTGGGCCAAACGAATTTTTTTCTGTCATACATATGACAATTCTATGACGATAATTGTCACAAAACCCGGTATCATCATAGATGTGGTGGGCTCCTACTTCTATGACAAAAAATAATGACAGAAAATGGGCTTTTCGTCCTGGGCGGGCCGGAGACGCAGCTGCATGACATTCTTTGAGCCGTCCATGATGGAAAAAACCATGGTAGAAGCGAGGGGGAGGAAAATTTCGGGGAGTTCCCGGTTACGGTGGGAGGTCGGGGGCCGAGCGATGCGCGTTTCTCTCGTACACGTACGCGCGTGTGTGCGAGGCGTTGGCGCTAACTGAACCCGAGCGAGGCGTTGGGCTCTAACTGAACCCGAGCAATTGCACTGCAGGCTACGCGTTACTGAATCCGAGCGATCGATCGATGGCTGTTAACTGAACCTGATCGAGCGATTCCTTGGCTACTGCTGCTAACTGAAGCCGATCGATGGGATGAACAGTGAGCGTTGCGGGGGGGGGGGGGGGGTTGGATGAACAGTGAGCGGTGGTGTTGCCTCTGGATGAACAGGACCCCGTGGTGTGGTGGAGGGCTGGATGAACAGTAGATGGTGGAGGGGTGCCCGTGGAGGGGTGGATGAACAGGCCCCCATGGTGTGGAGGACAGGATGAACAGTAGACGGTGGAGGGGTGGTTGAATAGGACCCCGTGGTGCGGAGGGCTGGATGAACAGTAGACGGTGGAGGGGTGCTTCAATAGTAGCTGGTGGAGTAGTGCGCGGTGGAGGCTGGATGAACGGGAGCCCATGGAGGCTGGAGGAGGTCGACGGTGGATGAACAGTAGCTCGTGGAGGCTGGAGGGGGTCGACGATGGAGATGAACAGTATCCCGTGGAGTCCCATTTTGTGGTACGCCACACCCCTCCTGATGAACAGGACCCCCGTTTCGACCGTAGCACTCCAAGACAAGTTCATTTCCTCCGTTTTGCGGTACGCCACTCCCCTCCCGATCAACAGGACCCCCGTTTCGACCGTAGGAGGTCTGTTTCCTCCGTTTTGCAGTACACCACACCCCTCCCGATCAACAGGACCCCCGTTTCGACCGTAGGAGGTCTGTTTCCTCTGTTTTGCGGTACGCCACACCCCTCTTGATCAACAGGACCCCCGTTTCGACCGTAGGAGGTCCGTTTCCTCTGTTGTGCGGTTCGCCAGGCCTCGTTTCCATCGCCTCTTCCGTCCAAGCCCTCCCGATGAACACGACCACACATTCCGTTCCGACCCATGAACACGACGACGACGCTGTTTCTCCATTCTGACCTAGCCATGTACACGAGCCCTTGCTGTACGTATGCGCGAGTAGGCGTTCGAGACCCCGCCCATATGTACACATACGTGGCCGTATTTTCTTTCTTGTACCCTGGCCGCTGTACGTACGTGTACATGCTACGTGCGCGCCTCTACTACGACACGTTCACGCCTCTACTACGACACGTGCGCGCCTCTACATCGACCAGTATGTACGTACACGTTCGCAACCAGAATGACAACGCTACGTACGCTTCGACCAGGTGGGTCCCGACTGTCAGTCACTTCCTTGTCTGTGAAGATGTAGCTGGTGGGTCCCAGCAGTCAGGGGGAGAATCGTTTTTTTCTCGGACGCACTTCCTTGCCTGCGATGATGTAGCTGGTGGGTCCCAGCAGTCGGGGGGCCGGTGGGTCCCAGCAGTCAGGGGGGCGAATCGTTTTAGTTTTTTTTACCCGGACGCACTTCCTTGCGTGCGAAGATGTAGCTGGTGGGTCCCAGCAGTCAGGGGGGCGAATCGTTTTTTTGCCCAGACACACTTCCTTGCGTGCGAAGGTGTAGCTGGTGGGTCCCAACAGTCAGGGGAAACATTTTTTCACGAAATACGGTGGCCCGTCCGGTGGGTCCCTGCTGTCAGGTGGAGGAATCATTATTTTCCACGTAATAAGGAGGCACTTCCTTGCTGCCGCCGTGGACCCAGCTGTCAGCCTCTCCACGTACAGTCCATGTCTGATGGAAGTCGTTTATTGACCACGTTAACCACGCCGCGCCAAGAGCACCAGGGAGGTGGACGATGGCGAGGCCTAGGAAGGGGACGACACGGAGCCGGGGAAGACGCGGCAGTGGATGCCCACGCGGAGAGGAGTACGAGGGTTCACTGGTTCGGCTGCGGTGTGAGGCTGCCGTCGCCGTAGAGCCTGGCTAGCGGTGGGAGTAGTAGGGGGCGATGAGGCCTCATCGGCAGCACAGCCGGCCACTAGAGGCAGGAGCAGGTGGTCTCCCCGGCGCTGGTTTGGGCGGCTGGTGCAAGAAGAGTAGCGATTAAAGAAGCAGCAGGACCATTCAATTCAAATCCAACGGTTACTGCTACTAGAATCATTTGTTGGCTAAGTTGACAAGCCCTGCGTACACGTCAACTTAGTAGGCCCACAGGTTAGCCTCCCAACTGGTGCGCCCCAGAGGCCAGTGGGAGGAATCATTTTTTTCGTGTAATAAGGAGGCAGTTGATTGCATGCGGCCAGGCCAGCAGAGGGAGTAGGGTGGGCCGGGGAAACCTGCACGGCATCACAACGGGCTACAAGAGGAGGGAGCAGGCAGTCCCGCCGGTGAAGACGCGGCAGTGGATGCCCACGCGGAGAGGAGTATGAGGGTTCACTCGTTCGGCTGTGGTGTGAGACTGCCGTCACCGCAGGGCCTGGCCAGCGATGGGAATAGTAGGGGGCGGTGAGGCCTCCGCGGCAGCATAGCCAGCCACGGGAGGCAGGAGCAGGAAGCACGACCGGCGCTGCTTTGGGCGGCTGGAGCAAGAAGACCAGAGGTTGAAGAAGCACTACGGCCGTTGGATGGACATCGTACGGTCACTGGAGCTAGAATCGTTCATATTGACTAAGTTGACAAAGCCCTTCGTCCCCGTCAACTTAGTAGGCCCACAAGTCAGCCTCCCACCAAGGTGGGTCCCAACTAGCCGGGGGAGTATTCATTTTTTTGTGCGTAATAAGGAGGCACTTCCGGTGGGTCCGAGCTGACAGCTGGGGGAACGTTTCGACTGTACGAGGCCTCGCTGTCGCTGGAGAATAACAGCAGGTGTGGGTGAGTAGAGGGATGGCTAGGCCATCGATGGGAGTACAGTGGGGCGGTGAGGCCTGCGCGGCAGCAGAGCCGGCTGCGTTGAAGAGGGAGCAGGTAGTCCTGCCGGTGCCTGTTTGAGCGGCTGGAGCAGGAAGAGCAGAGATTGAAGAAGCACGACGGTCGTTGGATGGCCATCCAACAGTCACTGCTTGTGCGTCAACCTTTTTTTAGGAAAGCCTCAAATCTGTGGGAAACAGCATACAACCCATCTGCCATTATTTCTAATAATTTACAGCCCATTTACTAATTATTAAGGTTTTTTTGGAGCCCATATTCTTTTTGTTAGCATTACAGCCCATATTGTGCCCACGGTTAAAAAATAATACGAAATTTTGCATATTTCGGTGCGGTCCGAACTGTTTTTAGTCCTAAAATTTCGACTCACATTCAAACTGATTTTAAAAATAAATGTATATCAATATAAAATCCAACAAATTCTCCACGCATAAAAATTAATGTAATTTCAAATCTCGAAATGAAAAAAGATATTTGAAACTAATTGCCGGTTTGATGTGTTTTAGAAATGTACAGCCCATTTCTCATTACTGATGGGCCATTTTCTTGGCCAGCCGAATGAAAGCTCTCCTCCTCGTCTTGAAAGATTTGCAGCGCAACAGGCCTGACAAAGCGACTTACTTGGCAAATCACAAAAAAACTGGGCTATGGCCGTGGACCCAGCTGTCAGCCTCTCCATGTACAGTACTCTTCAGATGGAATGTTGTTGACCGCGTTGACCACGCAGCGCCGAGAGCACCAAGGTGGTGGATGACGGCGAGGCCTAGGAAGGGGACGACGCGGAGCCGGGGAAGACGCGGCAGTGGATGCCCACGCGGAGAGGAGTACGAGGGTTCACTGGTTCAGCTGCGGTGTGAGGCTGCCGTCGCCGCAGAGCCTGGCTAGCGGTGGGAGTAGTAGGGGGCGATGAGGCCTCATCGGCAGCACAGCCGGCCACTGGAGGCAGGAGCAGGCGGTCTCCTCGGCGCTGGTTTGGGCGGCTGGTGCAAGAAGAGCAGCGATTGAAGAAGCAGCAGGACCGTTCGATTCAAATCCAACGGTTACTGCTACTAGAATCGTTTGTTGACTAAGTTGACAAGCCCTGCGTACGCGTCAACTTAGTAGGACCACAGGTTAGCCTCCCAACCGGTGCGCCCCAGATGTCAGTGGGAGGAATCATTTTTTTCGCGTAATAAGGAGGCAGTTGATTGCGTGCGGCCAGGCCAACGGAGGGAGTAGGGTGGGCCGGAGAAGCCTGCGCGGCATCACAGCGGGCCACAGTGGGCCGGAGAAGCCTGCCGTACGCGTCAATTTAGCAAAAGGTATACCGATTTCATTTGCCATAGCACCAGCTGTACCACAGAAAAATCCCACTCCAGCAAAAAGTACAGCAAGTCCACCGGCCGAAGACCTATCCCAACTGCAGAGACGGCCAATTCCTGCAGATTGGAACCCCATTCCATTTGTTCCCAGTTTAAAAGACAATGCTTTCAATGTTGTTAGGGACTACGTGCATATATTCCCATCATGGGAAGATTATTGTGAAGACAAACACCATTTTCACATCTTCCTGTCCAACTTACGTGTAAGTGTTATTATTCATGGTTATTATTTTCCTGTTTTCCGCTGATTGAACACATCAATGATTTACATTACATTGTTGTAACTAGGCGAGGGTCAATCTGGATAGTCATGACGAGCAAAGATTGCTTGTGCTTTTCAAGGAAGCATTGCAGCAGTATCGGTGTTACCTGAGGAAATCAAACTTTGATGGCAAGTCTATAAACGAATTTTAGGTGAAGTCTCCTGTGCTAAATTTAGAAGACATTGAATGGAAAAACCTTGTTATGCACTGGTCTCATTCCCAGGATGAGGTACTGTCTATGAAATCACATGACAATTTGAACTTCTACTTTTCTACATGTGCCTTACGGATCTTTTTTTGTAGGAAATCTGCTCGAAGAAGAACTCTGGTTTGACAAGAACGACAGGATATCGCAAATATGCTGCCCGCTGCTTTGCTCTTGTTAGTACCTGTTGTCCTGTATCAGTGTACTTGCATACATACCTGGTTCATTATGTGACAGCAGTATGCATGATAGCTTGCTTATCAATTGTTCGCTCCAAATTATCTGATCTGTATGAATGGTTACATTAGTGTAGAATATATCCAATGCCAATGTTTTTTTAGCTCTGCATTGCTCTTGTAAGTACATGCTGTCCTTTATCAGTGTACTTATAATGACAGGTAGTTGTTCATGTACCATCACTCTGCAGCTTATTTTCCTTTGCCCTCCATTTTCTACACATCAGATCTATATTTACTCTTACCATAAGGTTGGTACTGAAGAAGTTTAGCTGTGCATTGCTCTTGGCTGTACCTTTTGCCTGTATCGCTGCACTTACATTTATAGCTACTTGGTTATGTAGCATCACTCTTCATATTATCTTAAATATTCTCCATGTTTCGTATATTATCACATCTATATTTACTCTTAACAAAATGTAGAATAAAGGCAATGCTTTTGAAGAAGATTCTGTGGTAAACTTCTTGAATTGCCCCCCCATCAGCATGGACAAGGCCTTTATAGAGCCTGTCTTCACCAATAATGTAAGTTTGTCCATCCCAAGCCTTCAAACATTGTTGTATATATTTGGTTAGGCATGACTGCAATAGCTGTTTATTTTTGGTGTTTGCATCAAATTGCTTGTTTAAAGTTTATTATATGTAGTTCATAAACAAAAGTTCGTCCTTTCTCAATTTAAGTTTTCAGTTGTACAACCAAGTTCCTTCTTCATACCATGTAAATTAAACTATACAGAGCAAGTGATCTTCTTTTGCACTGCATGTATGCTTCTGTTCTTCATCTGTAATCCAGTGGTGTGGTGAACCTACCCACTACAGCACAATGTCATATTCTGCAATGTCTTAACTATGAACAATGTCATATCATTCTACTATTCTTTAAACCGTCTCTTTGTTTGCCAATCTGAAATGGTATAAATTGACAGCACACTAACCATTGATACTTATGAGTTCTTGATCTGTAATCCAGTGGTGTCATGAAGCTGCCAACTCCTTCACAATGTCATTTCCTGCCATGTCTTGACCTGAAAAATACCATATTGTGTTAATGCAAATTTAAACTGTGTCACTTTATTCGGCAGTAAGAAATGTGATGAATTTTCAGCACTGATACTTTTATGTGCAAAACCTATCATCTGTCTGCTTGTTTATCTTTCAGAGTGAGGAAGTGAAAGTGCGTTATATCGACTAGAGGGGGGGGTGAATAGGCGATTTTTATGAAAGTCTTCAAAACGTGGGAGTTATGAAGACAGACAACGAAGATATGCCTATTACTATGCAGCGGAAGTTAGATTACACCAGGCAAGCCATGGTCAAGTATTCAATAGAGTGAAAGCACAATGACAAATAGCTGCAATGTAATAAGGATCAGGTAGGAAGAAGTTATGAAGTCAAACAGATCATACATTCACTTTGTGAAGACAAAAGGTAGAGCAAGCATGCAATGGCTTCACAATGAGTAACAGTAAGAAAAGGGAAGTGAAGATGAAACCAGTGACTCGTTGAAGACAATGATGAGTTGGACCAGTTCCAGTTGCTGTGACAACTGTACGTCTGGTTGGAGCGGCTAGGTATTTAAACCTTAGGACACACAGTCCCGGACACCCAGTCCTGAACACGCTGCTCAGGACACCAAGTCCTCACCGTATTCTCCTTGAGCTAAGGTCACATAGTCCTCGCCCAATCACTCTGGTAAGTCTTCAAGGTAGACTCCCAAACCTTCACAAACTTCGTTCACTGGCAATCCACAATGTCTCTTGGATGCTCTGAACGCGACGCCTAACCGTCTGGGGATGCACAGTCCTCAAGTGTAATAAGTCTTCAGATCACACAGACAAGAAGACTTAAGTGATGCCCAATTCTCTCTGGCTTTGGGTGGTTAGGGCTTTTCTCCTCGCTAGGAATTTTCTCTCAAAGGCTTCGAGGTGGGTTGCTCTCAAACGACAAAAGTCGTGCACTGAAATCTGAGCAGCCAACCATTTATGGTTGTAGGGGGTGGGCTATTTATAGCCACTTGGCAACCCGACCTGATTTGTCCGAAATGACACTGGGTCACTAAGGAACTGACACGTGTCTCAACGGTCAGATTTCAAACTCTCATGGCAACTTTACTTGGGCTACAAGCAAAGCTGACTTGTCCGGCTCTGGACAAGATTCGCTCTCATTGTCTTCACTCGAAGACATAGGTTTTTGTTTTAGGCATCACTTCAGTCATTCTGACTGGTTCTCCTGGACCCCACTTAATAGTACGGTGGTTCCTATGACTCAACACAAAAGAAAAAGAACTACGAAAGATCTAAGTCTTCGAGCTCCATAGGCTTCATAACATGTCTTCTTTTGTCATAGTCTTCAATATGAATATCTTCATATACCACCTTTGGCTTCAATGTCTTCATACATTTTTAGGGGTCATCTCTGGTAGTAAAACCGAATCAATGAGGGACTTCTACCTGTGTTATCCTGCAATTCTCACAAACACATTAGTCCCTCAACTAGGTTTGTCGTCAATACTCCAAAACCAACTAGGGGTGGCACTAGATGCACTTACAATCTCCCCCTTTTTGGTGATTGATGACAAACTAGTTGAAGTTTTCAACGGGGAATATAGTCTGTGAAATTGTAAAGGATAAGGAATTGTCTTCTTTTGTCATAGTCTTCAATGTGAATATCTTCATATACCACCTTTGTCTTTAATGTCTTCATACATTTTTAGGGGTCATCTCTGGTAGTAAAACCGAATCAATGAGGGACTTCTACCTGTGTTTTCCTACAATTCTCACAAACACATTAGTCCCTCAACTAGGTTTGTCGTCAATACTCCAAAACCAACTAGGGGTGGCACTAGATGCACTTACAATCTCCCCCTTTTTGGTGATTGATGACAAACTAGTTGAAGTTTTCAACGGGGAATATAAAGTGTGAAGTTTGTAAAGGATAGGGAATTGTCTTCATAAGTTGCAAGGGCTCCCCCTGAAGATGTGCATATAAGTTAATTTGCTTTTGGAATGCAAATGCACATGGCAGGTTGTACTTGTGGAGATCCACTTCAGCTTATGATGACAATCCACTATGCATGTGAAAGTATATGAAGATGATGACATGCATAATGGAAAATGGACGTCTGCAGAATGAGATAAGTGCGGAATTTATCGTCGCACATGCAGAATTTATCTTCGCAAAACAGGGTGGCAAACAAGTAGCAGCCGACCATCGAGTTTTAGTGTTACAACTCAAAGAACCAAATGAAGCAAAAACGAGAGTTGTAAGCACGAAGCAAAATATAGCAAAACATAAAGCACCCGCCCATATGGACCCGCTTGAAGACTATCAACCCATCATATGCTTCTCCCCCTTTTGTCAGTAAGGACCAAAAAGGTTTGAAGACATAGAGTGTCTACTCGTTCCCAGGAGCAGCAGGGTTTTTGGAGGTGTTTGGCGGTGCAGAAGAGCTTGGAGGTGCTGAAGCAGGTGGCGGTGAGGTAGCATCGTCTTCTTCATCAATGATTCTGGCAGTGACTGTGGCAGCAAATGAAGAAAACTCAGAGTCTTCAAGTGATGGTGTGCTTCGCATCACAGCCCTTCTAGGAGGTGTGGTGTCAAACTTGAATCGCTCAGTGAAGCCATCCTCTTCAAGTTCAGCTTCAGTACACATCATTGATAGCCCTTTCCATGTACGACGACAGGTTTCATGGGTAACGAAAGCATTCTTGGTGGCAAGATTTCAAAGACGGTTGACATCCACCAAGAGGCTTTTCATCTGACGCTTTAGCCAGTCATGATGCCTATCTTGTTTTTGATGAAGGTCCACAAGAAGCTCTCGGTCATTGAGAACACGAGCGCGCTTCTTGGGTCTTGAAGCAATTGCACTATCAGTGGCTTCAGTTGAAGCAGGGTGTGGCGCACGTGTAGTGCCAGCCAAAGGATACACCCTGGAGATGGCTTCAACACCTTCATCGTTCTGAGTGAAGCTCTGGTGTTCTGCATTCTGAAGACTCAAAGGTTGCTTGGCAGGCTCAGGATATATAGCTTCAGCAGAGGTATCCACATCTTGCAAGAAGATCCGATGGTTGCGGGCTGAGGGCTGATATGAGATTGTAGAGTGAAGCTTGATCAGTCTCATTACCCAAGGAGCATAGTACTTTAAACCAAACAGATCTGAGCCTGATGCAGCTAGTTGGCGTATGAAGAAATCCTGTGCGTTGAAGCATTTGCCATGAAGAATACAGAATATCAGAGTCTTCATTGCACCCTCGATCTTGGCATTTGGAGAGTGCCCTTTAATAGGCCAGAGAGTCCGCCGGATAATGTGATAGATGGTTCTGGGCAGGTACTCACAGTCTTCAACGAAGAACTCTGTTGGATAAGGAGCATCGTGGGGCAATGGCTTCATCATGGAGAGCATCTGACTCATATTTGGTCAGGCCTCTAGAATATGCTCTCAAGAGCTTCAGTGTGTAGTGGACAGCCTTCCTCGAAGAGTTCGCCAGGAGTGGGCAGGCCGGTGAGCTCAATGATATCGAATGCATTGGCTTCGTGATGGACATTGCCGGTCATCCACTCCAGGGCCCAAGTCTTCGGATCTCTGTTGTATCCTTTGATGTGTAGGGTGGCATAGAATTGCAACAGAAGCTCTTCATTCCAGTGCTCTTCATCAGTTATAAACTGCAGTAGACCCACTTGCTTGAAGCAATCCAGCGCTTCCTCTAAACAGGGCAGACCAGCAATGGCTTAAACATCAAGGCGCTTGTGCGGGAAGATGCGACCTTGGTTGTATAGGATGCATGAATAGTAGCTGCGCCGAGGATAGCTCCAGAACCTATCTGATGAAATCCTTTCCCTTGAATAGGGGTTCTTGGAGCTGTTGAAGAACGTATTGTCTGCCTTGAAGCTATTGATGTCAAAGGAGCCAGGTACTGATGCAGGACCTGGGAACCTTGGCAGCCTTGGGACTGGCTTCTGGACATGAGGCCTGTGCTCAACATGGTAATCAAATTGAGGACCAGCAGCAGACTCAGGAACAGAAGTGTCTGGATCAGTAGCTTCGCTGTCTGCTGAAGCTTTTGGTGGGGAGGGCTCCACATTGGCTTCAGTGTTGGTTGTGGCAGCCTCAATATTTTCAGCCTCCGCTTGACTAGCTGGAGGGTCGGTTACAAGCACGTTCTCCTGGAGAACTGCTTCTTGGTGGAGCATGGCAGTGGAATGTCTTCAGTATAGACTTGAGGCCTTGGACTTTGCGAAGCCTGCAGAATGCAGACGACGCCTGTGGGGTTGGTGTGGGCTGGGCCTCATTGTCTTCTTCCTCTTGAGGGCGATCCGCCCATGACGCATCTTGTGCAATTGGCGTCAGAGGACGACCAATGCTGATGAGTTCGCTTTGTTCAGACTGAGGAAGGGCTGCATCATCTTGTACATTGTCCTGATGACCAATGTCTTCAGCAACAATGGGGTCGGCTGCTGGTATGTCTTCAGCTTCAGGAGCCTCTGTGGAAGCAGGCTCATGAACTATCAGTTGTCGTTCTGCGTTGGGGTGAACCATAGAAATAGGTTCAACTATCAAGGGCTCTGTGGGAGCAGCCCGAGATTTCTTGATCTTTCGCTTCTTCTTGCTGGGGGCAGTAGGAGAGGCTTCAGAGCTTTTCCTCTTCCTGGCTTCAGCCTCAGCAGTTCTTGTCTTCTTGAGCTCTGAAGCTGTTGACCGGCTCTTTGGCTTTGAGCCAGTCGTTGTAGTTGGGAAGACAATTGGAACTGCTTCTTGCCTAGGTGCCTCTGGTTCAGCCATAGCAGGCTTTTCTTCTTCTTCGCGGCCATCTTGGGGTCGATGCCAGGACGCCCAAGTGCCTTGCGCTTCTCAGCCTCATTGTAGGCTTGTACACATCTTTCAGCTAGAGACTTCATCTGGTCATGTGAACCCTGAGCTTCTGCACGCTTCTTCAGAAAATTTTCCTTTAGCTCATGCAACATGGTCTTGAAGCTCTTCACTTCTTGCACGCTGAGCTTGGCCATATTCTTCTTGAACTGAGCCTTTTCATGATCAATTTTCTGCTTCAGTTCAACAATGCGCTGGGCAATTGCAAGTTCTGAAGCAATAGCGCCTTGGAAGGCGACGCTGAGGCCAACGGGCAGCTGCAGATCTTCGAAGCTAATGTTTAGTGTGGCAAACCATTCGTCGATGAAGTTGTGGATGATGGCGACATCAAAGAGAGGCAAATTGTTGAAGATTTCAGCTTCTTCTTTGCTCTTGATGAGCTGCTCTAGAGCGTCATCTCCAAGATCTTCATCACTTGACAGATCAATGGCTTCGCTGCGCAGAATGGCAGCAGCTGTGAGCTCTTTGCCGGTGTGTGGCTGAGGCACCTTGGCCTTCTGGGGCTTGGAGACGCGGGATACGTCTTCAGACTGCACACTGTCTTCAGGAGGTGCAATTGCCAATGGCTTCGCCCTTGAGATTTTTGATGAAGGGGCCGGCTTTGAAGCTTTTGGCTTCTTCGACTGCTTTGGCTTCGGTACAGCAGGAGCTTCATCAGACTCAGTGTCAGCTGGAGGGTCATTCATGGCAGTCCCTTGGACTAAGATGCGGGTGATGAGGCCCTCAAGGTTGGCATACGGACCGACGATATTGGGTTCTGCGTCGCGTGTGCCATCTGCCCTTGGTGCTGAGGGACCAGGGTTGAAGTCTAAGCCCAACTTCTTCTTGTTCTGCTTCCCTGATTGTTGGGCAAACTAGAAGTTGTGCTTGAATAGATTGTCGTCACGACACCAGAGTAGTGACGACGGATGTGCATCATCAGGCTGTGGCCCACGAACCATGCATGGATAGAAGCTTTGGGCAATAGCTTCATCTCTGGACCTGGGTACAAGGTTCTTGTATAGGATGTCTCCCCATGGTCTTTTGATGGCACTTTTCTCAGCATACTCTTGGGTTGTGAAGTGGTATTTGAACCATTGTTCTGCCCAATAGCGTCGAATCCATTGGATTCGAGTCTTGCACTGCCCATAATTCTCTTCAGGATCTGTTTTATACATTTCTACCAGGTCTTCAGGCAGATCTTTGGAAGTTCCTCCACATCGCTGTCTGCCCCCCTTCCTTGCTGCTGCTTCTGAAGCCATAAACTTTAACTTGAAAGGCTTCAAAGGCTTTCTTTTGCTGGACCAACAGGAACTGGCTTCAGGAGAATTTATGTGATGCTGTAGGAATTCTGCAAATGAATGCAGACTATGAGAATCAAAGGATTCTCCCACGGACATGTACCTGTGACAGCATTAAGGTGCGAGGGAAGGGGAAGAGGTCATATGCATTCTCAGAAGATTTTGAAGATAAATCAGTTTAGAAGACATTGACCTCGTCGTGCGAAGACATTCACTCATAGATAAGAAGTTGGTTCCAGTTTTGTACGAACCCACAGATCAGTACAAGTGAGGAATCTAACTACTTCATGAAGCACAAGTGAATATACTAGGCATGTTATGAGATGCAGATAGAGAGACCTGACTTGTGTGAAGAGAAACTTCTTATGGTAGAAAGTGACAGAACCATGAGATCAAAAGGGGCTGTAAAAAGAAGTTTTATTTACCACACTTGGAACTGCTAGACGGAGTGGGAGATGATGCCGAGCAGTTCAATCCTACGTGCCCTAACTTGGCGACGGAAGACACCTACGACGACGGTGGAGAGGACGATGTCCGCGATCGGCGTGAAGACGGCGTCGGAGAGGTTGCGGCAGTGAAGCGCTTCGTCGCCAGCGTCGTCGAGAGCTAGCGGTGGCGCTAGGGTTCGTGCGAGGGTGGAAGAAGGAGATAATGACCGCGGTAAGTGTGAATTTATAGGCTCAGGGGCGGCACTGTGCTATTACACAGGTGCCCCTGGCGATTCACATCTGAGGAATGCATGGCCAGTTTGCGGAAGTTTGGGGTTTGTTCCACGTCCCACGCACGCCTGGATTGTCGGGCGGTCGTTCCTGCTTCTCTGGATTTTATGTGGAGGAATGAGCATTGAAAACGGACTTTATGGTTGTCTCTATATCTTCTGCTGACAAGGACGCAGTGAAGACATTCGACAGTTTCAATAGAATGCATATGACTTGCAGAGACAGAGTTTGGGATAGAAAGCATAGAGAAGTTTGGGGTCCGATCACATTCACTTAGTTCAAAAAGATTCAACACGAAGACATAGCTATAAGTGAATGCTGTAGAGGACAGAACACTAGCATATATATATATATATATATATCTGTAGTCAACATAGTGAAGATAATCATGAAAATATGTTGAGTTCGAAGCCAAATCAAATGTGAAGACATTGCAAGGTAACGCCATGAGTAAAACACTTCAAAATGGAACGTTTGGTGGTGGCGTTACCCACGGTATAGGAAGTATTAGACCCAGACACGGCGCACAATTATCGTGGCGCTCCGAAGTCAAATTCCACATTAATGTATTCACACTTAGAATGTATGTCTTCATTGATTGAAAACATACTTTACTTTGTGCGTTGCACATCTAAGTCATCATATGCATAAGTGTTAGGATGTGTGCCTGATCACAGGACATTTGAGGATTCCAGGATATTTAGCTCACACCGTAACTTGCAAAACCTCTTCTCATCCAAGGGCTTGGTGAAGATATCTGCCAATTGCTCTTCAGTGTTGACGTGTATGATATCAATGTCTTCCTTCACAACATGATCTCTGAGAAAGTGATGACGAATTTCAATGTGCTTTGTCTTCGAGTGCTGAACTGGGATGTTGGCAATCTTGATGGCGCTTTCGTTGTCACAGTAAAGTGGCACTTGCTTCAGATGAATGCCATAGTCCTTGAGTGTTTGCTTCATCCACAGAAGCTGAGCGCAGCAAGATCCAGCAGCAATGTATTCAGATTCAGCAGTGGAGAGAGATACACAGTTCTGCTTCTTTGAAGACCAACATACAAGTGATCGTCCCAGAAAGTGACATGTGCCTAATGTAGACTTGCGATCAACTTTGTCACCAGCATAATCAGCATCCGAGAATCCAACCAAATCAAACTCTGAGCCCTTTGGATACCATAATCCTAGAGTTGGGGTGTGAGCCAAATATCGAAGAATTCGCTTCACAGCTAAGTGATGCGACTCCTTTGGTGCCGCTTGAAATCGAGCACACATGCAAACACTAAGCATAATATCCGGCCTAGATGCACATAAATAAAGCAAAGAACCAATCATGGAGCGGTATACCTTTTGATCGAACTCTTTACCATTGTCGTCAGGACCTAGATGATGTTTGGCTGGCATTGGTGTTGTGAAGCCTTTGCAGTCTTGCATACCAAACTTCTTCAGGCAATCTTTGAGATACTTCTCTTGAGATATGAAGATGCCATTGCGTTGTTGTCATATTTGAAGACCAAGGAATAACTTCAGCTCCCCCATCATGGACATCTGATATTGCTCTTGCATCATATATCCAAACTCTTCACTGTACTTCTGATTGGTGCAGCCGAAGATAATGTCATCCACATATATTTGACACACAAACAGTTCACCATCATATGTCTTCGTGAAAAGAGTGGGATCTAGGGAACCGGGTATGAAGCCTTTGCTTTTCAGGAAGTATTTGAGTGTGTCATACCAGGCCCTAGGGGCTTGTTTGAGGCCATACAGTGCCTTGTTGAGCTTGTATAACATGTCAGGATGTTTTGGATTTTCAAAGCCAGGAGGTTGTGCAACATACACTTCTTCTTCAATCTTGCCATTGAGAAAGGCACTCTTCACATCCATTTGATATAGAAGAATGTTATGATGATTTGCATAGGCCAGCAGTATGCGTATGGCTTCAAGCCTAGCCACAGGAGCAAATGTTTCATCGAAGTCAATGCCTTCCACTTGAGTATATTCTTGAGCAACGAGACGAGCTTTGTTTCTGAAAACTTGACCATGCTCATCTTGCTTGTTGCGGTATATCCATTTGGTGCCTATTATGTTGTGCTTCCGTGGATCAGGACGCTTGACCAGTTCCCATACATTATTCAGCTCAAACTGTTGAAGCTCTTCTTGCATAGCTTGAATCCATTCAGGTTCCATGAAGGCTTCTTCAACTTTCTTGGGTTCTGATATTGATACAAATGCGAAGTGCCCACAAAAATTTGCTAGCTGAGTTGCCCTTGAACGAGTGAGTGGACCAGGTGCATTGATGCTATCAATTATTCTTTCAATCTGCACTTCATTGGCAACGCGAGGATGTACCGGGCGAAGACTTTGCTCTTGCTGATCTGTGTTGTTGTTTGGAGGAATGTCTTCAGGCTGAGCATTGTCTTCATGTTGATCAGGTGCTGAGATGATAAGTTCTTCTTCAGGATGAGCTTCAGAAGGTATAATCTCTCCAGTTCCCATAAGCTTGATTGATTCACTAGCTGGAACTTCATCTTGCACATTTGGCAGTTGCTCTCTTTGTGAACCATTTGTCTCATCAAACCGCACATCCACTGTTTCAACCACTTTGTAATGGAAGAGATTGAAGACTCTGTAGGAGTGTGAATCCTTTCCATATCCTAGCATAAAGCCCTCATGTGCTTTTGGTGCAAACTTTGAGGTGTGATGTGGGTCCTTGATCCAGCACCTTGCGCCAAATACTCTGAAGTAACTGACATTAGGCTTTTTGCCAGTAAGGAGCTCATAGGATGTCTTGTTCAGAAGCTTGTGAAGATAAACATGATTGATTGTATGGCATGCAGTGTCAATGGCTTCAGTCCAGAATTTTCTTGGAGTCTTGTATTCATCTAGCATTGTTCTGGCCATCTCAATGAGTGTTCTGTTCTTGCGTTCGACGACGCCATTCTGCTGTGGCGTGTACGGAGCTGAGAATTCATGTGTGATGCCCAAGGTATCAAGATATGTATCAAGGCCAGTGTTCTTGAATTAAGTGCCATTGTCACTTCTGATGTGCTTTATCTTGGCGCCAAAATTGTTCATAGCTCGATTGGCGAAGCGTCTGAAGACATCCTGCACTTCAGTCTTGTAAAGGATTATGTGCACCCAAGTATATCTAGAGTAATCATCAACAATCACGAAGCCATAAAGGCAAGCAGTAGTAGTAAAGGTTGAGTAGTGAGTGGGTCCGAAAAGATCCATGTGGAGCAGTTCGAAGGGTTGAGTAGTAGTCATGATTGTCTTCGAAGGATGTTTTGCCCTTGTCATCTTCCCTGCTTCACAGGCACCGCATAAGTGATCTTTCTTGAACTTGACGCCCTCGATGCCTATGACATGCTTATTCTTCGCAAGGGTGTGGAGGTTCCTCATGCCAGCATGCCCAAGCCTCCGATGCCAAAGCCAGCATTCTGAAGCTTTTGCAAGAAGACATACTGCAAGTTGTGGCCCTGCTGAGAAATCTACCACGTACAAATCACCTTTCCGATACCCTTCAAACACTAGAGACTTGTCAGATTCCATTAGTACCAGACAACGATATTTTCCAAACATTACGATCATATTCAAATCGCAAAGCATTGAGACAGACATTAAGTTGAAGCCAAGGGATTCAACAAGCATGACTTTATCCATGTGTTGATCCTTTGAGATTGCAACTCTACCTAGACCCAATACCTTACTTTTACCAGTGTCAGCAAATGTGATGTGGCTCTTGTCGGATGGACGTAATGTTGAGTCCATAAGAAGGCTTCTTTTGCCAGTCATGTGATTTGTACACCCACTGTCAATAATCCATTCTGAAGACTTTGAAGTTGCTAGTGTCGTACCCTACAGTGCAGTTAGGGGGATAGGCTTCACGAAGAGAATTGTGAAGCAAAAACATTTGACGAACCAGTGGGTTATGAAAACTTAGATCCAGATTAGGACTAATAGGGAGAGTAGCATGCGATTCAGGAACGAAGTACATAATGATGCCGTTCGGGCATTTTATCTTGCGCCCTACAAGATTTTTAAGGTCCCCAGCAATAGCATCAGAAGATTTTGTTTTTCTGCTGGAGACCTTTCCCTGCAAAAGAGAGTTAAGCTTTCTTAACCACCCACATCTTCAAGGGTGGCTTAGAAGCAATAAGTCTAAGTGCATCATCTGAGAATTTTGGCTTTGAAGCCTTAGCAAACAGTCTTGCAGGTGGACAATAATACTCATAGGAATAAGCAGAATAATTTTTGGTCATATGCACATGACGGTTCGATGGACCGCTCTCATATTCATATGCCCGAGTATGGTTTCCCTGCAAAACATTTGCGTTAGTGTGACTCAGGTGAGTCCTCTGATTGTATGAAGCTCGAGTGACCGTCCGAGTTTTGAGAGTGCCTCCCGAAGGGCTGTCCGCGACACCGTCCGAGGGACTGTCCGACCGCTTCCCGGAGGGCTGTCCGTGGGGCAGATGAGGGAGTACATCCTCGCGGTTGGGAGGTTGTAAATCCTAGCTGCGGGGATCCGCATCGCCGATCGTCATCGACTCTACTTCCACTGCGCTACGAGTCGGTAACGAAAAAGATCAAACCTTGTATGCAGTCTCCATAGTGGTCCTGGGCTGGTGCATAGGTCGGAAATTTTTGTTTTCTACCGCGTTACCCTATAGTGGCATAATGAGCCGTGCTAAGCGTAGATGCAGGTTGCGATCTAGAATACATAGAGATGTATGGGTGTTGCATAATATAATTAGGTAGTAGATGAGTTCTATTACTGAAAATTATTTGTGCGGGTAGCAGATGAAATATATTACCCGATGTTCATGTTGCTTCCCTTGAATTTGCATAATCCTAATCTTGAAAGCATGGTGGAATCTCACAAAGTTCTGGCAATCCACGATCCTTTCATGCTGCTCCCTGAGTATGCTGATTGACATATCAACGAAGTGCTAACAGTTCTTTGGGTTCCACCATAGTTAAAGAAAGATGGATGTTTCGCACACGAAAGGGCAATGAAGATATGATCTGCACAGGGGTCATGCGTATGACGAAGTTTAGTATGGGGTTGGAGATTTTATTATCTCGTGCTTCATACACCCTGCAAAGTTAATCTAGCGACTTGAATTATCATACTTGATGATGGACGTGGTAGCTTCGGTTTGTTACGAAACCTTAGAAGCCACGTAAAACCTTTTTTGTATGAACCGATTAGAGGCGTCTAACTTGGTTTTGCAGGATGGTTTGCATGTGATGTGGTATAGCAGTGCTCATAATAACTTTATTATGTATGAGATGACTATATAATCTAAAATTAACATGACCTGCATGTCATGATTCGGCATGATGGCTGGAGCCATATGATTGTCACTTTAAATGACCTGCGTGTCAACCTTAAGTAATGCACTTATTTTATTAGCTATAGAGATAGCAATATTATCTGGTGCATTGACAAGGTGGTGGCAATATTCATGAAGGTGAACATCGAGGCAAATACTGAAGACGAAGAAATGAAAGACTTCTCCGTCAGAAAGGGCTATACCATATCATGCTATTATGAATTGCCTGAGATGTTTATCCCTTATGATGCACCCTTCTTGATTGCGCGGTAGTCTCTTTTTATTAGGGTGATCTATCACTTAAAATATCAAGTAGTCAGTGTTCTCCCAAGTGTAGTACCGTCATGGCACCTATCTCTTCGGGGTATCACATGGATGCATGGGTACGAACGATTAGAGAAGTGTGAGGCGGGTGAGTTGAGACCTCACAGCGAGATCACTTGGTTGTCTTGATGTTCAAGCATGAAAGTCATGAGATCAGAACACACGCATCGAAAGATGAACAAGAGTCACATAAAGAAGTGATTGGCAAGTTGGCCTACCGGTTGCAATTCTCATCACTTGAGATGGATGCATCCTTGGCGTTGAATTGTAATATGGATATTGAATCACTCACAATCAATTATGAGAGATATTGATTTGAGTGGGAGCGCACTATTGAATTAACATATTTAATTCTCAGTGTAATTAATATTATCTAAGTGTTTCTTGCAAAATAGTTGTAGAATAATGGCTCACATTTCCACCTTCCTTGTTAAAATTAAATAGCTGTTAAATATCTGTTTAAAACTTTACGATTGGCAACGTAATGTGAGGATTGTCCTCAAGAGTGCCGAGAAGGACTTTGTCCTATCGCATGCTTTCGGTATCCTCCCGCAAATATGAATGATGTGACTCTCGTCCTTCGATCCAAAAGCTAGAATTCCGTTACGTTCAAGTGCAAAATGTTTGCTTCCATGAGACCCGAACTTTGAAAGTTTGGGATAGTTATGTGATATTCATGGAACTGAAAATCGTTTACGGATACAAACAAAGCAATGTATGTTTGCAAATTATTAGTAAAGTGTTTACTATGCATTGGACTGATAAGATAGGGATCCAGAAGAACACTTGTCATATGATGAAAGGTGAATAAAACAACAACTTAAAGAGAAAGGAAGTGTCCAAAGGTTGTTAGTATGACTTACACGCCTAGGAAGTCCGTGGCTAACACCACTCTTAAGTTGGGTTCTTCTTTTGCGAGTAGGAGAAATACTAAAAGTTAAACTATTAGAAGTATAAAGGCAAAAGGAGTGAAGACTGGAATATCCAGCTCATATGTATGAATGTCATACGAGTTATTGATGTATAGAAGGTTGGTCAGAAGAAATAGTTCTTAGGAATTATGATTAAACTTGTTAATCGCTAATTCTTGGGTATTGTGAGTTGATCACAAAGATACCCGCTCGATTGCATTCTGTTGCGAATCCATGCAAGAACTACTACCGCCTGAAAGACGAGCCAGGAATGAGGTTTTGATATGCTATGGGATCATAGTAAAAGTTACTATACCTTCCATCGCTGTATTCCCTATGTATTTATTTTCATAATTCATTATAGAGTTTTACACACTCTAGCTCTTTGTGTAAGGTATCTTGCAAGAAGGTTGTTCATAACAGAACTTTTGATGTTTAGTATTATGAATAAACATAAGGGCCATACTTTCATTATGAATGAGATGTATGTTATGAATAATGATATTAATATTGTTGGGGAACGTAGTAATATAAAAAAATCCTACGCACACGCAAGATCCATCTAGGTGATGCATAGCAACGAGGGGGAAAGAGTGTTGTCCACATACCCTCGTAGACCGTAAGCGGAAGCGTTATGACAACGCGGTTGATGTAATCGAACATCTTCACGATCTGACCAATCCTAGGACCGAAGGTATGACACCTCCGCGATCTGCACACTTCAGTTCGGTGACGTCCCGCGAACTCTAGATCCAGCTGAGTGTTGAGGGAGAGTTTCGTCAGCACGACGGCGTGATGACGGTGATGATGAAGCTACCGGAACAGGGCTTCGCCTAAGCACTGCAACAATATGACCGAGGTGGATTATGGTGGAGGGGGGCACCGCACACGGCTAAGACAATCGTCAACTTGTGTGTTTATGGGCTGCCCCCTCCCCCGTATATAAAGGAGTGGAGGAGGGGGAGGGGCCGACCCTCTATGGCGCGCCCAAGGGAGTCCTACTCCCACCGGGAGTAGGATTCCCCCCTTCCCTAGTTGGATTAGGAGAGGAAGGAAGGGGGAAAGAGGAGGAAGGAAAGGGGGGCCGGGCCCCCACCCAATTCGGATTGGGCTTCGGGGGGGGGGGGCTCCCCCTCCTAGGCTCCCTTCTCCTCTCTCCCACTATGGCCCAATAAGGCCCATATACTTCTCGGGGGGTTCCGGTAACCTCCCGGTACTCCGGTTGAAAGTGCGTTATATCGACTAGAGGGGGGGTGAATAGGCGATTTTTATGAAAGTCTTCAAAACGTGGGAGTTATGAAGACAAACAGTGAAGATTATGCCTATTACTATGCAGCAGAAGTTAGATTACACTAGGCTAGCCATGGTCATGTATTCAATAGAGTGAAAGCACAATAACAAACAGCTTCAGTGTAATAAGGATCAGGTAGGAAGAAGTTATGAAGCCAATTAGATCATACATTCACGTTGTGAAGACAAAAGATAAAGCAAGCATGCAATGGCTTCACAATGAGTAACTGTAAGAAAAGGAAGTGAAGATGAAACCAGTGACTCGTTGAAGACAATGATATGTTGGACCAGTTCCGGTTGTTGTGACAACTGTATGTCTGGTTGAAGCGGCTAGGTATTTAAACCTTAGGACACACAGTCCCGGACACCCAGTCCTGAACACACAGTTCAGGACACCAAGTCCTCACCGTATTCTCCTTGAGCTAAGGTCACTTAGTCCTCGCCCAATCACTCTGGTAAGTCTTCAAGGTAGACTCCCAAACCTTCACAGACTTCGTTCACTGGCAATCCACAATGTCTCTTGGAAGCTCTGAACGCGACGCCTAACCGTCTGGAGGATTCACAGTCCTCAAGTGTAATAAGTCTTCAGATCACACAGACAAGAAGACTTAAGTGATGCCCAATTTACTCTGGCTCTAGGTGGTTAGGGCTTTTCTCCTCACTAGGAATTTTCTCTCAAAGGCTTCGAGGTGGGTTGCTCTCAAACGACAAAAGCCGTGCACTGAAATCTGAGCAGCCAACCATTTATGGTTGTGGGGGTGGGCTATTTATAGCCACTTGGCAACCCGACTTGATTTGTCCGAAATGACCCTAGGTCACTAAGGAACTGACACGTGTCTCAATGGTCAGATTTCAAACTCTCATGGCAACTTTGCTTGGGCTACAAGCAAAGCTGACTTGTCCGGCTCTGGACAAGATTCGCTCTCATTGTCTTCACTCGAAGACATAGGTTTTTGATTTAGGCATCACTTTAGTCATTCTAACTGGTTCTCCTGGACCCCACTTAACAGTACGGTGGTTCCTATGACTCAACACAAAAGAAAAAGAACTACGAAAGATCTAAGTCTTCGAGCTCCATAGGCTTCATAACGTGTCTTCTTTTGTCATAGTCTTCAATGTGAATATCTTCATATACCACCTTTGTCTTTAATGTCTTCATACATTTTTAGGGGTCATCTCTGGTAGTAAAACCGAATCAATGAGGGACTTCTACCTGTGTTTTCCTACAATTCTCACAAACACATTAGTCCCTCAACTAGGTTTGTCGTCAATACTCCAAAACCAACTAGGGGTGGCACTAGATGCACTTACAATCTCCCCCTTTTTGGTGATTGATGACAAACTAGTTGAAGTTTTCAACGGGGAATATAAAGTGTGAAGTTTGTAAAGGATAGGGAATTGTCTTCATAAGTTGCAAGGGCTCCCCCTGAAGATGTGCATATAAGTTAATTTGCTTTTGGAATGCAAATGCACATGGCAGGTTGTACTTGTGGAGATCCAGTTCAGCTTATGATGACAATCCACTATGCATGTGAAAGTATATGAAGATAATGACATGCATAATGGAAAATGGACGTCTGCAGAATGAGATAAGTGCGGAATTTATCGTCGCACATGCGGAATTTATCTTCGCAAACAGAGTGGCAAACAAGTAGCAGACAACCATCGAGTTTTAGTGTTTACAACTCAAAGAACCAAATGAAGCAAAATCAAGAGTTGTAAACACGAAGCAAAATATAACAAAACATAGGGCACCCGCCCATATTGACCCGCTTGAAGACTATAAACATCATATGCTTCTCCCCCTTTTGTCAGTAATGACCAAAAAGGTTTGAAGACATAGAGTTTTCTACGCGTTCCCAGGCGCAGCAGGGTCGGTGGAGTTGTTTGGCGGTGCAGAGCTTGGATGTGCTGAAGCAGGTGGTGGTGATGTAGCATCATCGTCTTCATCAATGATCCTTGCAGTAACTGTGGCAGCAAATGAAGAAAACTCAGAGTCTTCAAGTGATGGTGTGTTGCGCATCACAACCCTTCTGGGAGGTGTGGTGTCAAACTTGAAACGCTCTGTGAAGCCATCCTCTTCAAGTTCAGCTTCAGCACATATCATTGAGAGCCCTTTCCATGTACGACGGCACGTTTCATGTGTAACGAAGGCATTCTTGGTGGCTAGGTTTCTAAGACGATTGACATCCACCAAGAGGCTCTTCATCTGACGTTTTAGCCAGTCGTGATGCCTATCCTGCTTTTGGTGAAGGGCCACAAGAAGCTCTCGGTCAGTGAGGACACGAGCACGCTTCTTGGGTCTTGGAGCATTTGTGCTGTCTGTGGCTTCAGTAGATGCTGGTGCACGTGTAGTGCCAGCTAGCGGATATACCCTGGATATGGCTTCAACACCTTCAACATTCTGCGTGAAGCTCTGGTGTTCTGAATTCTGAAGACTTATTGGTTGCTTGGTAGGTTTGGGATATATGGCTTCATCAGAGGTATCTACATCTGGCAGGAAGATCCGATGGTTTCGGGCTGAGGGTTGATACGAGATTGCAGAGTGCAGTTTGATTAGCCTCATCACCCAAGGAGCATAGAACTTCAAACCAAACAATTCTGAGCCTGACGCTGAAAGTTGGCGTATGAAGAGATCCTGTGCGTTGAAGCATTTGCCATGCAGGATATAGAATAGGAGAGTCTTCATTGCACCCTCGATCTTGGCATGTGGTGAGTGTCCCTTAATGGGCCAGAGAGTCCGCCGGATGATGTGATATATGGTCCTGGGCAGATACTCTAGGTCTTCAACGAAGAACTCAGTTGGATAAGGTGCATCCTGAGGCAATGGCTTCATCATTGAGAGCATCTGACTCATATTTGGTTCAGGCCTCTGGAATATGCTCTCAATAGCTTCAGAATGTAGTTGACAGCCTTCCTTGAAGAATTTGCCTGGAGTGGGTAGGCCGGTGAGCTCAATGATATCAAATGCATTGGCTTCATGATGGACATTGCCGGCCATCCACTCCAGGATCCAAGTCTTCGGATCTCTGTTGTATCCTTTTATATGGAGAGTGGCATAGAACTGAAGCAGAAGCTCTTCATTCCAGTGCTCTTCATCAGTCACAAACGGCAGCAGACCCACTTGCTTGAAGCAATCCAAAGCTTCCTCAAGACATGGCAGACCAGCAATGGCTTCAACCTCAAGGCGCTTGTGCGGGAAGATGCGACCTTGGTTGTATAAGATGCTTGAGTAGTAGCTGCGCTGTGGATAGCTCCAGAACCTGTCTGATACAATCCTTTCCCTTGAATAGGGGTTCTTGGAGCTGTTGAAAAATGTATTGTCTGCCTTGAAGCTGTTAATATCAAAGGAGCCAGGTGCTGATGCAGGACCTGGGAACCTTGGAAGCCTTGGGACTGGCTTCTGGACATGAGGCCTGTGCTCAATATGATAATCAAACTGTGGACCTGCAGCAGACTCAGGAACAGAAGTGTCTGGCTCAGTAGCTTCGCTGTCCGCTGAAGCATTTGGTGGGGCGGGCTCCACATTGGCTTCAGTGTTTGTGGTGGCAGCCGCAACATTTTCTTCCTCCGCTTGTGTAGTTGGAGGAGCAAACTCAGGCACGTTCTCCTGGAGAACTGCATCTTGATGGAGCGGGGGAGTGGGTTCTGGCGGTGCTTCTTCATTGTCTTCGGCTGATACAGCCGGAATTTCTGCAGTATGGACTTGAGGCCTTGGACCTTTGCGAAGCCTATGGAACGCAGACGACGCTTGTGGGGTTGGAGTGGGCTATGCCTCAAAGTCTTCTTCCTCCTGAGGGCGATCCGCCCATGACTCATCTTGTGCCATTGGCGTCAGAGGACGACCAATACTGATGAGTTCGCTTGTTTCAAGCTGAGGAAGGGCTGCATCATCTTGTACATTGTCTTGGTGACCAATGTCTTCAGTAGCTATGGGGTCGGCTGCTGGAATATCTTCAGCTTCAGGAGCCTCTGTGGGAGCAGGCTCATGAACTGTCAGTCGTCTCTCTGCATTGGGGTGAATGACAGAGAGGGGTTCAACCATCAAGGGCTCTGTGGGAGCAGCCCGAGCTTTCTTGATCTTGCGCTTCTTCTTGGTTGGGTCAGAAGGAGAGGCTGCAGAGTGTTTCCTCTTTCTAGCTTCAGCCTCTGCATTCCATGTCTTCTTGAGCTCAGAAGCGGTTGACCGGCTCTTTGGCTTCGAGCCAGCCGTGGCGGTGGGGAAGACAATCGGAACAGCTTCTTGCCTTGGTGCCTCTGGTTCATTCACAACAGGCTGCTTCTTCTTCTTCGTGGCCATCTTGGGGTCGATGCCAGAATGCCCAAGTGCCTTGCGCTTCTCGGCCTCATTGTAGGCCTGCACACATCGTTCTGCCAGAGACTTCATCCGCTCACGTGAGCCCTGAGCTTCAGCATGCTTCTTCAGAAAATTTTCCTTGAGCTCATGCAGCATGGTTTTGAAGCTCTTCACTTCCTGCACGCTGAGCCTGGCCATGTGCTTCTTGAACCGAGCCTTTTCATGATCAATTTTCTGCTTCAGCTCAACTATGCACTGAGCAATGGCAAGTTCTGAAGCAATTGCGCCTTGGAAGGCGACGCTGAGACCGACAGGCAGCTGCAGATCTTTGAAGCTAATGTCTGGTGAGGCAAACCATTCATCGATGAAGTTGTGGATGATGGCGACATCAAAGAGAGGCAAATTGTTGAAGATTTCTGCTTCTTCCTTGCTTTTGATGAGCTGCTCAAGAGCGTCATCTCCAAGATCTTCATCGCTTGATAGATCAATGGCTTCACTGCGCAGAATGGCAGCAGCAGTGAGCTCTTTGCCGGTGTGTTGCTGGGGCTCCTTTTTCTTCTGGGGCTTGGAGACGCGGGATACGTCTTCAAACTGCACACTGACTTCAGGAGGTGCAGTTTTCAATGGCTTCGCCCTTGAGATTTTTGAGGCAGGGGCCGCCTTTGATGCTTTTGGTTTATTCGTCTGCTTTGGCTTCGGCACAGCAGGAGCTTCATCAGACTCAGAGTCAGCTGGAGGGTCATTTACGGCAGTCCCTTGGACTAAGATGTGAGTGATCAGGCCCTCAAGATTGGCAAACGGACCGATGATATTGGGTTCGGTGTCGCGTGTGCCATCTGCCCTTGGTGCCGAGGGGCCAGGGTTGAAGTCTAACCCAAATTTCTTCTTGCTCAGCTTCGCAGATTGTTGAGAAAACTGGTAGTTGCGCTTGAACAGATTGTCGTCACGACACCAGAGGAGTGACGACGGATGCGCATCATCAGGCTGTGGTCCTCGGACCATGCATGGCTAGAAGCCTTGAGCAATGGCTTCATCTCTGGTCTTGGGTAAGAGATTTTTGAAACGGATGTCCCCCCATGGTCTCCTGATGGCACTTTTCTCAGCATACTCCTCGGTGAAGAAGCGGTATTTGAACCACTGTTCTGCCCAATAGCGTCGAATCCATTGGATTCGGGTCTTGTGCTGCCCATAGCTCTCTTCTGGATCTGTTTTGTACATTTCTGCCAAGACTTCAGGCAGATCTTTGGAAGTTCCTTCACATCTCTGTCTGCCCCCCTTTCTTGCTGCTGCTTCTGAAGCCATAAACTTTAACTTGAAAGGCTTCAAAGTTTTCAAATGCTTCAAAGGCTTTCCTTTTCTGGACCAACAGGAACTGGCTTCAGGAGAGTTTATGTGATGCTGTAGGAATTCTGCAAATGAATGCAGACTATGAGAACCGAAGGATTCTCCCACGGACATGTACCTGTGACAACATTAAGGTGCGAGGGAAGGGGAAGAGGTCATATGCATTCTCAGAAGGTTTTGAAGATTAATCAGTTTAGAAGACATTGACCTCATCGTGCAAAGACATTCACTCATAGATAAGAAGTTGGTTCCAGATTTGTACGAACCCACAGATCAGTACAAGTGAGGAATCTAACTACTTTATGAAGCACAAGTGAATATACTAGGCATGTTATGAGATGCAGCGAGAGATCTAACTAGTGTGAAGAGAAACTTCTTATGGTAGGAAGTGACAGAACCATGAGATCAAAGGGGCTGTAAAAAGAAGTTTTATTTACCACACTGGAACTGCTAGACGGAAGGGAGTTGATGCCGAGCAGTTCAGTCCTCCGTGCCCTAACTTGGCGACGGAAAACACCTACGGCAACGGCGGAGAGGACGATGTCCGCGGTCGGCGTGA
Organism: Triticum urartu; assembly: GCF_056163025.1. Classification (NCBI taxonomy): domain Eukaryota; kingdom Viridiplantae; phylum Streptophyta; class Magnoliopsida; order Poales; family Poaceae; genus Triticum; species Triticum urartu. The sequence goes on from NC_141879.1 coordinate 514,531,446, forward strand.
GGACGGCGTTGGAGAGGTTGCGGCAGCGAGGCGCTTCGTCTCCGGCGTCGTCGAGTGCTAGCGGTGGCGCTAGGGTTCGTGCGAGGGTGGAAGAAGGAGATAATGACCGCGGTAAGTGTGAACTTATAGGCGCAGGGGCGGCACAGCGCTATTACTCAGGTGCCCCTGGCGATCCGCATTTGAGTAGTACGTGGCCATCATGCGGTATTTTGGGGGCAGTTCCACATCCCACGCTCGCCTGGATTGTCGGGCGGTCGTTCCTACTTCTCTGGATTTTATGTGGAGGAATGAGCATTGAAGACAGACTTTATGGTTGTCTCTATATCTTCTGCTGACTAGGACGCAGTGAAGATATTCGACAGTTTCAATAGAATGCATATGACTTGGAGAGATAGAATTTGAGATAGAAAGCATAGAGAGATTAGGGTCCGATCACATTCACTTAGTTCAAAAGATTCAACCAAGAAGACATAGCTATAAGTGAATGCTGTAGAGGATAGAACACTAGCATATATATATATATATATATATATCTATACAAGCAACGTAGTGAAGATAATCATGAAGACATGTTCGAAGCCAAACCAAATGTGAAGACAACCAAATGTGAAGATATTGCAAGGTAACGCCATGAGTGAAACACTTCAAAATAGAACGTTTGGTGGTGGCGTTACCCACCGTATAGGAAGTATTAGACCCAGACACGGCGCACAATTATCGTGGCGCTCCGAAGTCAAATTCCACATTAATGTATTCACACTTAGAATGTATGTCTTCATTGAATGAAGATATACTTTACTTTGTGTGTTGCACATCTAAGTCATCAGTATGCATAAGTGTTAGGGTGTGTGCCTGATCACAGGACATTTGAGGATTCCAAGATATTTAGTTCACACCGTAACTTGCAAAATCTCTTCTCATCCAAGGGCTTGGTGAAGATATCTGCCAATTGCTCTTCAGTGTTGACGTGTATGATATCAATGTCTTCCTTCACAACATGATCTCTGAGAAAGTGATGACGAATTTCAATGTGCTTTGTCTTCGAGTGCTGAACTGGGTTGTTGGCAATCTTGATGGCGCTTTCGTTGTCGCAGTAAAGTGGCACTTGCTTCAGATGAATGCCATAGTCCTTGAGTGTTTGCTTCATCCATAGAAGCTGAGCGCAGCAAGGTCCAGCAGCAATGTATTCAGATTCAGCAGTGGAGAGAGATACACAGTTCTGCTTCTTTGAAGACCAACATACAAGTGATCGTCCCAGAAAATGACATGTGCCTGATGTAGACTTGCGATCAACTTTGTCACCAGCATAATCAGCATCCGAAAATCCAACCAAATCAAACTCTGAGCCCTTTGGATACCATAATCCTAGAGTTGGGGTGTGAGCCAAATATCGAAGAATTCGCTTCACAGCTAAGTGATGCGACTCCTTTGGTGCCGCTTGAAATCGAGCACACATGCACACACTAAGCATGATATCTGGCCTAGATGCACATAAATAAAGCAAAGAACCAATCATGGAGCGGTATACCTTTTGATCGAACTCTTTACCATTGTCGTCAGGACCTAGATGATGTTTGGCTGGCATTGGTGTCGTGAAGCCTTTGCAGTCTTGCATACCGAACTTCTTCAGGCAATCTTTGAGATACTTCTCTTGAGATATGAAGATGCCATTGCGTTGTTGTCGTATTTGAAGGCCAAGGAAGAACTTCAGCTCCCCCATCATGGACATCTGATATTGCTCTTGCATCATATATCCAAACTCTTCACTGTACTTCTGATTGGTGCAGCCGAAGATAATGTCATCCACATATATTTGGCACACAAATAGTTCACCATCATATGTGTTCGTGAAAAGAGTGGGATCCAGGGAACCAGGTATGAAGCCTTTGCTCTTCAGGAAGTATTTGAGTGTGTCATACCAGGCCCTAGGGGCTTGTTTGAGGCCATACAGTGCCTTGTTGAGCTTGTATACCATGTCAGGATGTTTTGGATTTTCAAAGCCAGGCGGTTGTGCAACATACACTTCTTCTTCAATCTTGCCATTGAGAAAGGCACTTTTCACATCCATTTTATATAGAAGTATGTTATGATGATTCGCATAGGCCAGCAGTATGCGTATAGCTTCAAGCCTTGCCACAGGAGCAAATGTTTCATCGAAGTCAATGCCTTCCACTTGAGTATATCCTTGAGCAACGAGACGAGCTTTGTTTCTGACAACTTGACCATGCTCATCTTGCTTGTTGCGGTATATCCATTTGGTGCCTATTATGTTGTGCTTCCTTGGATCAGGACGCTTGACCAGTTCCCATACATTATTCAGCTCAAACTGTTGAAGCTCTTCTTGCATAGCTTGAATCCATTCAGGTTCCATGAAGGCTTCTTCAACTTTCTTGGGTTCTGATATTGATACGAATGCGAAGTGCCCACCAAAATTTGCTAGCTGAGTTGCCCTTGAACGAGTGAGTGGACCAGGTGCATTGATGCTATCAATTATTCTTTCAATCTGCACTTCATTGGCAACGCGAGGATGTACCGGGCGAAGACTTTGCTCTTGCTGATCTGTGTTGTTGTTTGGAGGAATGTCTTCAGGCTGAGCATTGTCTTCATGTTGATCAGGTGCTGAGATGATAAGTTCTTCTTCAGGATGAGCTTCAGAAGGTATAATCTCTCCAGTTCCCATAAGCTTGATTGATTCACTAGCTGGAACTTCATCTTGCACATTTGGCAGTTGCTCTCTTTGTGAACCATTTGTCTCATCAAACCGCACATCCACTGTTTCAACCACTTTGTAATGGAAGAGATTGAAGACTCTGTAGGAGTGTGAATCCTTTCCATATCCTAGCATAAAGCCCTCATGTGCTTTTGGTGCAAACTTTGAGGTGTGATGTGGGTCCTTGATCCAGCACCTTGCGCCAAATACTCTGAAGTAACTGACATTAGGCTTTTTGCCAGTAAGGAGCTCATAGGATGTCTTGTTCAGAAGCTTGTGAAGATAAACATGATTGATTGTATGGCATGCAGTGTCAATGGCTTCAGTCCAGAATTTTCTTGGAGTCTTGTATTCATCTAGCATTGTTCTGGCCATCTCAATGAGTGTTCTGTTCTTGCGTTCGACGACGCCATTCTGCTGTGGCGTGTACGGAGCTGAGAATTCATGTGTGATGCCCAAGGTATCAAGATATGTATCAAGGCCAGTGTTCTTGAATTAAGTGCCATTGTCACTTCTGATGTGCTTTATCTTGGCGCCAAAATTGTTCATAGCTCGATTGGCGAAGCGTCTGAAGACATCCTGCACTTCAGTCTTGTAAAGGATTATGTGCACCCAAGTATATCTAGAGTAATCATCAACAATCACGAAGCCATAAAGGCAAGCAGTAGTAGTAAAGGTTGAGTAGTGAGTGGGTCCGAAAAGATCCATGTGGAGCAGTTCGAAGGGTTGAGTAGTAGTCATGATTGTCTTCGAAGGATGTTTTGCCCTTGTCATCTTCCCTGCTTCACAGGCACCGCATAAGTGATCTTTCTTGAACTTGACACCCTCGATGCCTATGACATGCTTATTCTTCGCAAGGGTGTGGAGGTTCCTCATGCCAGCATGCCCAAGCCTCCGATGCCAAAGCCAGCATTCTGAAGCTTTTGCAAGAAGACATACTGCAAGTTGTGGCCCTGCTGAGAAATCTACCACGTACAAATCACCTTTCCGATACCCTTCAAACACTAGAGACTTGTCAGATTCCATTAGTACCAGACAACGATATTTTCCAAACATTACGATCATATTCAAATCGCAAAGCATTGAGACAGACATTAAGTTGAAGCCAAGGGATTCAACAAGCATGACTTTATCCATGTGTTGATCCTTTGAGATTGCAACTCTACCTAGACCCAATACCTTACTTTTACCAGTGTCAGCAAATGTGATGTGGCTCTTGTCGGATGGACGTAATGTTGAGTCCATAAGAAGGCTTCTTTTGCCAGTCATGTGATTTGTACACCCACTGTCAATAATCCATTCTGAAGACTTTGAAGTTGCTAGTGTCGTACCCTACAGTGCAGTTAGGGGGATAGGCTTCACGAAGAGAATTGTGAAGCAAAAACATTTGACGAACCAGTGGGTTATGAAAACTTAGATCCAGATTAGGACTAATAGGGAGAGTAGCATGCGATTCAGGAACGAAGTACATAATGATGCCGTTCGGGCATTTTATCTTGCGCCCTACAAGATTTTTAAGGTCCCCAGCAATAGCATCAGAAGATTTTGTTTTTCTGCTGGAGACCTTTCCCTGCAAAAGAGAGTTAAGCTTTCTTAACCACCCACATCTTCAAGGGTGGCTTAGAAGCAATAAGTCTAAGTGCAGCATCTGAGAATTTTGGCTTTGAAGCCTTAGCAAACAGTCTTGCAGGTGGACAATAGTACTCATAAGAATAAGCAGAATAATTTTTGGTCATATGAACATGACGGTTTGATGAACTGCTCTCATATTCATATGCCCGAGTATGGTTCCCCTGCAAAACATTTGCGTTAGTGCGACTCAGGTGAGTCCTTTGTCTGTATGAAGCCTTTCGACCGTATGATGCCTTTGGTCTGAGGTTTGTCTTCTTCATGTGAGGTGTCATGAAGACATTCACAGGAAGATTTTCCAGACACGTTTTCGGAACCCAGATCTTCTTCATAGGCGGTCCATTCCTGCAGTTAGTACCAATGTACCTGGCAAACACTTCACCATTCTGATTCTTAAACAGTTTATAGCTTGCATCAAAGGATTCATCAATAATAATGGGGTTAGCACAAGTGAAGCCAGATAAATTGGATGGATCTGCTGAAGGTTCCTTTGCAGCAACCCATGTGGTTTTGGGGTACTGCTCAGGTTTCCAGTAAGAGCCATCTGCATTTATTTTCCTTACGAACCCAACACCCTCTTTCCTAGGGTTTTGGTTCAGAATCTGCTTCTTGAGGACATCACATAATGTCTGATGTCCTTTAAGACTTTTGTACATCCCTGTTTCAAGCAATGTCTTCAACCTAGCATTCTCATCAGCAATAGCAGTGGTATCCTCAGCAGAGGGGTTAGTTACCACATCAACAGTTGAAGATATTGCAACAGCAGTAGTAGTGGCACATTCAGCAACAGAAGTAGCATTATCACGTTCAATGCATTTAAGACATGGTGGTTCAAATCCTTCCTGAGCGGAATTGATCTGTTTGGCGCGGAGTGACTCATTTTCCTTTTGAAGATCTTCATGAGCCGCTCTCAATTTCTCAAGTTCTTGCTTCCTTTGAAGATAATCATAGGAAAGCTTTTCATGAGTTGTTGAGAGAGTATCAAGACAATCTTCAAGTTCCTGATACTTAATGTGAAGATTTTTTATGTCTTCAATTAAGGATTCAGATCGAGTCATTTCAGCACCCAACAGATCATCGCTTCTGTCTAACAGTTTTTGAATATGTTCCATGGCCTTTTGTTGTTCAGTTGCAATTTTAGGAAGTGTTTTGTAACTGGGTTTTGAATCACAATCAGAGTCATCTTCACTGGATGTTTGATAGCGAGTAGTGCGTGTGTTTACCTTAGCACCGCGTGCCATGAAGCAGTAGGTAGGAGTGGAGTCGTTCTTGTCATTTGCATCGGTGTCGGTGATGAAGTCATTGTCTTAAGTGTTGAAGATGGACTTGGCGACGTATGCTGTAGCCAGACTCGCAATGCCAGAATCAGACTCCTCCTCAGACTCCACCTCTGCCTCCTCAGAAGCGGACTCTTCCTCTGAATCCATTTCCTTGGCAACAAATGCACGTGCCTTGCCAGATGAGCTCTTCTTGTGTGATGAAGACTTTGAGGAAGACTTGGAAGAAGACTTTGAGTATTTCTTCTTCTTCTTGTCGTCAGAATCATATTCCTTGCTCTTCTTCTTCCTTCTGTTCTCATTGTCCCACTGTGGACACTCAGATATGAAGTGTCCAGTTTTCTTGCACTTGTGACATGTTTTCTTCTTGTAGTCATGAGCAGAAGCTTCATCATTCCTTGAGCTTGATCGTGAAGATTTTCTGAAGCCTTTCTTCTTGGTGAATTTTTGGAACTTCTTCACTAGCATTGCAAGTTCCCTTCCAATGTCTTCAGGATCATCAGAACTGCTGTCAGATTCTTCTTCAGATGAGGAAATAGCTTTTGCCTTCAAGGCACGAGTTCGCCCATAGTTTGGACCGTAGATATCTCTTTTCTCAGAAAGCTGAAACTCATGTGTGTTGAGCCTCTCAAGTATGTCAGACGGATCGAGTGTCTTGAAATCAGGACGTTCTTGAATCATCAAGGCTAGGATGTCAAACGAACTATCAAGTGATCTTAGCAGCGTCTTGACGATTTTTCATGTTTGGTGATCTCAGTGGCGTCGAGGGCTTGAAGCTCATTTGTGATGTCAGTGAGCCGATCAAATGTGTGCTAGACATTCTCATTGTCATCTCGCTTGAAGCGGTTGAAGAGGTTGCGAAGAACACTGATTCTTTGATCCCTCTGGGTTGAGATGCCTTCATTGACCTTGGAGAGCCAGTCCAGACCAGCTTGGATGTCTTCAAGGCACTCATACGGCCATACTGTCCTTTTGTCAGATGACCACAGATGATATTTTTGGCAGTAGAGTCCAGTTGAGTGAACTTCTTGACATCAGCAGCAGTGACACCTTCTCCAGCCTTGGGAACACCGTTCTCGACGACATACCATAGGTCGACGTCAATGGCTTCAAGATGCATGCGCATCTTATTCTTCCAGTAGGGATATTCAGTTCCATCGAAGACGGGGCACGCAGCGGAGACTTTGATTATCCCTACAGTCGACATAGCTAAAACTCCAGGTGGTTAAACCGAATCACACAGAACAAGGGAGCACCTTGCTCTGATACCAATTGAAAGTGCGTTATATCGACTAGAGGGGGGTGAATAGGCGATTTTTATGAAAGTCTTCAAAACGTGGGAGTTATGAAGATAGACAGCGAAGGTATGCCTATTACTATGCAGCGGAAGTTAGATTACACTAGGCAAGCCATGGTCAAGTATTCAATAGAGTGAAAGCACAATGACAAATAGCTGCAGTGTAATAAGGATCAGGTAGGAAGAAGTTATGAAGTCAAACAGATCATACATTCACGTTGTGAAGACAAAAGGTAGAGCAAGCATGCAATGGCTTCACAATGAGTAACAGTAAGAAAAGGGAAGTGAAGATGAAACCAGTGACTCGTTGAAGACAATGATGTGTTGGACCAGTTCCAGTTGCTGTGACAACTGTACGTCTGGTTGGAGCGGCTAGGTATTTAAACCTTAGGACACACAGTCCCGGACACCCAGTCCTGAACACACAGCTCAGGACACCAAGTCCTCACCGTATTCTCCTTGAGCTAAGGTCACATAGTCCTCGCCCAATCACTCTGGTAAGTCTTCAAGGTAGACTCCCAAACCTTCATAGACTTCGTTCACTGGCAATCCACAATGTCTCTTGGATGCTCTGAACGCGACGCCTAACCGTCTGGGGATGCACAGTCCTCAAGTGTAATAAGTCTTCAGATCACACAGACAAGAAGACTTAAGTGATGCCCAATTCTCTCTGGCTTTGGGTGGTTAGGGCTTTTCTCCTCGCTAGGAAGTTTCTCTCAAAGGCTTCGAGGTGGGTTGCTCTCAAATGACAAAAGCCGTGCACTGAAATCTGAGCAGCCAACCATTTATGGTTGTAGGGGGTGGGCTATTTATAGCCACTTGGCAACCCGATCTGATTTGTCCGAAATGACCCTGGGTCACTAAGGAACTGACACGTGTCTCAACGGTTAGATTTCAAACTCTCATGGCAACTTTACTTGGGCTACAAGCAAAGCTGACTTGTCCGGCTCTAGACAAGATTCGCTCTCATTGTCTTCACTCGAAGACATAGGTTTTTTTTAGGCATCACTTCAGTCATTCTGACCGGTTCTCCTGGACCCCACTTAACAGTACGGTGGTTCCTATGACTCAACACAAAAGAAAAAGAACTACGAAAGATCTAAGTCTTCGAGCTCCATAGGCTTCATAACGTGTCTTCTTTTGTCATAGTCTTCAATATGAATATCTTCATATACCACCTTTGGCTTCAATGTCTTCATACATTTTTAGGGGTCATCTCTGGTAGTAAAACCGAATCAATGAGGGACTTCTACCTGTGTTATCCTGCAATTCTCACAAACACATTAGTCCCTCAACTAGGTTTGTCGTCAATACTCCAAAACCAACTAGGGGTGGCACTAGACGCACTTACAGGAAGATACAAGTGTTGAACAAGCGCTGTCTCATCATCTTGCTCAGTTGCTTGCCCTGCAGCTCCCCAGCAGGGCTAACCTTTCTTGAACTCTATTGAAGTGCTGTCGGTTTTGTATATTATTTTGTCGGCGTGTTTATTTGCACTGGTGGCGATCTTTGATGCCTAGTGTATGTAATCTGCTGTCTGCTTGTGCTTTATTATCATAGTGGCGAACTTTGATGCCAAGTGGATGTAATATGCCATAATTTATTTATTGTATAGTCTAGGTTTTTTCTTATTCACGATGCTGCAGTTATTTTACTATATATATATCCTGTCTTCGCAGTAAACCGGCCAAACCGTAAAATTACGGTACATAATCGGGCCATCATGCAATCATGATGTAGGTTGGGCCTGAAACGTGCCGATCAGCTCACGGGCCGGCAACAGCCCGAAATGAACCCCAGCCCATGATTGTGTGAATCAAATCACGGGCTTTTAACAGGCCGAAAGATTGTCTCGGTCCTTGTTTGGCCCAATCAGATATCGGCTGCGAGCAGGCCGGATGCAAACCGGGCCGTAGTTAGGCCCAACTATAAGACGGGCTTTCAACAGGATGAAATTAATATAGGGCCGAAATGTTAAACGGGCCCTTAACAGGCCAAAACTAATATTAGGCCGAATTACTAAGTGGGCCTTTAGCAAGTGGGCCCAAAACCATAGTGTCCAGTTGACGGGCCGAATCTGATATGGGCCATATTTGAGCCCAAAGCGTCTTAAAGGGCCGGACCTGATCTGGGCCGTAATTTGGCCCAGAACGTGGTAGGCCTTTAACGGGCCGGATCTCATATGGGCCACTATTAGGCCCGGAGCATGGCAGGCCATTAATGGACCGGATCAAATATGGGCCGGCATTTGGCCCAAAACATGGCACACAGTTAATGGGCCGGCCTACTAGGGTACTCAAAATCTTGTGGGCCTACAGCTGGGCCGGCCCATTAATGTCGGCAAAATCTCGTGGGCCTTTAGCTGGGCCGGCCCATTATGGTCCGCAAGAATCTTGTGGGCCTTTACTTGGGCCGGCCCATTACGGCACACAAAAATCTTATGGGCCTTTACCTGGGCCGGCCCATTATGGCCCGCAAAATCTTGTGGGCCTTTAGCTGGGCCAGCCCATTATGGTCCACAAAATCTCGTGGGCCTTTAGCTGGGCCGACCCATTATGGTCTGCAAAATCTTGTGGGCCTCCAGTTGGGCCGGCCCATTTAAACTTGATGGGCCGGTCCACGTGTCAAAATATCATAGGCGCGTCTCGCCCATTGGATGAGTTGACACATGTCTCCTCCAGCCAATGATGATTTTAAACGTGGAAAATCCCCATTGGTCGTGGCTGTTAGTGGGTTATCGGATCCAAAACCCGACCCGATAGCTTAACGGCATTCCGTTACGGTGGATGCCATGTGTCGGTCACCCTTGACGAAAGCACTTCTGTGACGCGTGATTTATTGTCATGGAAGTGGACACTTCTGTGATGATAATTTTGGTAATGTCATGGAAAACTTCTACGACAGCACAAGTATGACTATCTTGATTCTGTCATAAATTTGTCATGGATGTACATGCATGACAAAAAAAGTGACCTACTGTGACAAACACGTATCATCACGGAAGTGTATTTTTTTTGTAGTGAAGCCAGCAGGCTGTACAGCCCATCTTCACCAACGATGCATCCAAGACCCTCGCGAGGGTCCAAACCTCGCGAGGCGGACAACGCAAGACCTCCTCTGGAGTAGCCTAGCCAGACAACCTCACGAGGAGCGGAGATATCAAGGCGAGGCAAACCTCATGAGGACCTCGTGACGTGAGCCATGACGCACGGCACCAAGCGGGCGCCAGGCGGGCGCCAGCGCGCGCAGCGTCCTTGTTTCCTATTTGGTGCAAAGGAGGCCAGCATAGGCGAAGAGTACCGAGGCATCAGGAAAAGGTTGCTATATTGGTGCAACGAGACCAAGACCAGGAGGACAGCAAGATGGAGGTCATCGTGGAGCCCAAGACGGCGTCACCACCAGAGCTTTTGGCAGGCGAAGACCACTTTTGTCAGGATAGCTTGTACTAGCTGTCCCCCTTCGAATTAGCCCGCCATTGTTGGCTCCCTTCCCGCTCGATATTTGGGAAGAGGACCAGGGCCTATATAAATAGGACTAGCCACCACCTTAGAAAAGGACGGATCATTCAGACCATCCTCACACACACAAGCTCACCGAGCTCAAGAACACCTCAACCTCAGGAGGCTGTTCTTCCCTTGTACCGTTCATCATTAGCCCTAGAGGCAATCCACCACCACCACCCTGGAGTAGGGTATTACACCACAACGGTGGCCCGAACCAGTATAAACCTCGTGTCTTTCTGTGTTGCAAGTTCGCCGAGTTCGTCCGTGAGATCTTAGTGAGCTAGGGCGTAGATCGGTGGGAGGAAAAGACTTCGCGTGCACCCCAGTGTTCGAACCTTAAGGGTTTGCCGGAACCACACATCCAACATTTGGCGCGCCAGGTAGGGGTGCGCCGTAGCCTCCCTTCCATCAGTTCGTCGCTCTGTCGCTCCGTCGTCTCCATGGCGGACGCTCGCCGTGCTCGAGCTGAGCGTCGGGCTGCCCTGACCGCCCACGTCGCTCAGACGGCTCCCGTCGGCAGGCCACATCGCTGTTCCCCATCCCCCGCCGCCAACACTGCCATCGGCCCGGCAGGGAACGAGCAGCAGGCGTCCTCGCAGCATCCTTCGGTGCAGCAGGACGGCCGCACCACCACTCCATTGCCGACCCCTGCCGGTTCTTCGTCTCACGTGCACCGCGCTCCCATGGAGGCACGGGCCGCGTGCCTCGCAGTGAACGAGCTCCTGCGCTACCGCCCCATCGACGACCTCTACGAGGAGTGGCTCAAACGCGTCACTGAGCTCGTCCGCGCCGCGGGGGCTCTCTGGTGCCGTCCCACTCTCTGTCTCCCCCTCAACCAGCCGCGGGCGACGGGGCTCATGGCGCTCCTCCACCACCTCAGCCCCAAGACGTCGCCTTGGCACCGAGGCGCACGGCGCCGCGATGTGATCTGCCGCGCCCGGTGCCCGCGCGCAACGAGAGAAGCTGCCAAGACATTCCGTAGCCGCGAGAAGCTACACCTGCGCTCCCCGCGCCACCTCGTCAAGACCGCGCACCACCCGCAGCGGTGCAGCGCAGACCTCGTCAAGACCAAGCTCCACCTCTGAAGCGGGCCCCGGCAACCATGGCTGGCTGCCACGCCTTCACCCCCGAGCTGCGTAGTGTCGCCTGGCCGGGCAAGTTCAAGCCGGATCTGCCTCCTCGCTACGACGGTACCGCCGACCCCGCTGAGTTACTGCAGCTCTATGAGCTAAGCATCAAAGCGGCCAACGGCGACGAAAAGGTCATGGCGAACAGGTTTCCCATGGCTCTCAAGGATGGAGCTCGCTCTTGGCTCCTGAATCTGCAGCACGGCTCGATCTCCTCCTGGGACGAGATGCACGACCATTTCATCGCCAACTTCCAGGGCACTCGCGACCGCCCTTCGGCCGCGGGTGATCTACGCCGCATCAGGCAACAACCAGGAGAGACCCTCCAAAAGTACATCCAGCGCTTCAACAACACCCGCCTCAAGATCCCCAAGGCCACGGACAAGGCCGTCATCTCCGCGTTTTCCGACGGCGTCCATGATGTCAAGATGAAGGAAGAGCTCGCCATCCACGAGGAGCTCTGCACATCTCAGGAGCTGTTCAACCTAGCGACCAAGTGCGCAAGAGCTGAGGAGGGGCGCCTCTCTTTCCTTGAGCTCCCAGCCGTGGGTGCGGAGGAGAAGAAGGCCAAGGCCAAGGACGTGAAGCGCAAGGAGGTAGCTGTGCTCGCAGCGGAGCCCGACATCAAGCGAGGCAGAGATCAGCCCGAGTCATCCAAGAACGGCCGACCGTTCTGCGCCTTCCACAACCTGAACACCCACAACACCAGCGACTGTCAAGAGCTCAGAGCCATACGAGAAGGACGCTACGGTCGACGCCCCGAGCACAACGACTGGGGCTACAGCCACGGAGGAGGAGGTGGAGGCGGATGCTGGGACGACCGTGGCCCGCGCCAGGAGTGGCGTGACCGACCTCGTGAGGACCGCTGGCAGGACCAACCTCGTGAGGGCGCCTGGAGGGACTCACCGCGTGAGGATCGCCCCCAGGGCAACGCCGGTCTTCCCCCGCTGCCGCCACCAAGAAGGAACGACGACGACCACCAGGATGAGGGGGCTAGGGCTTCCAGGAGCCACGTGCAGTCGCCTGCATCTTGGGCGGTGCCCAGGCCCGAGCCTCTCAGCGCATCTTCAAACAGTTTGCTCGCGAGGTGAACGCGGCACTCGCCAAACTCGAGGCCACACGCCCGGGTAGTCCCAATGCGCCATCACTTTCAACTCGGCGGATAAGCTCAAGTGCGCAGCCACCGCTGGCACCCTCCCTATGCTATGTTCCCCAGTCACCAGCAATGTGCAGGTCACCAAGACCCTGATCGACGACGGCGCATGGCTCAATGTCCTGTCCGTCGACACGTTCGACAACCTCCAAGTGCCATATGAGCAGCTCTAGCCCACCAAGCCTTTCTCAGGAGTGACTGATGGCTCCACCACACCAATAGGGCAGGTTCGCCTGCCTATCACCTTCGGGGAGCGCAAGAACTGCCGCACCGAGCTCATTGACTTCGACGTCGCGCACATCCGCCTGCCGTACAATGCCATTCTCGGGTATCCAGCCCTGGCCAAGTTCATGGTAGTCACTCATCACGGCTACAACGTTCTGAAGATGCCAGTAAGCGGAGGAATCATCACGGTCCCGTGTGAAGAGAGAGATGCGGTGTGCTCCCTTGAATGTGCCTTTCAAGCCGCTGCAATCGACAACCCCGACAGCAGGCCCTCTGGAGACCATCCCCAAGAAGAAGAAGCCGCGCCGTGCAGGACCTCAGGAGGACGGCGTCGTGGCAGAAGCCACGTCAGGACCAGCGCCCGCTCCAGGGGCGCCTCCCTCCGTCGCATAGGAAGGCGTGCCCGATGCCCTCCTCAGGCAGGGCTCGGGGGCTCTCTTCTGGATGGCCTCAGACCTTGCCAACCTCACGAGGGAGGCACTTGGGCACCACTTGGAGGCGTGCTTCGCGGCGCGCGACCCTCAGGAGAGCACAGGGCAAGGAGTGCCCACCACCCATGAGTTCATCACCAAGACCACCCAGGAACTGCAAGAAGCAAGAGCCACTTGGGGTAATCTATGCATAGAGGTTGATGCACGTTTTTATTATCTTTTCTCCGTTAGAAACGTTGGGGTCTCTTTGTAGTTTGTTGTGTGGATTGAGTATTATGAATATGAATATGCTTTGGTGTTATTCTAGTACGAACTCTAGGATAGATCGAACGAAAAAATAGCTTTGCGTTATTTTAGTACGAAGTCTTGAATAGATCGAGCGGAAAGAATAGCTTTGAGGTGGTCTAGTACCCTACAAATAATTTCTTCTTATGTTCCCTGCTAGATAGGAACTTTGGAGTGATTCTTCATCGCACTTTGAGGGGTGGTTATATGATCCAATTATATTAGCACTGTTGAGAGATTGCACTAGCGAAAGTATGGACCCTAGGCCTCATTTTCAAGCATTGCAATACTGTTTTGTGCCCGTTTACTATTTGCTACCTTGCTGTTTTTATTTATTCAAATTATAAAAAAAAATTCTACCATCCATATTACACTTTTATCACCATCTCTTCACCGAACTAGTGCACCTATACAATTTGCCATTGTATTGGGTGTGTTGGGGACACAAGAGACTTCTTGTATTTGGTTGCAGGGTTGTTTGAGAGAGACCATCTTCATCCTACACCTCTCACGGATTGAAAAACCTTAGGCCATCCACTTGAGGTGAAAGTGCAACTATCCCTAGGTGGTTTTGGTAATTCATAACAACATATGTTCATTGAGCTAATGCTATTCGAAGATGATTATTTCAGGAAAGCTCAATGATTGGCATGGCATGGATGTGAAAGTGGAACCCTCAAAATGCTAAGGACAAAGGATTGGCTCAATCTCAAAAGCTCAAGACTCTTCATTTTATATTTTAGTGATCCAAGATCACATTGAGTCTTTAGGAAAAGCCAATACTATCAAGGAGGGATGAGGTGTTGCTTAATGAGCCTCTTGCTTCATGTGCTTAGTGATATGCTCCAAAACCCTCAACTACTTTCCCATATCCACATATGACCTAAACCCTAAGCCAAACTCGGTCCTACCGATTCTTTCTATCCGGCGCCACCGAGTTTCACTTGTCATAAGCCACTGCCAAACCCTAGCAATTCGGTTCTACCGATAGGGATCTCGGTCTCACCGAGATGGGATTGCAAACTCTCTGTTTCCCTTTCGTAACTTTTCGGTCTCACCGAAAGAGCGGATCGGTCCCATCGAGATTGCAATGTAAATTCAGTGTTTCCTTTTTGTAACTTTTCGGTCTCACCGAAAGAGCAAATCGGCCCCACCGAGTTTGCCTGACCAACTCTCTGGTTAGCTAATTACCAAATTCGGTCTCACCGAGTTTGTGTAATCGGTCTCACCGAGATTACGTTATGCCCAAACCCTAACCATATCGGTCCTACCGAGTTGCATGTCAGTCCCACCGAAAATCTCTAACGGTCACTAGGTTTACATTTTCGGTCCGACCGAGTTTGTTGATTCGGTCCCACCGAGATTGGAAAACTGTGTGTAACGGTTGGATTTTGTGTGGAGGCTATATATACCCCTCCACCTCCTCTTCATTCGAAGAGAGAGCCATCAGAACACATACACAATTCCAACTCATATGTTCTGAGAGAGAACCACCTACTCATGTGTTGAGACCAAGATATTCCATTCCTACCATATGAATCTTGATCTCTAGCCTTCCCCAAGTTTCTTTCCACTCAAATCTTCTTTCCACAAAATCCAAATCCTATGAGAGAGAGTTGAGTGTTGGGGAGACTATCATTTGAAGCACAAGAGCAAGGAGTCCATTACCTACACCCCATTTGTTACTTCCTGGAGAGTGGTGTCTCCTAGATTGGCTAGGTGTCACTTGGGAGCCTCCGACAAGATTGTGGAGTTGAACCAAGGAGTTTGTAAGGGCAAGGAGATCGCCTACTTCGTGAAGATCTACCGCTAGTGAGGCAAGTCCTTCGTGGGCGATGGCCATGGTGGGATAGACAAGGTTGCTTCTTCGTGGACCCTTTGTGGGTGGTTGCTTCTTCGTGGACCCTTTGTGGGTGGTTGCTTCTTCGTGGACCCTTTGTGGGTGGTTGCTTCTTCGTGGACCCTTCGTGGGTGGAGGCCTTCATGGACTCGCGCAACCGTTACCCTTTGTGGGTGGAGGCCTTCGTGGACTCGCGCAACCGTTACCCTTTGTGGGTGGAGCCCTCCGTGGACTCGCGCAACCATTACCCTTTGTGGGTTGAAGTCTCCATCAACGTGGATGTAGGATAGCACCACCTATTCGAACCACGGGAAAAACATCCGTGTCTCCAATTGCGTTTGAATTCTCCAAACCCTTCCCTTTACATTCTTGCAAGTTGCATGCTTTACTTTCCGCTGCCAATATACTCTTTGCATGCTTGCTTGAATTGTGTGATGATTGCTTGACTTGTCCTACAATAGCTAAAATCTGCCAAGAACTAAAATTGGGAAAAGGTTAAGTTTTTATTTGGTCAAGTAGTCTAATCACCCCCCCTCTAGACATACTTTCGATCCTACAAGTGGTATCAGAGCTTTGGTCTCCATTTGCTTTGATCTCCATAGCTTTTGGTGGTCATAGCCTTGGTTTCACAACCTAGGAGAGTATGGCGTCTAGCGAGGGAAATTATCACCGTAGAGGTCCTTACTTTGATGGTACAAATTTTGCTAGTTGGAAGCATAAAATGAAAATGCATATTCTTGGACATAACTCCGCCGTTTGGGCTATTGTGGGTGTTGGTTTGCAAGGTGACTTCTTTGATGGGAAAGAACCAAACCGTGAAGCTACCGCGGATGAGTTGAAGATGTTGCAATACAATGCTCAAGCTTGTGATATTCTCTTCAACGGATTATGCCTCGAAGAATTCAACAAAATCAGCCGTCTTGAGAATGCAAAGGAAATTTGGGACACTTTGATTGATATGCACGAAGGTACCGACTCCGTCAAGGAATCCAAGTTGGATGTGCTTCAAAGTCAACTTGACAAGTTCAAAATGAAGGATGGTGAAGGTGTTGGGGAACGTTGCAGAAAACAAAAAATTTCCTACGGCTTCACCAAGATCCATCTATGAGTTCATCTAGCAACGAGTAATCGGATGCATCTACATACCTTTGTAGATCGCGAGCGGAAGCGTTCAAAGAACGGGGATGAAGTAGTCGTACACGATGTGATCCAAATCACCGGAGATTGTAGCACCAAACGGACGGCACCTCCGCGTTCAACACACGTATGGTCAGCGTGACGTCTCCTCCTTCTTGATCCAGCAAGGGGAGAGGAGAAGTTGATGAAGACCCAGCAGCACGACGGCGTGGTGGTGGATGCAGGGCGTCACAGTAACAGGGCTTCGCCTATACTACGAGAGAGAGATGTAACAGGGGAGAGGGAGGCGCCAAAGGCTGAGGTATGATGTCCTCCATCTTCCCCACTATATATAGGGTTGTCTAGGGGGGAGCCGGCCCTAGGAGATCCAATCTCCTAGGGGGGCGGCGGCCAAGGGGTGGGGGGCTTGCCCCCCAAGCAAGGGGGCGCCCCCCTTTAGGGTTTCCCCCAAACCCTAGGCGCATGGGCCCTTTTGGGGCTGGTGCCCTTTGCCCATATAGGCCAAGGCGCACCCCCTACAGCCCATGTGGCCCCCGAGGCAGGTGGCCCCACCCGGTGGACCCCCGGGACCCTTCCGGTGGTCCCGGTACAATACCGGTGACCCTGAAACTTGTCTCGATGGCCGAAATAGCACTTCCTATATATAATTCTTTACCTCCGGACCATTCCGGAACTCCTCGTGACGTCCGGGATCTCATCCGGGACTCCGAACAACATTCGAGTTACTACATATACATATCTTCACAACCTAGCGTCACCGAACCTTAAGTGTGTAGACCCTACGGGTTCCGGAGACAGGCAGACATGACCGAGACGACTCTCCGGTCAATAACGAACAGCGGGATCTGGATATCCATGTTGGCTCCCACATGCTCCATGATGATCTCATCGGATGAACCACGATGTCGAGGATTCAAGCAACCCGGTATGCAATTCCCTTTGTCAATCGATATGTTACTTACCCGAGATTCGATCGTCGGTATCCCAATACCTCGTTCAATCTCGTTACCGGCAAGTCACTTTACTCGTACCGTAATGCATGATCCCGTGACCAGACACTTGGTCACTTTGAGCTCATTATGATGATTCATTACCGAGTGGGCCCAGTGATACCTCTCCGTCATACGGAGTGACAAATCCCAGTCTTGATCCGTGTCAACCCAACAGATACTTTCGGAGATACCCGTAGTGTACCTTTATAGTCACCCAGTTACGTTGTGACGTTTGGTATACCCAAAGCACTCCTACGGTATCCGGGAGTTACACGATCTCATTGTCTAAGGAAAAGATACTTGACATTGGAAAAACTCTAGCAAACGAACTATACGATCTTTATGCTATGTTTAGGATTGGGTCTTGTCCATCACATCATTCTCCTAATGATGTGATCTCGTTATCAATGACATCCAATGTCCTTAGTCAGGAAACCATGACTATCTGTTGATCAACGAGCTAGTCAACTAGAGGCTTACTAGGAACATGTTGGTGTCTGTTATTCACACATGTATTACGATTTCCGGATAACACAATTATAGCATGAATAAAGACAATTATCATGAACAAGGAAATATAATAATAATACTTTTATTATTGCCTCTAGGGCATATTTCCAACAGAAGGTGTCGCTGAAATGTACTCTAGGTTTGCTCTCATCACAAATGAGATTGCCGGCTTAGGAAGTGAAGAGATGACTGATGGATTCATCATCAAGAAGATTCTAAGAGCCTTGGATGGAAAATATGATACCGTGTGCACATTGATCCAAATGATGCCCAATTACAAAGATCTCAAGCCAACGGAGGTGATTGGAAGAATTGTTGCTCATGAGATGTCACTTAAGGATAAAGAGGAACTTCACAACAAGTCAAGTGGTGCCTATAAAGCCTCATGTGAAGCCCCTACATCATCAAGTGAGAAACAAAACTTCAATGAAGAATTGAGCTTAATGGTGAAGAACTTCAACAAGTTCTACAAGAGTAGAAGCAAAGATAGAAGCTTCAAGTCAAGGTCCTACAATGACAAAAGATCTTCTAGTCGAGAGCGAAACTGCTACAGTTGTGGAAGACCCGGACACTATTCCAATGAGTGTACGGCTCCCTACAAGAGAAGAGAAGATTCTCCAAAAAGAAGAAGCAAAGAATCACCACCAAGAGAGAGAAGGAGTAGAGATGATCGTTATGAATGAAGATACTCACGGAGAAGCAAGGATTCAGAAAGGAAGGAAAAATCATCAAGGAGCTACACAAAACGAAGACATCAAGCTCATGTTGGTGAATGGGTATCCGGCTCTGACTCCGACAGCCACTCCGAGAGAAGTTATCACTCCGACTCCGAAGATACTCAAGATGAAGGTGTTGCCGGTCTAGCACTTGTGTCAACCAACTCCTACGACATATTTGACTCACCAAATGAAGGAATTGGAAGATGCTTCATGGCCAAAGGTCCTAAGGTAACACACCCCGAGTATGTTGATTTCAATAGTGATGAAGATGACTTGTTAGGTGATGATTTGCTTGTTGACAACTCTAGTGATGAATACTATGATGAAATGTCAATTAATCATGCTAATCAAGATAAAACGAATGACAATGATAAGGAGAAGATTGAGTCTCTAACTAAAGAACTAAACACTCTTAAGTTAGCTCATGAAACTATCTTCGAAGATCATCGAGAACTTTTAAGAGCCCATGAGAAATTACGCTTTGAAAAGCTCAATCTTGAGCAAGAGCATGAGTTCTTAAAAGCAATCAATGATGATCTCCGCAAGAAAAGTTCTTCTTACATTGCCAAGCATTTACTCTTATCCACTTACATGCCTCAAGTCAAGTCTAGTAACAAGAACAAGAAAGATTCTTCCTCTAGCAGTAACAATGATCATGCTAAATCCAATATTGTTGCTTCTAGTAGTTCTCTTGATTCCACTAATGATTCTCTTAGCCAGGTTACACTTGAGCAAGAAAATAGCTTATTGAAGGGAATTATAGAGAAAGGAGTGTACAAAAGCCTTGCCAGGAGTAAGCAATTCGAGGAAATTGTGCGCAAGCAAGGAATGCACTGGAAGAATCAAGGTGTTGGTTTTGAACGAAAGTTCAATGCCAATGGAGTTGAGTGGGAAGAAGATCAATACCCCAAGACAAAGTTTGTTCCTCAACAAGAGAAGTATGATACTTCTTTCAAGGGGACACAAGCTCAAGATGATCTTCCACCACAAGACTACAAGCAAAAAGGCAAGGACAAGCTTCAAAAGGAAATTGACGCATTTGAAGAAGCTCCTAAGACCTTAGTCAAGTGGATTCCCAAGACTACTTCAAGTTCCACTTCATCAAGTACGACTACAACTCCAAGGATTCCCATCAAGATGATGTGGATCCAAAAGAAGAAGAACTAGAGAGTTCTTGAGGGTGACTCCACCAACATACTTCACTCTTATCATTTTGGCAAGAACAAGTGCAATCAACTTCCACATCTTGCACTAGTTCAAGGAGTGACAAACCCTCTTGTTGGTAAGACAAGGGACAAGGTAACCTAAAAGTTTTCATGGACATCATCTTGTGTGTGCATCACTCTATGTCTATGGATATCCTTGTTTGTTCCTTGTGGGACTAACCCATGTAGGTATTGAAAGTGCAATTCACTCAAATGGATAGCTCCAAGTGATCTACATCAACATTGAGCATCCACATCTTCAACATCTACATGAAGTCATCATCGACAAAACCCGAGGTTAGTTCATCCCTCTAAGGGGGATATCACATCTAGGGGGAGCTTTACTCTAAGACTTGAGCTAAAGCAACTCTAAAGATGTGAACACAACAATGCTTTATGTAAAAGTGGTAACCCCACTTGAGCTTAAACGATGAGTATGACCTATGATCAAGTGTTCTCACTTGACTCCTAAGTCAATATACTCATATATAGATGACCTTGTCATCGCAAATTGCTTGATAGATGCTAGAATTGGTTGTGCATGCCTTGTCACATATTTCATTTGCCATCTTATTGTGTGAGCATGCTGGTTGCATATTTTACTCATACGAGGACATCCACTTGTTGTTTTGATTGTTTGGTTTTATTTCCTTTTGCCAAGTGGATGGACAAGAGTGCCTAAGAACCTCCTCTAGCTATCTATGCTTTTCTCGTCTCAAACTCTATTCATGCTACATCACAAAATTTGATCAAGTCAGATTTGAACCACTCTGTGTGAGGAGCGCTCGGAGTCCCCGATTCGTCATAGACTTAAACTTCCAAAACCTCTTTATGATTCTCGGTCTGACCGATACCCCACTTTTGGTCCTACCAAGATCATTAAGTTGATCTAGGTTTTCGATCTCGGTGCAACGGATTCGAACCTTTCGGTCACACCGAGTTTCAGTAACTGCTTGCAGTTATGAATCTCGGTGCCACCGAGTTGTTCCACTCGGTCACACCGACAGGGTCGGGCTATACATAGTCACGGGCAAAAATTTGGAAATTTCTCCGAACCCCTTCGCCCGCGCGATAGCCTGCTCTGCCAACTTGGTCTCCGGATCATCTCCTCGCCGCCAGCCGCCTCCAGTCGCTGGTCTCCATCGCCGTCAACGGAATTATACCCCGCCGTAGCCGCCGTAGCGAGTCTCCGCCGAACTAGGGTGTGGACTCGATCTTTGTGCTATTCTCCAATCTGATTCTTAGCACATTGTGATCATCATGATTCTTGCCACGATTGAAACACTCCTATACAGTCAATGCGTTCGTAGATTAGTTTTGATTCGAAAATTTTAGGGTTAGGTTTCCGCCGAAACCATCTCGGACCCACCGAGTTGAAAAACTCGGTCCCACCGATTTGGCTTATGCCATTGCATAAGTGAGACTCGGTCTGACCGAGAATTACTTATCGGTGTGACCGATTTTGGAACTTTGTGAAACCCTAGCAGTCTCGGTGCCACCGAACTGTGACTCGGTCTGACCGAGTTCACTAGTTTAGGTTCCAAAACTGCTTCGATATCACCAAGTTTAAAAATCGGTAGATTCAAGATGATTTTAGTGGGAAACTAAAACTAAGTTTTTGGATCATTCTTTTGCAAAAATCTCTGCATTTTGTGATGCTCATCTATTCTACCTCATCTATAAACTATTCACAGGGTCAGCAGTCAGCTTGTTCATCATGTCAGACCAGAGTGACAGCCAGAATGTGTCAGAATAGCAAGTGCACATGAGTGAGGGTACTAGTCCCTCCAGCTCTTCAGGTGATGGCAGCAGAAGTACTCCTAGCAATCTGCCAAAAGCTGCCACCAGACAGAGGAAGAAGAGAACTTCAGATTCTGAGGATGAAGATTATGTGGCAGAAGAGGAAGCCACATCTAAGAGAGTTGAGCCAGCACAGGGCACAAAGCCAGGGATGAAAATCAAAAGGCCAGCAGGCAGGCAGCCTATGTCAAAGGCCAGAGCTTCAACTGAAAAGCCTGCACCCAAAGAGCCAGTTGCCGCTGAAGGAAAGAAAAGGAAGGAAAGGGTCAAGAAGAACGTAGCCAGAGTGCTTGGAAAGGCTTCCATCATGGAAGAAGAGGAAGAAGAAGAAGAGGTTGCTGAACCAGCACCTAAGGCACCTAAGCTTATGGGTGATGCTATCAGGACAGGGGCTGTTGCATCTAAGCCCAAAGAAGCACCCAAAGCTGCCTCCAAGCCCAAGTCTGCACCAAAGAGGAATACAAGAAGCATCCCAGCTGCTGAGAAGAACAAGGCCCCAGTGCCTGAAGCTGCAGAAGAAGATGATGAAGAGCAAGTTCTCAGAAAACTCAAGCCCAAGATCCCAGACCACAACGATGCTCATCCTATGGCTGAGGATATGAAGCTCAGGAGAGACTCAGGGATGAGGAAGTGGAGAGAAGCAGATCCGTATGCTTCAAGGAGAAGGACTGCTGTGGATTACAGACTTCACACCAAGGAACAGCAAGATTTCTATGAGACAGTACTGCTTGACAAGAAGCCCATTGTTTGTGACATGAGATGGGTCGACTGGACCTACATGAAGGAAAATGAGGAACACTACCCTGGAGTGTATGACAGCTTTAGTGCTTGTGGAGTTGCAGACTTTGTTGGGCAGAAGCTCACAAAGTGGAACGAGGAGCTTATCATGAAATTCTACTCCACAGCACACTTCTACCCAGATGGAAGGATTACATGGATGTCTGAAGGTACGAGGTACCAATCTACTGTTGCTGAGTGGGCACAGCTCATCAATGCCCCAGAGGAGCATGAGGATGACTTGGATATCTATGCCAAGAAGAAGATGGACCACAACTCTATGTCCAACATGTACAAGGAAATTCCAAACGAGGCACTTGAAACTTTCAAATTTGGCTCAGTGCATTATCTTCTGTCAGGGCTGCCAACTATTAATTGGATACTGAGGCACACCTTATTGCCCAAGTCAGGTGATCACAAGATGATCAGAGGCCATGCGATCAATTTGCTACATATCTTTGATGTGCCACAGAAGTTCAAGGTGATGAGCCTCATGGTAGAGACCATCAAGAGGACTGCAGGAGATCAGAAGAGGAGCTGTGGGTATGCCCCACAAATTCAGGAGCTCATTAACTCCAAGATGGGCACGGGCATATACTTGTTGGACAAAGAACTCTTGCCCATCCGTCCAGAATTTGAAGATAATCAAGTGGTCATGACTGAGAATGAGCCATCATCTGCCCAAGCACAAGCCAAGAAGGAGAAGGCAAGGAAGGAGAAAGCTGCCAAGATGCCAACTCAAGAGGAGGCATCTGAGTATTTCTTGAAAACCAAACAAGAGCAGCTTGGTTACCTTATTGCATCCACCCTGTGGATTGAGAAAGGACTAGCCACCCTAACTCAGAACCAGGCAAGCCTAGAGAGAATCATGGAACAAAAGTTCTATGACTTGGATGTCAAGGTGACAGAGATTCAGACTACCATGGAGCAGCTCCAGGATGACATGCAGGAGAGGAGAGGCAGGACTACAACTGATGCCTTTGCCAGAGTGACACGAGGTCCGAGGTCATCTGCAGTGCCAGTTGCTGACACCAGAGCCACCACTTCTGCACCAGCTACAGCTTCAGTTCCACCAGCTCCAGCATCTACTTCAGCCTCGACTCCGACCACGTTTACAGAAGGCTTCGTCCTTGGAGTGCTCCGGACTCCACCACCACTAGAAGATCAAGCCTGAGTGTCGATCTAGCACTATGCATTTTCTAGGAACTTTTTGGTAACTTGTTGCCAAAGGGGGAGAAAATGTATAGATCATCGGCTTCGAGAGAGAGAGTGTTGCCTTTTCTCTCTTGCTTTATTTGGTGGTTTTTCGAACTTTGTTTGCTTTTGAGTGCTTGAGATACTATGTCATTATCTGTGAGACATTGATGATCATGTGTTTGATCATAAGCTACACTTAATGCTTGCTTAATGCTATTATCTTATCTATCTTATGTGATCATTCACTTTTCTTGGTGATGAGTGCATGTATTTCATTCTTATCATTTTAAGCGCTCCACCAAGATGTATGTGACATGGAAGAGTAACCCATGACTCTAACTCCTTGTGCATTTGTAGTCCAAAGCAAATTTTAAATATGCACAAATTTCGGGGTAGCTCTTACTTATCACATACTTCTCAAAGCGACGATATATTTCATGCTTATTATCATTTGTCGAAGCTTTGATCTATATGTTGTCATCAATTACCAAAAAGGGGAGATTGAAAGTGCAACTATCCCTAGGTGGTTTTGGTAATTCATAACAACATATAGTTCATTGAGCTAATGCTATTCCAAGATGATTATTTCAGGAAAGCTCAATGATTGGCATGGCATGGATGTGAACGTGGAACCCTCAAAATGCTAAGGACAAAGGATTGGCTCAAGCTCAAAAGCTCAAGACTCTTCATTTTATATTTTAGTGATCCAAGATCACATTGAGTCTTTAGGAAAAGCCAATACTATCAAGGAGGGATGAGGTGTTGCTTAATGAGCCTCTTGCTTCATGTGCTTAGTGATATGCTCCAAAACCCTCAACTACTTTCCCATATCCACATATGACCTAAACCCTAAGCCAAACTCGGTCCTACCGATTCTTTCTATCCGGTGCCACCGAGTTTCACTTGTCATAAGCCACTGCCAAACCCTAGCAATTCGGTTCTACCGATAGGGATCTCGGTCTCACCGAGATGGGATTGCAAACTCTCTGTTTCCCTTTCGTAACTTTTCGGTCTCACCGAAAGAGCGGATCGGTCCCACCGAGATTGCAATGTAAATTCAGTGTTTCCTTTTTGTAACTTTTCAGTCTCACCGAAAGAGCAAATCGGTCCCACCGAGTTTGCCTGACCAACTCTCTGGTTAGCTAATTACCAAATTCGGTCTCACCGAGTTTGTGTAATCGGTCTCACCGAGATTACGTTATGCCCAAACCCTAACCATATCGGTCCTACTGAGTTGCATGTCAGTCCCACCGAAAATCTCTAACGGTCACTAGGTTTACATTTTCTGTCCGACCGAGTTTGTTGATTCGGTCCCACCGAGATTGAAAACTATGTGTAACGGTTGGATTTTGTGTGGAGGCTATATATACCCCTCCACCTCATCTTCATTCGAAGAGAGAGCCATCAGAACACATACACAATTCCAACTCATATGTTCTGAGAGAGAACCACCTACTCATGTGTTGAGACCAAGATATTCCATTCCTACCATATGAATCTTGATCACTAGCCTTCTCCAAGTTGCTTTCCACTCAAATCTTCTTTCCACAAAATCCAAATCCTATGAGAGAGAGTTGAGTGTTGGGGAGACTATCATTTGAAGCACAAGAGCAAGGAGTTCATTACCTACACACCATTTGTTACTTCTTGGAGAGTGGTGTCTCCTAGATTGGCTAGGTGTCACTTGGGAGCCTCCGACAAGATTGTGGAGTTGAACCAAGGAGTTTGTAAGGGCAAGGAGATCGCCTACTTCGTGAAGATCTACCGCTAGTGAGGCAAGTCCTTCGTGGGCGATGGCCATGGTGGGATAGACAAGGTTGCTTCTTCGTGGACCCTTTGTGGGTGGTTTCTTCTTCGTGGACCCTTTGTGGGTGGTTGCTTCTTCGTGGACCCTTCGTGGGTGGAGGCCTTCATGGACTCGCGCAACCGTTACCCTTTGTGGGTGGAGCCCTCCGTGGACTCGCGCAACCATTACCCTTTGTGGGTGGAGCCCTCCATGGACTCGCGCAACCGTTACCCTTTGTGGGTTGAAGTCTCCATCAACGTGGATGTAGGATAGCACCACGTATCCGAACCACGGGAAAAACATCCGTGTCTCCAATTGCGTTTGAATTCTCCAAACCCTTCCCTTTACATTCTTGCAAGTTGCATGCTTTACTTTCCGCTGCCAATATACTCTTTGCATGCTTGCTTGAATTGTGTGATGATTGCTTGACTTGTCCTACAATAGCTAAAATCTGCCAAGAACTAAAATTGGGAAAAGGTTAAGTTTTTATTTGGTCAAGTAGTCTGATCACCCCCCCTCTAGACATACTTTCGATCCTACATGAGGGAAAATTGCTACTGTCCTACAAAACACTGCGCTTGGTGGCCCAACACGTGTCTACAAGAATAAAGTTGCATAGTAGACATCAGACCCCGTGCCCTAAGATATCGTCCGAGAGCCACATCATCGTGTCCTACCTCGATTGCGTTACTGGATTGGGACCAAGAAGCCGTCGAGAAGGTGCCTGCTACTCGTCTTCCTCGACAACAACCTCCACACGTCATCGTCGATTGTGTTTCCCCCTCTGTCGCGTGCACCCATCGCCCCCGTCGGCCGCCCTGCCCCCTGCTGCTCCCGTCGCTGATGGTTATGCTGCCGCTGTTTTGTTGTTTTGCTGCAACTACTGCCGCTGCTTGCTCTGCTGTGCTGCAGACTGCCCTGACACAGCTGCCCGCGTCCTTGCTGCCCCATCGCTTACTGCCTCCCTGTGTGCATGCTGCGTGCTGCTGCTGGCGCGTATTGCACTTGTTAATGGGTTGCTACTCTCCTGTACTGCTGCTTGTTCTACTACTTCTGCTCGTTAGCTGTTGCTACTAATCGTCGGCAGCTGCTGCTCGCCCATGGCAGTACGGCTGTAGCTACTGCCTTTGTCCATGAGGCCGGCCCATTAGATTAATCTAGGATTAGGTAGGTTAATTAAATTGTTTAATTAGTATAATGTGTGGATAACATATGGGTCCACCTAATTAGATTAGATAAATCTTTTGGAAATTAATAAAACAGTGACATGTGGGCCACCACCTCCACTTTTGACTTGTCAAGTGGACTTGGTCAATTCAGATTAAAAATTAATTAAAAAATTCAGAAAATGTTTTTGATAAATCATAGAAAAATAACCAAAACTCCAATGAAAATACTTTATACATGAAAGTTGCTCAGAACAATGAGATGAATCCGAATACGCAGTCTGTTTGTCCGCCACACATCCCTAGCATAGCGAACATGCAACAACCCCCCTTCGGCCCGTTTGTCCAAAAACACGAAACACCGGGAATACTTTCCCGGAAGTTTTCCCATTTCGCTAGTAGCACCTAGTACCACATTAGGTCACCCTTAGCACCGCGTATTGCCTTTTTATGCTTTGTGATGCTTTGATTGCTCTATTATTTATTGTGTTCCCCCTCCGTTACTTCTTTCCGGTAGACCCCGAGACGATGTCCATACCCCCACGATCGACTACATCGATGACGACCCCTCCTTCTTGCCAGAGCAACCAGGCAAGCCCCCCTTGATCAACCCGATATTGCATATCCCATCTCTCTACTGCTTGCATTAGAGTAGTGTAGCATGTTACTGCTTTCGGTTAATCTTATTCTGCTGCATGGCCTATCTTTGCTACTGCTGTTGTTACCTGTACCTGCAATCCTAATTGCTTAGTATAGGATGCTAGTTTATCATCAGTGACCCTACATTCTTGTCCGTCTGCCATGTTATACTACCGGGCCATGATCACTCGGGAGGTGATCATGGGTATATACTTACATACATATTATATATGATACATGTGGTGACTAAAGTCGGGTCGGCTCTTAGAGTACCCACGAGTGATTCACGGATTGGGGGCTGAAAGGACATTTGTCCCGACGGCCCTCCGGGTGGATCTTTGTGGTAGAGCGATGGGGCAGGTTGAGACCACCTAGGTGAGAGGTGGGCCTGGCCCCTGGTCGGCGTCCGCGGTTACTTCAAAATAACATGCTTAACGAGATCTTGGTATTTGATGTGAGTCTAGCCACTGGCCTATACGCACTAACCAACTACAAGGGAACAGTTATGGGCACTCGACGTTGTGGTATCGACCGAAGCCTTCTTTGACGTCAGCGACTGAGCGGCGCCGCCGTATTGGACTAGAATGCCTGCTCTTGTATTAGGGAGGCTAGGTCTGCTTACTGGCCGTGTATGCAACGTGCAGGTGTGCAATGGGCGTTGGGCCCAGACCCCTGCGTGCTTAGGATTTAGACCGGCGTGCTGACCTCTCTATTGTGATTAGGTGGGGCTGCGACGTGTTGATCTTCCAAGGCCGGGCATGACCCAGGAAAGTGTGTCCGGCCAAAGGGATCGAGCATGTTGGGTAATGTGGTGCACCCCTGCAAGGAAGTTGATCTATTCGAATAGCCGTGTCCCTCAGTAAAAGGACGACCTGGAGTTGCACCTCGACCTTATGACAACTAGAACCGGATACTTAATAAAACACACCATTCCAAGTGCCAGATACAACCCGGTGATCGCTGTCTAACAGGCCGACGAGGAGAGGATCTCCGGGTAGGATTGTGTTATGTGATGATACTTGGTTAACTTACCATCTAATCTCTTCTACTTCTTCAAGATGGTGGCTACCAGAAGTGCAGTCTTCGATAGGACTAGCTATCCCCCTCTTATTTTGGCATTCTGTAGTTTAGTCCACAGATACTATCCATTTCATTGATACCAATGCATATGTAGTGTAGATCCTTGCTTGCGGGTACTTTGGGTGAGTACTCACGGTTGGTTCGCTCCCTCTTTCCCCCCTTTCCTTTCCTCTCAGTTGTCGCAACTAGATGCTGGAGCCCAGGAGCCAGACGCCACCGTCGATGACGACTCCTACTACACCGGAGGTGCCTACTATTATGTGCAGGCCGCCGCCGACGACTAGGAGTAGTTTAGGAGGATCCCAGGCAAGAGGCCCGCGCCTCTTTCGATCTGTATCCTAGTTTGTGCTAGCCATCTTATGGACACTTGTTTAACTTATTTCTGTACTCAGATATTATTTTTTCTACTGATTGGTTTATGATCGAGCACTTGTATTCGAGCCCTTGAGGCCCCTGGTGTGTATTATGATGCTTGTATGACTTATTTTGATCGAGCTGTGTTGTGATATCTTCTCGTGAGTCCCTGATCTTGATCGTACATGTTTGCATGTATGATTAGTGTACGATTGAATCGGGGGCGTCACAACGCGTTACTGAACCCAAGCGATCGATTGATCCCTGGCTGTTAACTTAACCCGATCAAGGCATTCCTTAGCTACTGCTGCTAACTAAAGCCGATCGAACCTGCTGCCTCTTGATGAACAATGAACATTGTTGGGAGTTGAATGAACAGTTCCCAGTGAGGGTTGGATGAACAGGACCCCGTGGTAGTAGAGGACGTTGCCACTGGATGAACAGGACCCTGATCGAGAGGAGGCCGCCACACACCCGAGCCGGTTGGGGCTGGATGAATTGGACCCCATCGAGGGCTGGTTGAACAGAACCCCGTGTGTAGGGCTGGTTGAACAGTTTTCGGTGGAGGTTGGATAAACAGGATCCTGTGGGGAACGGTAGCTAGTGGAGGCTGGAGGAAGTCGACGGTGGATGAATAGTAGCCCGTGGAGGCTGGAGCGAGGTAGTAGACGGTGGACGAACAGTAGCCTGTGGAGTCCCGTTTTGCGGTACGCCACACCCCTCTCGATGAACAGGACCCCCGTTTCAACCGTAGGCGCTCCAACACAAGTCTATTTCCTCGGTTTCGTAGTACGCCACACCTCTCCCGATCAACAGCACCCCGTTTCTTCCATAGGAGCTCGAACACAAGTCTGTTTCCTCCGTTTTGCGGTACGCCAGACCCTTCTCGATGAACAGGGCCCCATTTCAACCATACAGGGTCGAATAGAAGGCTGTTTTCCTCCGTTTTGCGGTACACCAGACCCCGTTCTGGCTGTTTCGTCCAAGCCTGTTGGCTCCCATTGAACATGACCCATTTCGACCCAGTCTATTGCCTCCCGATGAACAGGCCGTGTTCTGACCCAGCCACTTGGCTCCTAGTGAACACGATGTTGTTTCCTCCATTCCGACCCAGCCTGTTAGGTGCCGATGAACAGGACAACATCGCTGCCGTCCGTTGCCTCTCCACATACATGAGCCCTGGCCATTCGTAAGCGCGAGTACACGTTTCGAGACCCCGCTCGTATGTACGTACATGTCCGTATTTTTTGGCGTGTGGTTGTATGTACGTCTACATGGTTTTGAAGGGACAACATGAACTGCTACATGGGGGGCTCTACTATGACATGTGCCGCTACTTACTCGGCCACAGTTCATCGTTGCAGAGCGACCGATCGCCCAGTATGTACGTACACGTTCGCAACAAGATAGACAACACTACGTATGCTTCGACCGGGTGGGACGCAGCTGTCAGGGAGGATAAGGACGCACTTCCTTGCGTGCGAAGATATAGCTGTTGGGTCCCGGCTATCATGGGGGAATCATTTTTTGCCTGTAATAAGGACACACTTCCTTGCGTGTGAATATGTAGCCGGTGGGTCCCATCTGTCAGGGGAAGAAAAGATTATTTTTAAGGGTAAAAAGGATGCATTTGCATGCATGCGTCCATGGGCGTGGTGCGTCCCCACTGTCAGCCTCTCACGTATAGTCATCTTCTGATGACTCTTGTTTGTTGACCATGTTGACCACACCGTGCCGAGTAGGGCTTGTTGGGACTTGTGCATTTGCGCTTGTGGAGCATCTTCATGATGATGGTGTCGTTATCGTGCTTGAGCTCGTAGTAGATGTCGTTCGTCGTCGTCGTGCACATGTTGCTTGGAGGTGACTTTCCCTTCATGACAATGTGTATCACAAACATGATAGTGGTCGCCATGGAGATGTGGACGTGGACGACTTGCGCTTGGATCATTTTGGCACTCCGAAGACTTGTGACTTGAACGTCACCGCCTTGAGGATGATGAAGGGGAAGAGCGGTTGATCAACAAGGTCTGAATCTCCTCCATCCTTGCATCTTGATCCTCCTTTTGTGCGGAAAGCTTGTTGTCGATGTAGTCCCTTTTCCTTGCTTCGGAGTGACAAATGTCGATGGATAGGTTCTCGATGCGCTCTCTCAATCTTGATTGTGCGCCTTGCATTTGTCGTTGTAGATCGAAGATTGACGCTTTGGTGATGTAGTTGTTCACGCCGTCGTTGTCGTGGAAGACCGGAGATGAAATGCCTTGCCTATCCATCACAAGACTCGAGCAAATATGAGTGGAAGAAAGGAGATAACTGTACCAAATGTACCTTGACCAATGTTGAAGATGGATCAATGATCACTCAATGATGTAACAAGGAAATATCACAATTGGTACCGATCTCGTCAATTCTCACACCTACACAAGTAAAGCTTATGGTGGAACTCGGTGAGGATAGTGGCACAAAAATTTGACGCAAAATGGTAGCAAGAGTCAATAATGTTGAAAGAGATTCACAAAATCGCAAGTGAAACAAGTAGACCAATAGCAATATGGGTGGCACACGGAAACGCACACACGGATAGATAAATGGGGTCGTGTAACCAAGGAATGAGCTCAAAATGTGGAATCCACGGAAAATGCTCTTGTTGCACAACTCTAGAGAGACACTTGCATGATTGCTCAATAGGCGGATACGACACTTGTGAACAACCTATAGGAGACAAAAATGCAACGACTTCTATCCCAATTATGCTATGTATATGATGTTCCCGGTGTTTCTCCCAAGATGATCCAAGATGATCTTATATTCAATGTGGTATGATGCTATGGCTATTGCTTACAAGCTTCTTTGCTCTCTTTTTCTTTTCTTAAAAGCTTATTCTTTTTTTTCTTGTATGTCCACGATGCGAAATGAACAAACCAAGATAGCAATTGTGTATATGCGGGAACAATCTTGTGGCACACGGGATGATATGATGATACCAATATGATATGGTATCTATGCAATGGAAGGGCGGATCACTAATGTGCACAAGTAACGTTGCCGGCAATACTCGAATGGCTAGTCTTGATAGGCAAGTGACGCAAAATGGGCTAGGGGTTAACAATGCAATTGCAGGGGAATATACAATGGAGGAATGTACCACAATACCAATATGATATGGAGGTTACTGTCTGTGGCGATGATGAGTGGCGGTGATATTGATGGAGATACCAAGATGATGGAGACTCGTCCCTAAGTAGCCGAAACACCTTAGGAAACAGAAAAACCACGAACTCAAAATCTCAAATGTCAAATGTCAAATGGTGGTAGCGGGAATGCGGTGGTGGTTGCGGAAGCTCAATGGGATTGCGGAAATGCAATGATGGGTTTTGAGATGCAACGCGGAAGTGGAGGGTAAGGTGGTGGACTATACATGGTGTCGGAGTTGGAAGCACGGTCCCTAACTAGCCGAAGCACCTTAGGAGACACAACTCACAACACAAACAAAAATTGGTTAAGTTGCGGTGGCGGAAGTGTATGGTGGGTAAGCCTATGCGAAAGTTATGGTGGTGGTTGATGAAGAAGAAACCGTCCCTAAGTAGCCTAAACACCTTAGGAGACTCAAATCACAACTCAAACAACCACTAATGCTAAGGCGGACAAAATTGGTTAGGTTGCGGAAGGCTATGGTGGTTTTGCGGAAGATATGGTGGAAGCCCTAGGCAAAGATGCCAAATTTCCAAAACTTTTATGGAGTCAAATGGTGTTGGAAGTATTTTTGTGGGATGGGAGATGTCAATAGCTTCAAAACGAGCTAAAGAACGTCAAAAATGGTCTCCGGATGAATTAGTTATCGTCAAAACGGTGAAACACCGAAGGCTGAAATGCCAGGGGCCGGACATCCGGGGTCGGGGCCGGAAATCCGGGACCTGGTGTCCAGAACCACGTGAATTGTGCTCCAAGAGTCGGATGTCTGGGCCTACGGGCCGGATGTCCGGGGGGCAGATGTCCGGGGCTACGGGCCGGATGTTCGGGCTCCAAATCCGAGGATGAACTCGAGGAACTCAATTTTGGGAGCGGAAATTGATGATTTGGGGGGCAAAATTCGAGAGATTTCGTGGATGGAAGGTGGGGAAAAGTGGGGAGAAGCTATATGTACTCAATACACAACGAATCCATGGATCAAAATCAACAAAACATCATCAAACCAACAAATCACAAAAAAAATTGGGGGCTATTTTTGTGGGGAATTTTCGAATTAGGGACAAAATCAACAAAACAAGGCTAGAAAACACCACGGGGAGGCTCCGAAATCGTGATCAACGTGGCTCTAGATACCAAGATGTGCAGGGTAAAACCCTAGTGGCCCGATATTTCACGATTGGAGCGGATCCCACGAAGAACATGAGGGGAAAGAGAGGAATCACTCAAATCAACAAGAAACAATCACACATGTGCTAGATCCTCGAAACACAAAGAGATACACGATCCAAAGTCAACAAGGGACGATACATGGGGTAGCCGGTTCTTCCCCGTGAGGAGGTCTTGATGGGGGCCACCCGTGAGGGGGTCTTGAATCCAAGGTGGATCTTCTCCGTAGAGGCGCACGGTCTCTCTCGTGGAGTAGATCCATATGGATAAGCAAAGCTCTATCTCTAATGAGCTACTACTTTGCTAACCCTAAAACGTAGATGGAGGGGAAGTATATATGGTGTAAGGGGCGAAGGGGTACATGGGCCTTGACCCAGAAGCACTGCACGCAAGCAGGTCGGGCCGGATGTTCGGGCGTCGGGCCGGATGTCCGGGGCTTCACGGGGAGCCGGATGTCCGGGCTGGCAGGCCGGATGCCCGGGCTGATGGGGCTGGTCATGGTGCTCTCTAGATTGACTTGTCTGGATTTCTGAGGGCGAGGCCGGATGTCCGGGTGTTGGCGAGGCGCCGGGTGTCTGGGGCTGACACCGGATGTCCGGGGCCTGTAGCACTTCGGCTGCAGGGCTGCTGCATTTGTTGACATCTTCAGGGGCCGAATGTTCGTGCCAGGGCCGGATGTCCGGGTCCTGGGAGTTGTCTCCGTCTTCTTTTGTCGTTGCTTTCGCGCACGCTTGGCCTTGGTCCTTGGGTTCTCCATGGTCTCCTCGGGTGTACCTGAGTATGCACAAGGTCCGCGCTTGAAGTAGCATCCATGTCTTACATGCGGAAAGGGAAGATTCGGAAAGGAGTGAGTTCACCTTAGGTCCAATGGCGTATGCTCGAGTGTACATGGGGATGATCGTAGGATGCTCTGCATCAACTTTTCTGGAATCTTTAGACTCCATGCCATACAGTTCGCTACCATATGTGCCGATAACCAAAAGGCACAAATTGAGACGAAAGACTGGATTGCGTTTTTCTTGGTATGCGCCAAGCAATATTGTTGGCGTTCACTCTTGCACTTCTTCTTGTCAACATTGATGCTTGTCTGAGTGAACTTTGGAGTGCATAGCAGTAGCATAAGTATCTGTCCATCTGATCTTTTTGTGCAGTTCTACTGAAATCACCCAATGTAATGATTTGCCTGCGAGTTCAGGCTCCAAGTTACTCCTTTATGAAATCGGCAAACGGTAGCACAATACCAAATTACCAATACATATGACAAGCACAATAATCAGGATAAAGACCGGTACCAACCTTTGTGAGGTAGCTTATCAATTACTATTTCCTTTGACTGGAAGCCGAGATATGTGACTGACAGGAAAGGAAGGATGCAGTTGAGGCAATGAAGCACCCAAAAATTTTGTGCAGTTCCACCAAAATCGAGCATCCCTGTTAGCACATATATATTGAGAGAGTGAGATTACTGTAATAGTGGGACTAGTTGATGAAACATACACTAACAAATAGAAGCACCCTCATTATCTTAATGGGTAAAGTTAGCAAGATAGTAGTCTTGCTTAAAGAGAGGTATTAGTTTATTTAATCAATGCCAATTACCTCAACACTCAAAGCATTGCCATGTATCATAGGTTGCAAAATTTTAACATGAAAAGATAAAGGAGTTTCTCATGACAGTAGCAACACAGTATCACGATACAAATAGAGATGACAGCAAACTAATATGGATGAAGGCCTTAGGCCAGTATCAACCTGAGCAAAAAAACTTATTCAAGTAGTCCCAGAAGAGATGATAAAGCACTCACTAGAATCACTCAATAGTATATATTTTTGTGCACTTCAAATGTATGGTTGACATCACTCTTGTTTACTAGTGGTGAGATTATATCGAAAGATTATCAAGAACTTCTAGCAGAGTGAAAGCACTGGCTGGGATACAGTTCATTGTATTCTCTTGTGGAGTTCCACTAAAATTTATGATTGGCACAACATGATCCCTATTTGCACAAGTAGGAACAAGGTGAAACCTTCATTAGCTTAGTGAGAAAGGATAGAAAGGCATTAGCATATTACTGTGGCACCCCGGCTTAGAGAAACCGGAATGCCCCGTATTCCAGCCCAGAGATCGAGGATAAGTCTCTAGAATACGGCACTGCTTGACATAGAACAAATCAGCTCTTATTACATGAATAATAATACAAGGGTCTGATGTTACAAAGAATCACATCAACACGGAGATACTACGCCTGCGATACTACACTTTCTCTATGCTAGCAACGGAACAACTCGAAGCAGCGGAATACTTCTAGCAGTGGAAAAACGACGAAGGTGGTGAACTCCACTCCGCAGGGACTCTAGCTGGGACACGATCTAGCTCGCGTGAACGGACACCTAGACAAACAATCAAGCAATCACGACCTCACCTGCAATCTGGCATGACACGCCAGGTCAGTACATTGAATGTACTTGCAAGCTCACAACAACCATAAACATCAAGGCAAGACAATCACATAGCATTTAATAGGTTAGTTAAATTAGGAACTATTATGTTGAAGCAACTACTAATCATGCTATGAAACAACTATCATACTAATAAGCCAACATCTCAAATCTCCATAACCATATCACTCTTGGCTAAACGGCTAAGTAATATACCATCTCGATCACCTCGTGATCAAAACCAAATGGTGATCGTTCACGGATCACAAACGGAACCACACTGGGTTCAATGGGTTACCTCGTAACCAAACGGTGATCATTCACGGATCACAAACGGAACATCCACATGATCACCTCGTGACCACATCACAAACTGAATGATCATCCTCAAGATCATCCCAGCATCATCATCAACATCCTGCCAAACTGTACTGCTCTATATCAACATATAAATCACCTATAAGTCATTCCATCATGTGAGTGTTGATAGAACGGTGTGACCTAGTACGAACTTGTGCCCAATGACCGAGGACGCGGCTATCGATAGTTTAGATACACACACTCTGCAGAGGTAGCGCACTTTACCCACACCATGGAACCCATGGCCTCACACTCCCATTCGGGTGGACCAACGACGTTCCGACAAAACCGATCTACTGCCATGAAACTCTCCCGACCACTCCGACCAACACCCCATTCGGGTTCAGTCCTAGGTGGCCCCGTGCCTACCAAAGGCACCAACAGCCACCGTCATGGAAAAATAAAAATGGTCCCAAACAGGGACAAAAAGGCGCCTAACAACAACTACGTGCACACAAGGTTATGTCTGCTTACCTGGCCAGGGTACCGCACACCCATAACCTTCCCTCGTTGGAGGCACTGGCGAGAGGCATGAAAATAGACTGCATTAGGGCCTTCCCATAAAAGGAAAATGTGGTTGCACTAGAAAAGGCCCAGTTCGGTGGCACCTGACCAACTTAATGAAGGAATTTATCCCCAAAGTATAACAATAATAACTGATACTCTGATATCATCTATCAACCAATAATTCAAGTCATAGCAATATCCAACAAATAATCCAAGCATCATAACATCATACCAAAATACTATGAGGATAGCATAGCACTACCATCATGATGAATCCAAGAACGATATTACTACTTCTCAAATATCAAGAACAAGCTATCCAGCTAAGATCCACATGTAAACATCATCTCCGAAATCATACTCCAAAACATAATATCAACTAGCATCATGATGAAAACAATTCTAGCCACTAATAATCCGAAGGCAGCATGACATTCCAAGTAATACTCCAAAATAATACCAAATACCATCATGAAAATAATCATAATAGCCACTAAGAATCCAAAGGCACATGTCATCCACATAATCATCGAAATATAAGTCCCAGAACTCCAAGCAATATCATGGCAATATCAAGATCAAAACAATACTCCGAGAAATGCCATGAACAAATCATACATAGCTAATGCAATGTTTTAAACAAGTTCAAATAAATAAACCATGTCACTGCATTGCAATCATGCAAATGGAGGGTGTGGCTTGCCTGAGGTGGAAGAAATCACCGGGAGAAAGTGCGAGAAGCTCGCGGAACGAATCACTGAAAAACGTTCTCTCTCGGAGGGGGCTGATTAAGCGCAAGGGCAAAATGATCATTTTCAGAAGGTTCAAACATGGTGACAATGATACCAACAAAACGGGCTCGATGAAACGAAGAAGTACGCTTTGGAATCACCTCATTTGGAATTGGGAGCAAAAAGTTATGAAGTGTTTTCTGCCAAGGACCTATATGTAAGAAAAATCTTCTCAAACGGGCCCCTGACTGAAAAACTGAAAGCGCACTCCTGGAAATACAATTTCAATGAAGTGAAAATGCATTGATGGCTGACGTAGAAGAGGAATACGCTTACAATGAGCGAAGACATAATCCAGTGGATTACGCCTCCACTTATCCAGCGTGGCAAAGGCGGGGCCGATGGCTGGCTCACTGACGTGCGGGGCCCGCGGGGTCCATGGCCAGCTTGCGGGGAGGGAATTCGGCATCATCTTCTTCCCTTGTCGCCCGCGTCTGGCCAGGGCAGGGCCGGCCCCGATGGCACTCGCCGGCGGCACATGCCACCGCAGTCGGCGCCCGGCCTACCCACGGATGCAGGGGAACGAGACGGAGGCGTCCCTGGGAATAGCAGTCGCCGAAGATGGACGACGCGACCACAGTTTTGGACGGCGGCGTCGGGCAGATGCGGGCACGACACTCCGGGCCACCAGAAGAGAAAGCGAAGAGATGGGAAGGCTCAGGGTGCTCCAGGTGGTCTAGTGGAGGTGGAAGAAGGAGGAGAAGAGCTCCGGTTGGCGCTAATTTGAGAGGAGGTCGCCGGCGGCAATGGCGACCGTGGAGGGGAAGGAGGCATCTTGGAGCTTGCTTGAGGGTTTGGGGAGGACTGAGGGAGTGAGGCGAAGAGCTTGGCGCGGCCGGGAGGCCTCAGGGCTTCTTAAATAGCCGAGGGGAGGGAGAGCCACACTGTGGTCACCGCAGACGCGTGGCCGGCACCACGGACACGTGTGCACACGCATGAGCTCGGAGGTAGGCGATGGGAGAGGGCACAGGGTACACTCACGGGGTAGACGGAGCCAAGAGAGAACAGGGAGGAAGGGACGAGGAGGAAGACGACGGTCGGCGCACTATGCTCTCATGGGCGTTCAACGGCGAGCGTCGGTGAGGAAGCGGACGGAGGATGAGAGGGGTCCAGGGGAACAGGGACGACGAGGTGTAGCCAAGGGACATGCTCACGCGCGCTAAGACAACGAGAGGGGAGTGGACGAAGCAGAAACGGCGCGCTGGACGCGGCCACTATGCACAGAGGGCGCGCATAGGCTTGCCAGCTGCGCGGTTACTACGGGACAATGAACAGGGAGGTAACAAGAGGCAGTTAAATGGTGTCTAGCATTATATCCTTCCAAGATGGAGCATTTATGAGAACATGGCTTGATCTAGGGTGCTACGGTTAAATGGTAACTAAGCTCTGAAGTTTACTGCATCAAACTCACTGCTGATCAACGGGAACGTGATTGGAGCCAGATAAGTTGTCTGTGGTGATTATCTTAGGACGGACTATAATCCTGGAGAGTTTGAGGATAATTGGACCACAAAACAATATGGTTGCTTTGCAACTGACCAAAATGGTCCAGAATCAAGATCATGATGGTGCACTCAAATGGTGATTCCACTTGGGCTGAAATAAGGCAAGGCTTGATGATTTGGCTAGATAGAGGTGCTGTAAAAAATTCATACCAATTGGATTCACCAAAATAGTACTTCCTTCACATCTATTCTCTCTGTCCACAAACTTGCAAACATTCTAGAGGAATATTTGCTTGATGAATTGATCCCAAATTTGGTGGAGAGAAGTTATTTGGGTATGAGAATGCTATGGTAAATTTTCATGCAAAATGAAGCAATATAAAATGTACTTG
The DNA here is from genome assembly GCF_056163025.1 of Triticum urartu. Lineage (NCBI taxonomy): Eukaryota > Viridiplantae > Streptophyta > Magnoliopsida > Poales > Poaceae > Triticum > Triticum urartu. Next base: position 514,570,572 of record NC_141879.1, read on the forward strand.
CTTCACATTCTGAAAATATTGACACAAGCAAAGATTTGACCCTGTGCTCACATAGATAACTGAATAGGGCTGAAATTTGGAGGAGGATGATTATATGAGCACATTAAGGAGTTTGCAAAATTCCAACCTATTTGGATAACCCTAGCTAGTACCTCCCTCACAATGTCTTCTGTTTGACACAAAGTTTGAAAAATTGCTAAGGAAGATTGGCTACGAAAATGATTTGGACATAAGAGAATTCCCAAAAGGTTTGGGAGAAATCAGGAAAGGATACGTGGCACTTCCTTCACAGAAAGTGTCGGGGATATACCCCGCGGTATGACCCGGCTGGAAGTATGACCCGACCGGGGTTGGCATTTTCATTGGTAACCCGCCGGAGGACTGGCGACTCACGAGCCTGGCGACTCATGGATGGCCCTAACGGCAGGTCAGATAGAAGACTAGGCCCAAGGCCCAGAAGGACGGCTCATGTTATGGTTGGCTGGTTTACGAGGAAAGGCATAAGGAGTTTTCCCTTAAGGGGGCAGACTAGGATTCCACTTGTAATAGACTAGTCCTAATCCTAATAGGACTCCACATGTAACCCGCCCCTTCAACTTATATAAGGAGGGGCAGGGCACCCCAAGAGGAAGAAGCAACAATCTCTAAGGCTAGACACAACTAGAGGAGAGCTGGCTTACGCGGCGACTCCCTCATGAGCATAATGAGACCTAGCCACAAACAGCATGTAGGGCTATTCCGGATGATGTTTCCCGGGGCTCGAAGCTGTCTAAATCCTCGTCTTGTGTGGCGACCTGCCTCGCGTCTCTCGTCCCGATCAACCCCTCTTAAGCTACCACATAGATGCGCTGGCCTCATGATTAAGTCCTCACACTAGGACATCTGTCGTGACAAATCCATGATAGTTGGCGCCCACCGTGGGGCTCGCGCACGGTGGTGTTGAGTTCTTGGAGGGATCTTTCTCAGGGATCGAGGAAGTTCGCAATTATCTGGATGAAAAAGAGCCAGTCTGAAAAGATCAACATCAGCATCAAGTTCATCTGTCCAGATTTATGATTTGTTAGATTAAAGGTTCCAGAAAATTAGGGTTGTGTTGGTTGTTGGTTGAGCCGCCGCAAGTCGCCGATTGGATGTTCCGCTAAAACTGTTCTAGGAAGCCGCGTGAGACTAACAAAAATTTCTATCTCTGCGCGTGGCCGGCGCCGTTCCCAGTTTTTCTTTGGCCGCAACAGTTAAATGCAGACAGCCAGCGTACGCATAATCGTCTACTCGCGATTTAAAGCAAGTCTGAAGGTTACTCATGTTCTGACATCTCCAAATCAGTTTTCTAGCTTCTGTTTTCTATACGGAGAAGTAAACCTTCCAAGGGACAAATTCTTGGGCCATCATTACCATAAATTGATCTCAAGCAAGGCTTTCCGGGTGGTTTTGCTCACCAACTATTGCTCCTTGTTCCAGGCCAACGCACAAGGGCATCAACTTGCAGAACACGCGCCTAAAAGGCTGCCACGTTCATCAAAAAAGAAGGAAAGAAGGGCCACGACCCGGAGGTTGAGGCGAAGGTGGACTTGAAAAACTGCACGACCCGGAAACGGACTGGGTGATGTGTCTCCGTCGTATCTACTTTTCCAAACACTTTTGCCCTTGTTTTGGACTCTAACTTGTATGATTTGAATGGAACTAACCCGGACCGACGCTGTTTTCAGCAGAATAGCCATGTTGTTGTTTTATGTGCAGAAAACAAATATTCTCGGAATGACCTGAAACTCCACGGAACATCTTAGAAAAAATAATAAAAAATCCTCGCCAAATATGAAGACCAGGGGGCCCACACCCTTCTCACGAGGGTGGGGGGCGCCCCCCCTAGGGCGTGCCCCTACCTCGTGGGCCCCCTGGATGCCCTCCGACGCCAACTCCAACTCTATATATTTGCTTTCGGAGAGAAAAAAATAGGAGAGAAGAAATCATTGCGTTTTACGATACGGAATCGCCGCCAAGCCCTAAAACCTCTCGGGAGGGCTGATCTGGAGTCCGTTCGGGGCTCCGGAGAGGGGGATTCATCACCGTCATCATCATCAACCATCCTCCATCACCAATTTCATGATGCTCACCGCCGTGCGTGAGTAATTCTATCATAGGCTTGCTGGACGGTGATGGGTTGGATGAGATTTATCATGTAATCGAGTTAGTTTTGTTAGGGTTTGATCCCTAGTATCCATTATGTTCTGAGATTGATGTTGCTATGACTTTGCTATGCTTGATGCTTGTCACTAGGGCCCGAGTGCCATGATTTCAGATCTGAACCTATTATGTTTTCATCAATATATGAGAGTTCTAGATCCTATCTTGCAAGTCTATAGTCACCTACTATGTGTTATGACCCGGCAACCCCGAGGTGACAATAACTGGGACCACTCCCGGTGATGACCATAGTTTGAGGAGTTCATGTATTCACTATGTGCTAATGCTTTGTTCCGGTTCTCTATTAAAAGGATGCCTTAGTATCCCTTAGTTTCCAATAGGACCCCGCTGCCACGGGAGGGTAGGACAAAAGATGTCATGCAAGTTCTTTTCCATAAGCACGTATGACTATATACAGAATACATGCCTACATTACATTGACGAACTGGAGCTAGTTCTGTGTCACCCTATGTTATGACTATTACATGATGAACCGCATCCGGCATAATTATCCATCACTGATCCGGTGCCTATGAGTTTTCCATATACTGGTTTACGCTTATTTACTTTTCTGTTGCTACTGTTACAATCACTAAAAAATACCAAAAACATTACTTTTGCTGTCTTTACTTTTGTTGCCGCTACCACCACTATCATATTACTTTGCTACTAAACACTTTGCTGCAGATGCTAAGTTTCCAGGTGTGGTTGAATTGACAACTCAGCTGCTAATACTTGAGAATATTCTTTGAATCCCCTCGTGTCGAATCAATAAATTTGGCTTGAATTCTCTACCCTCGAAAGCTGTTGCAATCCCCTATACTTGTGGGTTATCAAGACAAATTTCTGGCGCCGTTGCCGGGGAGCATAGCTCTATTCTTTGAGTCACTTGGGATTTATATCTGCTTATTACTATGAAGAACTTGAGAGATCCAAAAACCAAGATCTATCCCTCAACTACGAGGGGAGGTAAGGAACTGCCATCTAGCTCTGCACTTGGTTCACCTTCTGTTATGAGTAAGTTTGCGACACCTACACCTGCTTCTGCTATTCGTTCTGATATGTCACATGTTATTGATGATGCCACTTCTGCTATGCATGATACTTATGATGAAACTGCTTCTATGCCTGATACTATTGTGCCCCTTGGTGAATTTCTTGATGAACAAATTGCTAGGGCTAGAGAAAAAGAAATTATTGAATCTGAATACGATGATGATAGTGATGATGAAAATATGCCAGTTATTCCCGAGGGCTATCTTTTTGATATGGAATCTTCTGCCGCTATTTTAGCTTGCAAAGATAGATATGAGCTTAAGAGGTTATTAGTTAAATGGAACAAAGAATCACTTAGATATAAAATGAAACCCGACCCTGCTTTTGCTACTTCACCTATATGTGTTCCTGATAAGGATTATGAATTCTCTGTTGATCCTGATATAATTACTTTGGTTGAATCTGATCCGTTTTATGGCTATGAATCTGAAACTGTTGTGGCACATCTTACTAAGTTAAATGATATAGCTGCCCTGTTCACTAATGATGAGAGATCACGTTACTTCTATATACTCAAAATATTTCCGTTCTCATTAAAGGGTGATGCTAAGATATGGTTTAATTCTCTTGATCCTGGTTGTGTGCGTAGTCCCTAGGATATGATTTATTACTTCTCTGCTAAATATTTCCCTGCTCATAAGAAACAAGCTGCTTTGAGGGAAATATACAACTTCGTGCAAATTAAAGAAGAGAGTCTCCCACAATCTCGGGGGAGGCTTCTCAAGTTACTTAATGCTTTCCCTGATCATCCTCTTAAGAAACCTGAAATACTTGATATCTTTTATAATGGACTAACCGATGCTTCCAGAGATTACCTGGATAGTTGTGCTGGTTCTCTTTTCAGGGAAAGAACACCGGATGAAGCTGAAATTCTATTGAATAATATGTTGACAAATGAAAATAATCAGGCACCTCCTGAGCCAGCTCCTGCTCCAATTACTGAGTCTATTCCTAAACCAACTCCGAAGAAGAGATGTGTTCTATAACTCAGTCCCGAAGATATGCAAGAGGCAAAGAAATCTATGAAAGAGAAAGGTATTAAAGCTGAAGACATTAAGAATTTACCTCCTATTGAAGAAATACATGGTCTTAATATACCGCCTGTTGAAGAAACATGTGATCTCAATTCTTTATTTACTGAAGAACCTCCTGATCCCGATATCCCGACACAGGTAGTAAAGGTAAATTCTCTCTATAGATATGATAAAGCTGAAGTCCCTCCTATTAAAATTTCTTGTCAGTGCTTGGATGAGTTTGATAACTTTATGTTTAAGCAAGACGACTTCAATGCTTATTTTGGTAGACAATTAAAAGAAAATGCTTATATGATTAAACGCTTGGGTGATTATATGGCTAATATTAAAGGTGAACTTAAACTTGTTAGCAAACATGCTTCTATGGTTACCACTCAAGTAGAACAAGTACTTAAGGCTCAAAAAGAAGTGCTTGATGAAATGAATAGTAAGAAAAATGACTATGCTATTAGAGTGGCTACTAGAACTGGTAGAATGACTCAGGAACCTTTGTATCCTGAAGGCCACCCTAAGAGAATTGAGCAAGATTCTCAAAGAAATAATATTGATGTTCCTAGTTCTTCTAAAAAGAAGAAGAAGAAAAATGATAGAACTGTGCAAACTTCTAGTGAACCTATTGCTGAACCACCTAATAATCCAAATGATATATCTATGTCTGATGCTGAAACACAATCTGGTAATGAACATGAACCTAATGAAAATATTAATAATGATGTTCATGATGATGCTCAATCTAGTAATGATAATGATGTAGAAGTTGAACCTGCTGTTGATCTTGATAACCCACAATCAAAGAATCAACGTTATGATAAAAGAGACTTTGTTGCTAGGAAACATGGTAAAGAAAGGGAACCTTGGGTTCAGAAACCCATGCCTTTTCCTCCGAAACCATCCAAGAAAAAGGATGATGAGGATTTTGAGCGCTTTGCTGAAATGATTAGGCCTATCTTTTTGCGTATGCGATTAACTGTTGTGCTCAAAACAAATCCTTATGCTAAATATATGAAGGATATCATTACTAATAAAAGAAAGATACCGGAAGCTGATATTTCCACCATGCTTGCTAATTATACTTTTAAGGGTGGAATACCAAAGAAACTTGGAGATCCCGGAGTACCTACTATACCTTGCTCCATTAAAAGAAATTATATTAAAACTGCTTTATGTGATCTGGGAGACGGTGTTAGTGTTATGCCTCTCTCTTTATATTGTAGACTTGACTTGAATAAGTTGACACCTACTGAAATATCTTTGCAAATGGCTGATAAATCAACTGATATACTTGTCGGTATTTGTGAGGATGTGCCTGTTGTGGTTGCAAACGTTACTATTTTAACGAACTTTGTTATTATTGATATTCCCGAGTATGATAGTATGTCTATTATTCTTGGAAGACCTTTTCTTAATACTGGAGGGGCTGTTATTGATTGCAACAAAGGCAATGTCACTTTTCATGTTAATGGTAATGAGCATACGGTACACTTTCTGATGAAACAACCTCAAGTTCATAGTATCAACTCCATTGGAAAAATTCCATCGATTATAATTGGAGGTTTTGAATTTCCTCTTCCTACTTTCAAAAAGAAATATGATATGCTTATTATAGGGGATGTGCATATCCCCGTTGAGGTAACTTAGTGTTATTCGAAATTTCTCCGGTTTCATGATTATCGGAATGAGTTTGTTAACAAGACTTGATCAACCTTGTTAGTGGATTCTTTTTGATGAGCATGAGATGGATGAAACTAGAAGCACAACCTTCTGTACCCTCTCTATACTTTCTGTTAATTAGTAGAAATAAAGTAAAAATAGTATTTTTTCTGTCTGTTTCCTCACTTATCTGTGCAATATAAAAATATCCCGAAAATAAAAGTCCTCAGAATGCCATGCCAATTTAATATGATTTTTTCGGGAATATTTGAGGATTTACTGTGCAAAAATTACCGCGGGAGGAGCTGTCACCTGGCCACGAGGGTGGTGGGCGCCCCCCCCTCTAGGGCGCGCCCCTGCCTCGTGGGCCCACGGTGGCCCTCCTCCACTTATCCCAGCACCCATCTTCTTCCTCTGTCTCCCACAAACCTGAAAAACCAACTCAAGCACGAGTTCCAGCCACTTTTGCTGTGATTTTCGATCTCCTTGCTTGAAGCACCTCTCGCAAAACTGCTTGGGGAGATTGTTCCTTGGTATGTGATTCCTCCATTGGTCCAATTAGTTTTTGTTCAAGTGCTTTATTCTTTGCAAATTTGTTCTGCATAGGTGACCATGTTCTTGAGCTTGCATGTCAAATTTATATGGTTCTAAGTAGTTCTAATGCTTGATTTAGGCTCTAGGCACTTGTAGGAGTAGTTGCTATCAGTTTTATTGAAGTTGGTTCACTTCTGTTTGAAGTTACTAAAATTTCAGATTATTTCAGAAAAATAATGAGGAGATTTTTGAGGGGCTCATCGAGCCAAAGCTCAAAGGAAAAGGCGCCGAAGCCTAAGTATAATTTGCCGTGCACCGCAGAGATTCGGGCGTGCGAATGGCCTTCTGATGATTTCTTGAGAGCACGTGGTATTTATGAAGATTTTCGTGAATTGGCTCACAATGCAGGCCTCACCGCTTTCCTCCACGACCAATGCAATCAGTATCTCTTACTCACAAATAGTTTTGTGCAAAACTTTCATTTTCATTCTAGGAACTCACCACCTATGATGGATTTTCATTTATATGATGAGCGTAAAGATATGTCACTTTATGATTTCTGTCGGATTTGTTTAGTCCCTTTTGAGGGCAAGACAGAATAACCACATCATGATGATGTGGCTGGGTTTATTGATACTATCACAGTAGGAGAAACTAGGAAGGTTTCCGATGCACGAATCACTAGCACACATTTTCCTGTTTTACGTTACTTTGCATTATTTGCTAGTCGTTGTTAATTTGGACGCGGAAACTGTGGAAACCTCGGTATCCCTGATATAATTATTCTGCACCACAGTTTATACAGTGATAACACTTTTAGTATGGGCGGTATTATTGCTAGACGGTTAAGTATGAACCGTACTAAGGGTCCCATCTTTGGAGGCATCTATGCTACACGCCTAGCTGCACATTTTAACATACCTATTAGGCATGCTGTGAAGGAAGAAAAGGTGCTTCCCTGTGTTTATCTAGATCATAAAAGTATGGTGGCACACGATTTTATTGTTAAGAATAGGGCAGGAGAGCTTAAATATCAATTGTTCTTTAACAAACATCATCCTGAGACTATTATCCTGCCTGCTCCTTCTTTGTTTGATTTGACTGCAGGCACGTACCTTGTTCCGTTGACGGCTATTCACGCCTACCGGAACCCTGCACCAGCCGAGGAGTCAGAACCGGAACCACAATTTGATCCTTCACGGCAGTCTAACTATCAGTGGGATCCGGAGATGATTGCCAGCCAGTGGCAATTGGAGTCTTCTTCTTCATCACAGTATGATCCCAACTATTCTCCGTCGCAGTACGACCCCAACAACTATTATTATGGATATCCGCCAGGCCAGCCGTGGCCATAGACCAACTTAGGCCAAAAGCCTAAGCTTGGGGGAGTACGTATTTCTCACCGACATTACATTTATGTTCACACACACTCATTCCTACATGTCGGTGCTCATACTTTTTCACTGTGATATCAATGCTAGTTTATTTTCTTTTTCCTGCTTTCTTCTTGTGTGTTTGTTAAACCTTAAGAAAAACAAAAAAAATTAGTAGTAGTTTATTTTTCTGCTGTAGTAGTAATAATTAAAAAGAAAACCCAAAAATATTTCCCGTTCTTCTTTTGCTTGTTGGGAGTTTTCCCGTGTAAATAGTTTTATTTCTTTTCTTTTCTTTGGGGGTCAGTAGGAGAAGACCATAATTAAATTATTGAAGTGGCTCTTATATGCATTATTGTTGATTTAACCAAGAGCCCATATTGCCTTGTCTTCTCCTGTTTATTGAATGCTCGCAGATTCCAGCTTAGTCCAATGCACGTACACTCTTATTATTATTCACACCGTTCGGTCGTGCAAGTGAAAGGCAATTATGATGATATATGATGGACTGACTGAGATGAGAAAAGCTGGTATGAACTCGACCTCTTTTGTTTTTGTAAATATGATGAGTCCCTTGTTCTTGATTCAGCTTATTATGAATAAACATGCTTGCAATGACAATTAGAGATCGTAGTTGCTTGTGCCATGCTTGATTAGCTATGAGTTATAATGGTTTACCTTGTGTGCCAACATGCTATTGAGATGATTACAATGTGGTATGATGGGGTGGTATCCTTATTTGAATGATTTAAGTGACTTGACTTGGCACATGTTCACGCATGTAGTTGAAACAAATCAACATAGCCTTCACGATATTTATGTTCATGGTGGATTATATCCTACTCATGCTTGCATCCAATGTTTATTAATTTTAATGCATGTACATGGCTGTTGTCGCTCTCTAGCTAGTTGCTTCCTAGTCTTTTGCTAGCCTTCACTTGTACTAAGCGGGAATACTGCTTGTGCATCCAATCCCTTAAACCCCAAAGTTATTCCAGATGAGTCCACCATACCTTCCTATATGCGGTATCTACCTGCCATTCCAAGTAAATTTGTATGTGCCAAACTCTAAACCTTCAAATAAACATTATCTTTTGTATGCTCGAATAGCTCATGTATCAACCAAGGCTGTCATTATCTTCCGTGTTAGGCGGATTATTCTCAAGAGGAGTGGACTCCGCTCCCCACTCACGAGAAAATGGCTGGTCACCAGGATGCCCAGTCCCATGCTTTATGCAAACTAAATCAAAATTAATTGCAAACAAAACTCCCCCTGGGACCTGATTTATGTTGGAGGCACTCGTTGTTTCGAGCAAGCCATGGATTGATGCTTGTTGGTGGAGGGGGAGTATAAACTTGACCATTCTGTTTGGGAACCGCCTATAATGTGTTTAGCATGGAACATATCGCCATCTCTTAGTTGTTACATTGACAATGGAAGTATATCGCTCAAAATACAATTTATCTCTATTTCAAAACCGAGCTCTAGCACCTCTACAAATCCCTGCTTCCCTCTGTGAAGGGCCTATCCATTTACTTTTATGTTGAGTCATCACCCTCTTATTAAAAAGCACTAGCTGGAGAGCATAGCCATCATTTGCATTCATCACTATTAATTTATATTGGGTATGACTATGATTGGATCTCTTTTACCATGAATTACAATGTCTAGCTAGTCCTTGATCTTTAAAGGTGCTCTGCATTTATGTTTTGCAGTCTCAGAAAGGGCTAGCGAGATACCATCTTGTTACATCATATTATGATTGTTTTGAGGAAGTGTTGTCATCCGAGATTTATTATTATGGCTTGCTAGTTGATTATGCTATTGATATGAGTAATTGTGAGACCTGAGAATTATTGCAAATGTGGTTAGTTATGATCTATGCTGAAAACTTGAATACTAGCTTGACATATTTACAACAACAAGAGCAAACAGAGTTTGTAAAAGTTTTTCTTTCTTTCTTTCAGTTTGTCAACTGAATTGCTTGAGGACAAGCAAGGGTTTAAGCTTGGGGGAGTTGATACGTCTCCGTCGTATCTACTTTTCCAAACACTTTTGCCCTTGTTTTGGACTCTAACTTGTATGATTTGAATGGAACTAACCCGGACTGACGCTGTTTTTAGCAGAATTGCCATGATGTTGTTTTATGTGCAGAAAACAAATATTCTCGGAATGACCTGAAACTCCACAGAACATCTTAGAAAAAATAATAAAAAATCCTCGCCAAAGATGAAGACCAGGGGGCCACACCCTTCTCACGAGGGTGGGGGGCGTGCCCCCCTAGGGCGCGCCCCCCTACCTCGTGGGCCCCCTGGATTCCCTCCGACGCCAATTCCAACTCTATATATTTGCTTTCGGAGAGAAAAAAATAGGAGAGAAGAAATCATCACTGTGGGAGTCCTGGATTAGGGGGTCTCCGGACAGCCAGACTATCTCCATCGGCCGGACTATTAGACTATGAAGATACAAGATTGAAGACTTCATCTCGTGTCCGGATGGGACTCTACTTGGCGTGGAAGGCAAGCTAGGCAATACGTATATGGATATCTCCTCCTTTGCAACCGACCTTGTGTAACCCTAACCCTCTCCGGTGTCTATATAAACCGAAGGGTTTTAGTCCGTAGGACAACAATCACAACATAAAATCATACCATAGGCTAGCTTCTAGGGTTTAGCCTATCTGATCTCGTGGTAGATCTACTCTTGTAACACCCATATCATCAATATCAATCAAGCAGGACGTAGGGTTTTACCTCCATCAAGAGGGCCCGAACCTGGGTAAAACTTCGTGTCCCTTGTCTCCTGTTACCATCTGGCCTAGACGCACAGTTCGGGACCCCCTACCCGAGATCCGCCGGTTTTGACTCCGACATTGGTGCTTTCATTGAGAGTTCCTCTGTGTCGTCACCGTTAGGCTTGATGGCTCCTAGTATCATCGATAGCAATGCGGTCCAGGGTGAGACTTTTCTCCCCGGATAGATCTTCGTATTTGGCGGCTTTGCACTGCGGGCTAACTCGCTTGGCCATCTGGAGCAGATTGAAAGCTACGCCCCTGGCCATCAGGTCAGATTTGGAAGTTTGAATTACACGGCCAATATTCGTGGGGACTTGATCTTCGACGGATTCGAGCCACAGCCGGGCGCGCCGCACTGTCGCGATGGGTATGACCTAGCTCTGCCACCGGACGGTACCCCAGAGGCAGCACCCGCATCAGGTCTGACCCTTAGCCCGGAGCCAACTGCGCCAATCAAGGACGGGTGTCTAGACACCGCCTCAGGAGCTGCAGTTTTGACGGCGACCGAGCCGAACACCAGCATAATCCTCTGCGCAGCCCGTGACTCCAAGGTGCCGGACTCTCTTCCGGACCCCGAACCATCCGCGCCCCTGCCAATCGAATCCGATTGGGCGCTGATCATGGAATTCGCCGCTGCGGATATCTTTCAGCACTCGCCCTTCGGCGACATTCTGAATTCACTAAGGTCTCTCTCTTTGACAGGAGAGCCCTGGCCGGATTATGGCCAACAGGATTGGGATGCGGACGATGAAGAAATTCAACGCCCACCCACCACCCACTTTGTAGCCACTGTCGATGATTTAACCGACATGCTCGACTTCGTCTCTGAAAACATCGACGGTATGGACGACGATGTAGGAGACGAACATGAACCAGCACCTATAGGGCACTAGAAAGCCACCTCGTCGTATGACATATACATGGTGGATACACCCAATGAAAGCAACGGCGACGAGATAGCGGAGGATGACCCCTCCAAGAAGCAACCCAAGCGCCGACGTCAGCGGCGCCGCTCTAAGTCCTGCCAAAGAAAAAGTGGTGATACCGGCGTCGGAGATAATAACACTCCGAATAGCGCCGAAGACAACAACAACCCCCTCCAGCAAGATTTAGAGCAGGAGGATGAAGGAGCCAGTTCTCCTGAGAGAGCGGCCGGCGGAGAGGAGGAGGATGACAATTACATGCCCCCTCCGAAGACGAGGCAAGCCTCGGCGACGATGAATTCGCTGTACCAGAGGATCTCGTTGAACAAGAGCGCTTCAAGCACAGGTTTATGGCCACGGCAAATAGCCTGAAGAAAAAGCAGCAGCAGCTTCAAGCTGATCAAGATCTGCTATCTGACAAATGGACTGAAGTCCTCGTGGCCGAGCAATATAAACTCGAGCGTCCCTCCAAGAGTTATCCAAGGCGCATGTTACTTCCCCAACTAGAGGAAGAAGCATATGAAACGGCTGATTGACCACCTCGTCGCCGCGATAGAGAGGCATTCCAGCCAAAAGCTCAGCCTCCACCCCAACGCCATTCAAATAAAAATGCATGGGGAGATACGCCAGACCTGCGAGACATATTGGAGGACAAAGAAAAGCATTCAAGATCGATCTACGGATCACGAGGGTGCACCACTCTACCAGATGATAAACGTCACGCCGGATACAGTAAAAGCAAATCCGGCCAGGCTGAACACAGTGGGCAGGACCCATTCGAGCTGTGTCACGATATAGCCCAATACAAAGTCGCCGCACACCCCTTATGCTTCACAGACTAAGTAATGGAACATCAATTCCCAGAAGGTTTCAAACCTGTAAACATTGAATCATACGACGGCACTACAGACCCCGCGGTATGGATTGAGGACTTCCTCCTCCACATCCACATGGCCCGCGGTGATGGCTTACATGCCATCAAGTACCTCCCACTAAAACTCAAAGGACCAGCGCGGCATTGGCTTAATAGCTTGCCAGCGGACTCCATTAGCTGTTGGGAAGATCTGGAAGCCGCATTCCTCGACAACTTTCAGGGCACTTATGTGTGACCACCAGACGCCGATGACTTGATCCACATAATTCAGCAGCCAGAAGAGTCGGCCAGGCAATTCTGGACTCGGTTCCTTACAAAGAAAAATCAAATCGTCGACTGTCCGGATGCGGAGGCCTTAGCGGCTTTCAAGCACAACATCCGAGACAAGTGGCTAGCCCGGCACCTTGGTCAGGAAAAGCCGAAATCTATGGCTGCACTCACGACGTTCATGACCCACTTTTGTGCGGGAGAAGACAGCTGGTTGGCTCGCAGTAACAACATATCAAAGAACCATGGTACCTCAGATACCAAGGACGGCAACAACAGTTCACGTTGCAACAAGCATAAGCGCCGCATTAACGGTGAAAGTACTGAGGATACGGCAGTCAATGCCGGATTCAAAGGCTCTAAACCCGGTCAGCGAAAAAAGCCTTTCAAACAAAGTACGACGGGTCCATCCATCTTGGACCGTATACTCGATCGCTCGTGTCAAATACACGGCACCCCAAACAAGCCAGCCAATCACACCAACAGGGATTGTTGGGTGTTCAAGCAGGCCAGCAAGTTAATTGCCGAAAACAAGGACAAGGGGCCGCATAGCGATGACGAGGAAGAACCCTGGCAGCCGCACACTGGAGGACAGAAGAGGTTTCCCCCGCAAGTGCGGACGGTGAACATGATATACGCAACCCACATCCCCAAGAGGGAGCGGAAGCGTGCGCTCAGGGACGTATATGCGTTGGAGCCAGTCGCCCCAAAGTTCAACCCTTGGTCCTCCTGTCCGATCACCTTCGATCGGAGGGACCACCCCACTAGTATCCGTCATGGCAGATTCGCCGCACTGGTCCTAGACCCAATCATTGACGGATTTCACCTCACTCGAGTCCTTATGGACGGTGGCAGCAGCCTGAACCTGCTTTATCAGGACACAATGCACAAAATGGGTATAGACCCCTCAAGGATAAAACCCACAAACACGACCTTTAAAGGCGTCATTCCAGGCGTAGAGGCCCACTGCACAGGCTCAATTACACTGGAAGTGGTCTTCGGATCCCCGGATAACTTCCGAAGCAAAGAGTTAATCTTTGATATAGTCCCATTCCGCAGTGGTTATCACGCGCTGCTCGGACGAACCGCATTTGCCAGATTCAATGTGGTACCACATTATGCATACCTCAAGCTCAAGATGCCAGGACCCCGCGGAGTTATTACAGTCAATGGAAACACAGAGCGCTCTCTCCGAATAGAGGAGCACACCGCGGCCCTCGCAGCAGAAGCTCAAAGCAGCCTCTCAAGGCAATCTACCAGTTCGGCGTTTCAAAGCCCGGACACCTTCAAGCGCGCTCGGGGCGATCGGCAAATAGACCGCTTGGCACGATCTGAGCTCGCGTAGCAATACGGCGGCCACCCCAATCCCAGCCCAATGGTGTTGTTCGTGTCGCGCGTACATAACTATGCATTAAAAATACCATGGGCACAGATGGGGAGGGGGAGGCACAACTACGGCACGCCCCAAAACGCGGCCTAAACCGCACCAGGGGCTTCCCATTTGGTTATTTTTCTTTTTCTTTCAGGACTTCAATCTCTGGAAACACTGTCCGGTAGGTCTATTGCCGAACACATGATACAGCAACCAAGGAGGCCGACAACTACGGAATTCCCAGGTGGATTACAGATTTCATATAATTCCTCAGCTCGCCCTTCGAAGGGACATAGTCCTACTCTTTTTCTTATTACACTATCTGTATCACTCTGCTTTAATGCAATTTTTCAATATACAATACATGACATTATGACTATTATCGCATTTTTGTTATATATATACATATCTATGTGTTCATTAATAACGCCTAGCAACCGTACACTCTGGTATGGCCAATGCACCAGGGGCTTATGTACCCACAATATGGTGTGAAAAGTCCGAACACTTTCACAAGTGCGGCACCCCGAACTTATAGCATTATATGCATCAGCTCCGAATCATGTCTTTGGTCAAATGTTGGGTTTGCCCGGTTCCTATGTTTTGGTACCTTACGTTCCGCTCTATCGGCTAAGGTAGCGCTAGGAGAACTACTGCGATTGTGCCCTGGTTCTGCCGGGCCGAGCACCTCAGTAGAGAAAGCTAAAACTAACTGAAATGATAAGGCGAGAGACTGGTCGCTGTTCGGCGAGGTTTTTCGAGTCCCTAAAGACTTATGCCGCTTAGGGCGAGGGGCCGGCTCCGTCCGGCTTACAGGCGTGTATTGCGCCCCGAATTTGGCCTTCTGAATACCAGGGGCTTCACCGAAATTGAAAATTATAGAATTCTATGGCTAAGTGAGAGTGATAAAGCATTATTAGTCCGGTTGCCTTGTTCGTTGTGCTGAGCACCTCCCTCGAAGGACCCAAACATGGGAACAAGAGTGCTCAGGTTTATCCCGAACACCCCGGCACTCGTGGCATGGGGGCAGAAGCCGAGGACTAGCCATCTCTCAGATTGGATAAACAGCCAAACAGAAGGTAATATTTTAAATTCACACAAGCGTTGCATAGCGAATATGACACACGTTTTCATACATACAGGACAAAACGAGCAAGTCTCATTCAAATATTACATTTTGTGAACTCTCATCCACGATAAGACGGGCGCCCGGCAGAACACCCTCGTAGTACATCTCGGGGTGGCGGTGCTCCTTGCCCTCCGGCGGCCCCTCCTTGATCAGCTTCACGGCGTCTAGCTTGACCCACTGTGTTTTGACACGGGCGAAAGCCCGGCGTGCTCCTTCAATCCAGACGGATCGCTTGACGACCTCCAGCCGTGGGCAGGCATCCACAAGCCGCCTCACCAGGCCAAAGAAGCTATTCGGAAGGGCGTCGCCAAGCCACAGCCGGACTATGAGGCCCTTCATGGCCTGGGCCGCCTTATGTAGCTCGACCATCTGCTTCAGCTGGTCGCTCATTGGCACCGGATGTTCGGCCTCAGCATACTAAGACAAAAACAGCTTCTCCGTCGAGCTTCCATCCTCGGCCTGGTAAAATTGTGCGGCATCGGACACACTGCGGGGAAAATCTGCGAATGCTCCTGAAGAGCTCCGGATTCGGGTAAGTAATCGGTAAATTACTTTTACATGCTTGCTTTGCATATAGAAAGCCTTACCTGCCGCTATCTTCTTCATCTCGTCGATCTCTTGGAGGGCCTTCTGGGCCTCGGCCTTGACACTCTTCGCGCTCTCACGGGCCGTGGCAAGCTCAGACTCTCGCGTCTTCAAGTCAAGCTCCAACGCCTCGTGCTTCGTCACGAGAGCCTGGAGCTCTTGCTGCACCTCGCCCACTCGAGCCTCGTGCCTCTCTCGCTCGGTGCGCTCCTGGGCCGCCTTCTCTTCGGCTAGGGCAGCACTTGCTTCAGGGTCACCACCTCGGTCGTGGCCCCTGGCAAACATACAATGATCCTTTCATTTAGCAATCCCGTCCTTTTTCTCATCTACAGACGAGGTATTACTTACCCTTGTTCTCCTCGAGCTGCCTCTTAGCAAGCCCGAGCTCCTTCTGGGACCCCTCGAGGGCCTCCTTCAGTACGGCGACCTCCGCAGTTAGTGCGGCGGACGCTAGCAGCGAAGCCTGCATATGCATATTGACATACTTATATTAGACTCCTGCGATGTTATTTGATCCTCTGTTCGGCTTTTCTTTGTGAACACCGAACAAAGCATCAGGGGCTACTGTCTATGCGGTAACACTTCTACTACATTTTAAAACATTTACCTCGAAGCCTGTTAGAAGGCTAGTATAGGCTTCAGTCAATCCGCTCTTGGCGGACTGAACCTTCTGGATCACCGCACTCATGATAGTGCGGTGCTCCTCCTCAATGGAAGCGCTCCGAAGCGCTTCCAACATAGTGCCCGACGCCTCTGGGTGGGCAGAGGTCACCGGCACAGGCATCTCACCCTCCTTAGAAGGGGACCGCCTGCCCGAGATCGGATCCGTTGGAGGGTCCGGCACGGTGTTCGGCTGAGGGCCGAACTCGGAGCTCTCGGGGACCCCGTCCCCTCGGCTCCCGGAGTCCGGAAGGTCACCTTGAGGCGCCTCCGGGACCGTCCCCCCTCGATCCGGTGCCTCTTGAGACAGCACCTCGGCGTCGTTGGCCGGATGAGGGGAGGTGGCGGTCGAGACTGGATCGCTATCCATGTCCAACGAGCCCAGGGAGCCGTCCGAGGATACCTTGATATTAGCTCGGGGCAACCTGCACAATTGAGTTCGGCGTTAGGGAAAGCATTGCGACAAAGGAATCCTGTGGGTTACTTTGATATCCGAATAGTTACGATCTCCCCTGGGGCTTGGCCCTGGGCAACCACTCGACTTCACTTTCGTCGATGGCGGTGGAGCTGTCAGGAAGGAGAGTCCTTCCCTTCTTGGACCCTCTGGCCTCCCCAGTTGAGGCGGCCTTCCTTTTCTTGTCTCCCCCAGTCGACGGGGGAGCCTCTTCTTCCTCTTCCTTGTCTTCGGGGGAAGAGTGTGCCGCAGAGTCATCAGATGGTGAGTCCGACGACGCCTGGCGTCGGGAACTCTTTCGAGCTCCCTTGGCCTTCTTGGTCTTCTCCGACACCTTATAAGGGGCCGGAGTCAGCATCTTCGTCAGAAGAGCGTCTGCCGGGCCTTCAGGCAAGGGAGCCGGACAATCGATCTGTCCGGCCATCTTCTGCCAATCCTGTCGAAATTACGGGTGTTTAGACCCTGCATAGAGTCAATCTATATAAAAATAAGTATCCTGTGAAAGGTAAAACAACTTACCGCACTGGCGTGGCGCTTCGCGCTGAATCCGCGATCCTTAGTAATAGGGGGAGGGACCTCGGCGCTCTTGAACAACACCCTCCAGGCATCTTCATGAGTCGTATCGAAGAGCCTGTTCAGAGTTCGGTGCTGCGCCAGATTGAACTCCCATAAGGTAAACTCCCGTTATTGGCACGGGAGTATCCGGCGGACGAGCATAACCTGGACTATGTTGACAAGCTTGAGCTTCTTGTCCACCATGTTCTGAATACATGACTGGAGTCCGGTCAGCTCTTTTGAATTACCCCAGGACAGGACCTTCTCTTTCCAAGAGGTGAGCCGCATGGGGATGCCAGATCGGAACTCGGGGGCCGCTACCCATGCGGGGTCGCGCGGCTCGGTGATATAGAACCACCCCGATTGCCACCCCTTTATGGTATCCACGAAGGTGCCCTCAAGCCATGTGATGTTGGGCATCTTGCCCACCATGGCGCCTCCGCACTCCTCCTGGCGGCCACTCACTACCTTTGGCTTGACATTGAAGGTCTTCAGCCATAAGCCGAAGTGGGGCTTGATGCGGAGGAAGGCCTCGCACACGACGATGAACGTTGAGATGTTGAGGATGAAATTCGGGGCCAGATCGTGGAAATCCAGGCCGTAATAAAACATGAGCCCCCGGATGAAGGGATGGAGAGGGAATCCTAGTACGCGGAGGAAATGGGTGAGGAATACCACCCTCTCATGGGGCTCGGGGGTGGGGATAAGCTGTCCCTCATCTGGGAGCCGGTGCGCGATGTCGTCGTGCAGGTATCCGGCTCTCCTCAGTTTCTTGACGTCTCCCTCCGTGACGGGGGAGACCATCCACTTGCCTCCCGCTCCGGACATGATTGGAGAAGGTTGAGATGGAAGTAAGAGCTTGGGCGCTAGAGCTCGAGTGTGCGGGAGCGGATGAGCAGAGGAGGAAGAAGGCGTGGATAGAAAGGTGAATCATTATCCCTTTATATGGGCGGACAAAACTAAGCATCCCCACTTGCCTGATAAAACTCGCTTATCCCCCAAGCGTCGCAATTGATGGCGCGGTTGGGTTACCCACACCCGTATTGATGAGAATCCCGTAATAAGGGGACACGATCTCTGCTTTGACAAGACGTGTCGAAAAACTGCCTCGAGTTATGTGCGGGGCTGGTTAAAGGAAACGGTTCGAATAATCACCGGGCCCTGACGTAATGTGATGCTGCTGAAACAAGCTAGCAAATTAGATCTGCGGAAACGTTATTCTCTCTATGGCGGAATGTGGAACTTATTTTGCAGGGTCGGACACTATCCTCGTATTCAAATTCTTCTGTGACGTATTCGGAGAAGGAACCCGCCTTGCAATGCGGAAGACAACTGCGCGCCAGACTCATCGTCATTGAAGCCTGGTTCAGGGGCTACTGTGGGAGTCCTGGATTAGGGGGTCTCCGGACAGCCGGACTATCTCCATTGGCCGGACTGTTAGACTATGAAGATACAAGATTGAAGACTTCGTCTCATGTCCGGATGGGACTCTATTTGGCGTGGAAGGCAAGCTAGGCAATACATATATGGATATCTCCTCCTTTGTAACCGACCTTGTGTAACCCTAACCCTCTCCGGTGTCTATATAAACCGAAGGGTTTTAGTCCGTAGGACAACAATCACAACATACAATCATACCATAGGCTAGCTTCTAGGGTTTAGCCGCTCTGATCTCGTGGTAGATCTACTCTTGTAACACCCATATCATCAATATCAATCAAGCAGGACGTAGGGTTTTACCTCCATCAAGAGGGCCCGAACCTAGGTAAAACTTCGTGTACCTTGTCTCCTGTTACCATCCGGCCTAGACGCACAGTTCGGGACCCCCTACCCGAGATCCGCTAGTTTTGACACCGACAATCGCGTTTTACGATACGGAGCCGCCGTCAAGCCCTAAAACCTCTCGGGAGGGCTGATCTGGAGTCCGTTCGGGGCTCCGGAGAGGGGGATTCGTCACCGTCGTCATCATCAACCATCCTCCATCACCAATTTCATGATGCTCACCGCCGTGCGTGAGTAATTCTATCGTAGGCTTGCTGGACGGTGATGGGTTGGATGAGATTTGTTAGGGTTTGATCCCTAGTATCCACTATGTTCTGAGATTGATGTTGCTATGACTTTGCTATGCTTAATGCTTGTCACTAGGGCCCGAGTGCCATGATTTCAGATCTGAACCTATTATGTTTTCATGAATATATGTGAGTTCTTGATCCTATCTTGCAAGTCTACAGTCACCTACTATGTGTTATGATCCGGCAACCCCGAAGTGACAATAATTGGGACCACTCCCGGTGATGACCATAGTTTGAGGAGTCCATGTATTCACTATGTGCTAATGCTTTGTTCCGGTTCTCTATTAAAAGGAGGCCTTAATATCCCTTAGATTCCAATAGGACCCCGCTACCACGGGAGGGTAGGACAAAAGATGGCATCCAAGTTCTTTTCCATAAGCACGTATGACTATATACGGAATACATGCCTACATTACATTGATGAATTGGAGCTAGTTCTGTGTGACCCTATGTTATGACTGTTACATGATGAACCGCATCCGGCATAATTATCCATCACTGATCCGGTGCCTACGAGTTTTCCATATACTGGTTTACGCTTATTTACTTTCCCGCTGCTACTGTTACAATCACCACAAAATACCAAAAACATTACTTTTGCTGTCTTTACTTTTGTTGCCGCTACCACCACTATCATATTACTTTGCTACTAAACACTTTGCTGCAGATACTAAGTTTCCAAGTGTGGTTGAATTGACAACTCAGCTGCTAATACTTGAGAATATTCTTAGGCTCCCCTTGTGTCGAATCAATAAATTTGGGTTGAATACTCTACCCTCGAAAGCTGTTGTGATCCCCTATACTTGTGGGTTATCACTTGGCCGTAGGCTCCACCGTTCGCCTCCTGCCCTTACGCCGAGTCACCTGAGCCGCCGCCACCTGACTCGCCTCCGTCATCCGCGCTTAGAGCCGCTTCCGCCATCCCGTCAGCCGCCGTCGCCGTGAGCCGCTGCCGTTCTGCCTCGCTCTGGTGTTGACTGACTTCGCTCTGTTATAATTCGTCGTCCGACGCCGCGCTGAGTTGCCCCGTTATTGTTGAGGCCTCCGTCGCTATTGCAGCTACGGCCTCCTGAGCCGCCCGTGGACGGCGCCTTTCTGACCCGCCCGCCGGCCCTGTTGTGCCTCATGAGGACCTCCGCTGTCACGACCGAGCCTGCCTTGTGCTACGTTCCACCGCTTTCCGCAGATTTGTGTCACATTTGCTCTTGACACAAGGCACATGAAACACCTAATCAATGGATCAAGTTCAATTCGGCTCAATGGGCTGCGTGTGCACTGTTTTGGACTTGCTAAAAAAAGGGAGAGTCTCCCCACGTGGAGACCTCAATCATACTGGGCGCTCAAAGACAAGAGCGTAGTACTATTATTCATTTTGAACAGTACACACCAGATCAATTCTTTTGTAAAAAGCCAAAAGCACCACAGTGCATTATCCATCACAAGCGTCTGCGTTCATCTGATAAAAATACCAGGTGCTATTCAATTCTATCTATTTTGAAGTACATATTAAATCATCCGAGCAATACTGCTCCGCCATGCTGTGTTTTTTGTACGCAGGACAATTATTCACCGCAAGAGCGATGGTTGTGTCATGGATATATACCGCGCCTGCGATTGACTCGCTCGTCTACGCAGTTTACCGGGCCTGCAGTTGACTCGCCCGTCCGCGATGGCTTGCAACGCCACGGCCGGCTCACCCGTGAGTTGATTTCAGCTTCACCATAGTGATCATCAACTCCGCGGTGGATAATCACTGGCCTGACATATCAGGTGAAATCCATCCAATTTATGTTATTAAACATATTGTTTTCATCAAAGAACAATTACTTTGGTATGTATATTTTTATGTGCAGCAAAGGTGGTGCCATGTTGTGCCTATGAAGTGTACGTCAACATCATCACGCACTGGCGTCTGCGCCCGCTTACTGATGGAACAGGTGTGCAAAAGTCGCCGCCCGTGCATCTTAATCTACATCAACCCGCCGGAGCCATGTTGAGCCGCCCTTGCCGCTTTGAGCCGCCGGGGTTATATTACGTCACCGATCTTCCTGAGCCGCCGGAACTATATTGAGTCACTGGTCTGCCTGAGCCACTTCTGTCACGATAACGCATCATCCGCCGTCCAAACAAATCAGGTGATATCCATCCAAGTTTGTTTTATTAGCACATGTTGTTTTTGTCAAAGAACAAGTTTATCTTTGCCTTGGTCTACAATATTGTTTATGCAGGGCAATTATTTATGAAAAAAAGTGATATTATATCGCGGAGACGGAGGCACGCCAACATCTTTTGGCACAGGTGGTCGTCCTTACTCAACGGACTCCCGCACCGGCGTACAACACCATGGCCGTCTCTCACGACTGCGCCGGCTTACAACGCCGTGGCCGTCTCTCGCGACCACGCCGGCTTACAACAAGTAGGAAAACTTGCCCGTCCACACCGGCTTACAACGCCACGGCTGGTTCATCTGTCTGTGCCGCCTCAGATGTTGCGGTCGTCTTTACCGTCCATCTCTCGCGGTCTGGTCTACATCAACACACCGGGCCGCACCTATCTGCATGAGCTGTTTATTGAGTATGAGCAAGTCACTACTTGGGTAGCCCGGTTTTCTTCCAACAAATTGGAGGCAAGTTATCATGTCTTATCAGCCTCCGTCTGCACTGGACGGCTCAATGGGTAGGTGCACAAGTCGCCGCCGCTACGGTTTGGTTAAGTTCAAACAGCCAGTTGGAAGGAACCATTGGCCGGGTTGCTGACACGGCTCATACGGGATCATTTATAACCCGCCGTAGTCACCTTCAACCTTCTATGGATTCACATCGCGCTATCAACGCCAATGATATACACCTTCTGCTATGGTCAAATATGGAGAATCTCGAGCCAACTCCTCGAGTCGTCTTGAGACTCGGGGGCTACAATGGTATGACTCGGCAAAATTATCCGGTTTCAATGAATTCAAGAACTCTGGGTCATTGAAGGGAAAAATAACCCGACCCCAGGGATTACTGCTAGATCGATGAAAATTTAAGGGCCGTTAGAAGATTTCCGGCTCAAATAAGGATTCTGGTTCAAAATCCAGTTCAAGGACAATCTCTCTCCCACAAAGCACTGAAGCTCTTAATATCCGGTTTAAAAACCGGTTCAAGGGAAATGTATTTACCACAAAGCCTTGAAGCTCTCAAATCCGGTTCAAAATCCGGCTTAAGGTAAATTTATCTCTCACAAAGTTTTAAACTTTCAAATCTGGTTTGAAGTTCCGGTTTAAAAAGAATTAATCTCTCGCAAGTTCGAGTTCTCAGAAAGATTAAAGGGTGCCAAAAAGGGCTTGCTGCCATGATGCACGGTTCAAACATGGGTATCCCGCTTTACGGCTTATCTTATTATGGTCACTTGGGGGCTTCCTTCTCACCGAGTATAGCTGTCAGTACCCTCTTGATCGGCGCAATGCCAAAACTTATATGGTCACTTGGGGGCTTCCTGTTCAAACATAGGTCGTATTCGAACCAAAGAGAACATAGCCGTCGGTACCCTTTTGATCGGCACACTGCCAAACTCACTAGGGGGCTTCTTGATCGTATTCGAATCATAGCTCAACCCCTTTTGGTTCCGACATGGATCATATTCGAATCAGTGTCATTAAACAACTCTCAAGGTCATTTGGGGGCTTCCTGTTCAAACATAGGTCATATTCGAACCAAAGAGAACATAGCTGTCGGTACCCTCTTGATCGGCAATGCCAAAGCCACTAGGGACTACATGATCGTATTCGAATCCTAGCTTAACCCCTTTGGAACGGTTTACTGATCGTATTCGAATCAGAAGCCTTGATTTTCTTTTTCTCTGGATTAAGTTTTTTAAACACAATCTTTTGGGTTTTGAGACTTTTTGTTCATATCTGAAGCATATATATGTGGTCTCTATTAACCCGCCTTGGCTTTCGACGAACAAGTCGCCAGCATATGACAATATTAATACTTGGAAGGTTTGACTTCTAAGTTTTGGGTTATCACCCTTACTGCATAGGTATCATAAGCCGGTAGTACGATTCAATATCACATGTATGATATTATTTATACATGACTATGTTTAAACCAGCCCTGGCTATGGACTTTAAGCTGCCGGTATATTTTGAATTACGCCATTGGAATCATGCGCGTATCAAAGATTGGGTTATCACCCTTACCGTGCAGGTCACATAGACCGACGGTGCAAATTCAATATCACAGGATAAGACTACATTTGGGTGGTTACCCGCCCTGGCTTTTGACATTAAGTCACCAGGACGTATGTTGTTTAAACTCTGTGCATGATTTGAAGAACTATGACTTATATAAATGCTTAAGTCCAAGCTCATCATTAAAATTGATGTTTCAGAATGATCATCCGTGCTGGATTTTCTCAAAGGCTATAAATAGCCGGGTTATAAAAATTCCGGCTTACAATGGAGGCGTATTAAATCGCCATCGGCCAAGAGCCGCTGGGTATTTAAAACCCCGGATTTACTTGTCAATAGATAAGGTACTTGAATCTTTGAATAGCCAAACTTGGCTGGATTTTTCATTATGATATTGAATGATTGAGGTTTTCAAACCGGGTTGTTCAAATCCTTAATAGCCAACATGGCTGGATTTTTATTATGGTTATCAGTAACTAATATTATGATGAGGTATTCAAAGTCACTTTGGCGCAATGGCTATTATTTTATCAATGGATATGATTTATTCCACAATGGAAGGAATAGTCCCGAGTCGCTGCAGGCTTACAACCCAGCACTTGGGGGCTACATTATTTAAATTGATATTACATCAAATATGCAAGTCCCATGTCACTGACAGCATGCACCATGGCACTTGAGGGCTAATGTAAAGTCACCTTTTGTTCAACTTATTGAAGACCCGACTCATCACATTATAATGACCCAACCCTTGGGGGCTACCAATTGCTCCAGTAAAAAATTCAAGGTACACAAGCAGTAATCCATTATATTGAATGGTCCGCTATTCAGTTGATAGAGTACAAAGCTCTTAACCTTATGGACGTGGGTTCAAGCCCCATGGTGGAGATCATATTATATGATGTTATTACCAATAAATTATATACAAAGTCCCAGCTCAGTATTATCTTACTAAGCCGGCCCTTGGGGGCTACACGTTGTTGTTCAAGTTTACATGGTTATATCTAAAAAGTCCCTGCTCATTATTGCATAATGACCCGGCCCTTGGGGGCTACACTGGTTGAAGTTTTCATAAGCATAAGGCAATTACAAGTACCAGGTTGCTGTAAGCATGACAACCCGACACTTGGGGGCTACAGGTGATATGCATATAAGGGAGAAAAAATCTTCAAATTCTCAGTTTGGAGCAGACCAGATTAACCTGGTGTCTGCAAAAATCATGACCCGGCATTATTTATTTATAACCGAGCAATTTTGGCAATCGTAAATCGGCAAGATCTACATCTTTAAGCCGACTGAATATCAGTTGAATATTTGAAGACCAATATTTTTGTCAAAGTCAGAGCATCGAAGGCCGACTCAAATGGATTATTTCCTATAATATTTCTCTACAAGAGCCAATGTCAGCAAATTGGTTATGAAGCTGGCCTATTGACCCGGAATTTTTGGAAGAAGTGCCTGGAATTTTTGCATTGGCAAGGTTTGGACATATCTGTTAAAGGAGATTTGCTATAAGATCTTGAGTATGCATCCAGGAGGAAATGACAAGGACTTAAAGATGATCAGGTGCCGGTTCAGGAAAATATTTAACCCGGAGGACGACCTATCAAGTTTGTTCTTGTGTTTATTTTATAGGATTAGTTTAACATGGATAAATCCAAATTAAACCGGGGGCTAATGTCGGGGATATACCCCGCGGTATGACCCGACTGGAAGTATGACCCGGCCGGGATTAGCATTTTCATTGGTAACCCGCCGGAGGACCGGCGACTCATGAGCCTGGTGACTCACGGATGGCCCTAACGGCGGGTCAGATCGAAGACTAGGCCCAAGGCCGAGAAGGCCGGCTCATGTTATGGTGGGCCGATTTACGAGGAAAGGCATAAGGAGTTTTCCCTTAAGGGGGCAGACTACGATTCCACTTGTAATAGACTAGTCCTAATCCTAATAGGACTCCACATGTAACCCGCCCCTTCAACTTATATAAGGAGGGGCAGGGCACCCCAAGAGGAAGAAGCAATAATCTCTAAGGCTAGACACAACTAGAGGAGAGCCGGCTTATGCGGCGACTCCCTCATGAGCATAATGAGACCTAGACACAAAAAACATGTAGGGATATTCCGGATGATGTTTCCTGGGGCCCGAAGCTGTCTAAATCCTCGTCTTGTGTGATGATCTGCCTCGCGTCTCTCGTCCTGATCAACCCCTCTTAAGCTACCACATAGATGCGCTGGCCTCATGATTAAGTCCTCACACTAGGACATCTATCGTGACAAATCCACGACAGAAAGCCACACTGGACGGAAATGAAGAATAATTATTGGGGAATTATTCTTAGGCTAGGGAAGGAAATTTTGGGAATATTTGAGCAACATATGACCCAAAGAAATTATGAGAATTAATTGGGATTTTTGGGAGTGACAGAAATATAGGTTACTTCACAACCTAGGGCAGACAGGGTTATTCCTTTAATAGAAAAAGGAATGTTCCTGAGAAAAGAATTTTAGGGTGTGGCTAGAATGGAAATGGAATGATCTTGGGAAATTTTGGAGAATGATGAGCCACATGGGAGGGGCATGAGGATGATTTCCCAGGTGGCAAGGCCACAGAACCACTCCAAAAAGAAAAACAGAGCAAAAACCAAATAAATCAGAAGAAAAAGAAAAGGGCCAAAAACCAGGTTGTTACAATTACCTGAACAGTAGCATCAAATTCATGATGGACAATATGCAAAACATGCCTCATTGAACCAATGGCAATAAATTGACATGCAAAACAATAGCATTATTATGTCATGACACTACCAAGATTCCCCACATGGTGGCCCCGCAGACCCTTAAACCGACGCTATAAATTCCTATTTTTCCAGAAAAAATCTAGGAGAAATAATTATCGCGTTCCATGAGACGGAGCCACCGCCATCTCCTGTTCTTCATCGGGAGGCCAGATTTGGATTCCGTTTGGGGCTCCGGAGAGGGGGATCTTCGATCTTCGTCATCACCAACCCTTCCCCATCACCAATTCCATGATGCTCCCCACCGGGAGTGAGTAATTCCTTCATAGGCTCGCTGGTCAATGAGGAGTTGTATGAGATTCATCATGTAGTCTAGTTAGTTTTGTTAGGGCTTGATCCCTAGTATCCACTATGTTCTTAGATTGATGTTGCTATGACATTGACATGCTTAATGCTTGTCACTTTGGGCCTGGGTGCCATGATTTCAGATCTGAACCGTTTATGTTATCACCATTATATCCATGTTCTAGATCCGATCTTGCAAGTTATATTCACCTACTACGTGTTATGATCCGGCAACCCCGGAGTGACAATAGCCAGGACCACTCCCGGTGATGACCACAGTTGAGGAGTTCATGTATTCACCATGTGTTAATGCTTTGTTCCAGTTCTCTATTAAAAGGAGGCCTTAACATCCCTTAGTTTCCAATAGGACCCCGCTGCCATGGGAGGGTAGGACAAAAAATGCCATGCAAGTTCTTTCCATAAGCACGTATGACTATTTACGGAATACATGCCTACATTACATTTATGAACTGGAGCTAGTGTCGTATCGCCCTAGGTTATAACTGACGCATGCTGAATATCATCCAACAAATTAGCGATCTGATGCCTACAATTTTCCTACATATTGATCTTGCCAAGTCACCACTGCTATCGTTACTGTTGCACTTGTTACAAAACTATTGCTATTGTTGTTACTGTTACTATTGTTGTCGCTACTATTATCAAAACTATCATATTACTTTGCTACTGATCACTTTGCTGTAGATAATTAATCTCCATGTGTGGTTGAATTGACAACTCAACTGATAATACTTGCAAGTATTCTTTGGCTCCCCTTGTGTCGAATCTATAAATTTGGGTTGAATACTCTACCCTCAAAAACTGTTGCGATCCCATATACTTGTGGGTTATCAAGACCTTTTTCTGGCGCCGTTGCTGGGGAGCATAGCTATATTTGTTGAGTCACTTGGGATTATTATCAAATTATCACTATGAAGAATCTGAAAGATGCTAAGACTAATATTTTTCCCTCTAAGACGAGGGGAGGTAAGGAACTGTCATCTAGCTCTACTTTAGATTCACCTTCTGTTATAAGTAAACTTGCAACACCACCACATGTTGTTAATCCTGATATGTCACAACTTATTGATGATGCTACTTCTGCTATGAATAGTACTTATGATGATGCTAGTACCTTGCTTGACGATGATGTGCCACTAGGTGAATTTCTTGATGAACAAGTTGCTAGAGTAAGACAACATGATATTGGTGAAACTAATGATGAGCTTGAAACTGAAAAATCTTGAAACACCTATTAGAACTAGCCCTCCTAGATATGAATTGCCAAAGGTACTGGAAGGTTAGTGATACGTCCATTTTGCATCATGTTTTCCTACTGTTATTTATGATGTTTTTATGCATAATAATGCCTTTTGGAGTAATTCGAATGCCTTTTCTCTCATAATATGCAAGGTACACACAACGAGGGAGAATTCCGGCAGCTGGAAATCTGGACCTGGAAAAGCTACATCAGGCCACCTATTCTGCACAACTCCAAACAAGCTAAAACTTTACGAAAATTTTTTATGGAATATATGAGGAATATTGGAGCCAATAAGTACCAGAGGGGGCCCACCACGTGGGCACAACCCAAGTGGGCGCGCTAGGGAGCCCAGATGCGCCCTGGTGGGTTGTGCTCCCCTCGGCCCACCTCCGGCGCCCATCTTCTGGTATATGAGTCATTTTGACCTAGAAAAAATAAGGAGAGGACTTTCGGGAGGGAGCGCCGCCGTCTCGAGGTGAAACTTGGGCAGGAGCAGTTTTGCTCTTCGATGAAGCGATTCCGCCGGGGGAACTTCCCTCCCGGAGGGGGATATCATCGTCATCATCATCACCAACAACTCTCCCATCTTGGGGAGGGAAATCTCCATCAACATCTTCAACAACACCATCTCATATCAAACCCTAGTTCATCTCTTGCGTTCAATCTTTGTACCGGAACTATAGATTGGTGCTTGTGGGTGATCAGTAGTGTTGATTACATCTTGTAGTTGATTACTATATGGTTTATTTGGTGGAAGATTATATGTTCAGATCCAATATGCTATTTAATACCCCTATGATCTTGAGCATGATTATCATTTGTGAGTAGTTACTTTTGTTCTTGAGGTCACGGGAGAAATCATGTTGCAAGTAATCATGTGAACTTGATGTGTGTTCGATATTTTGATAGTATGTATGTTGTGATTCCCTTAGTGGTGTCATGTGAACGTCGACTACATGACACTTCACCATTTTTGGGCCTAAGGGAATGCATTGTGGAGTAGTTATTAGATGATGGGTTGCGAGAGTGATAGAAGCTTAAACCCTAGTTTATGCGCTATTTCGTAAGGGAGCCATTGGGTCCAAGACTTTAATGCTATGGTTAGAATTTGTTCTTAATACTTTTCTCGTAGTTGCCGATGCTTGCGAGGGGGTTAATCATAAGTAGGAGGTTTTTTCAAGTAAGAACAACACCTAAGCACCGGTCCACCCACATATCAAATTATCAAAGTAGAAAACACAAATCGAACCAACATGATGAAAGTGAGTAGATGAAATTCCCGTGTACCCTCAAGAACGCTTTGCTTATTATAAGAGACCGTTTTGGCCTTTCATTTGCCTCAAAAGGATTGGGATACCTTGCTGCACTTTTGTTACTACTATCATTACTTGCTCGTTACAAATTATCTTTCTATCAAACTACTCCGTTACCCACAATTTCAGCACTTGTAGACATTACCTTGCTGACAGCCACTTGTCATTTCCTTCTGCTCCTCATTGGGTTTGACACTCTTACTTATTGAAAAGAGCTACAATTGATCCCATATACTTGTGGGTCATCGGTTATGTTATGAATGAGGAGACAACTAGAGATATTCTTGCTTGTAAGGATAGAAATGATCTAGAGAAATTATTATGCAAGTATAAAGAAAAATCCTTGAATGCTAGAATGCAATGTGATCCTAAGTTTGCTACTTCACCTATCTTTATTGATGATAAGGGTTATGAATTCTCTGTCGACCCAGAGTTAATTACTTTGGTTGAATCTGATCCTTTCCATGGTTATGAAACTGAAACTGTTGTGGCACACCATACTAAGTTGAATGACATAGCCACCCTTTTTGCTCATGATGAGAAGATTCGCTATTATTATATTCTCAAATTATTTCCGTTCTCATTAAAGGGTGATGCTAAAGCTTGGTACAATACTCTTGCTCTAGGTTGTGTGTGTAGTCCCCAGGACATGATGTATTACTTCTCTGAAAAATATTTCCCTGCTCTTAAGAAATAAGCTGCCTTACAGGAAATATTTAACTTTGCGCAAATTGAAGAAGAGAGTCTCCCACAAGCTTTGGGGAGGCTTCTCCAATTGCTTAATGCTTTGCCTGATCATCCTCTTAAGAAAAATGAAATACTTGATATCTTCTATAATGGACTAACCGATGCTTCTAGGGATTTCCTAGATAGTTGTGCTAGTTGTGTTTTCAGGGAACAAACTATTGGGCAAGCTGAAGAATTATTGAATAACATATTGAAAAATTATGATGATTGGACTCTTCCTGAACCACCGCTTAAACCCACTCCAAAGAAGAGGGGTATCTTATATCTCAGTCTAGAAGGTATGCAAGAGGTGAAGAAATCTATGAAGGAAAAAGGTATTAAAGCTGAGGATGTCAAAAATTTACCTTCTATTGATGAAATGCATGGGCTTGATACACCACCACCTAAGGTGGTAGAGGTAAATTCTCTAATGAAATTCAATGATAATGATAATTGTCGGTGTCAAAACCGGGGGATCTCGGGTAGGGGGTCCTGAACTGTGCGTCTAGGAGGATGGTAACAGGAGGCAGGGGACACGATGTTTACCCAGGTTCAGGCCCTCTTGATGGAGGTAAAACCCTACGTCCTGCTTGATTGTTCTTGATGATATGAGTAGTACAAGAGTTGATCTACCACGAGATCAGAGAGGCTAAACCCTAGCAGCCAGCCTATGGTATGATTGTTTGTTGTTGGTCCTACGGACTAAACCCTCTGGTTTATATAGACACCGGAGGGGGCTAGGGTTACACAGAGTCGGTTACAAGGAAGGAAATCTACATATCCTTACTGCCAAGCGTGCCTTCCACGCCAAGGAGAGTCCCACCCGGACACGGGACGAAGTCTTCAATCTTGTATCTTCATAGTCCAATAGTCCGGCCAAAGGATATAGTCCGGCTGTCCGGATACCCCCTAATCCAGGACTCCCTCAGTAGCCCCTGAACCAGGCTTCAATGACGATGAGTACGGCACGCAGATTGTCTTCGTCATTGCAAGGCGGGTTCCTCTTCTGAATACTTCATAGAAGATTTTGAACAGGAGGATCGTGTCCGGCTCTGCAAAACGAGTTCCACATACAATCGTAGAGAGAATAATATTTTGACAAATCTAATCTGCCGACGCATTTTGCAGTGTGACATCACACCATAGCCAGGTCTTTATTCGAATCATTTTTCATAACCAATCTCAGCGTGTTTCACGAGGCGGTTTCCTTGGCACGTCTTGTCGAAGCAGAGATCGTGTCCCCTTTATTACGGGATTCTCATCAATACAGACATGGGTAACCCAACCGTGCCTATTGGTAGGACTCCTAGATATTAGGCAAGTCCCAAACGGCTACGAGGAGGACGCTTGATATTCACCCTCTTTATAAGGGGGGCAAGGCTTTTTCTTTTTTCCCTCTCGTGCTCAATCAAATCCTTCCCTCACCTAGAGTTCTAACACCCAAAGCTCAGGTCAGGTGCTTCGGACCTTCAACTATGTCCAGATCCAACCTTCAAGGTCGGTGGATGCCTTCCTCCGTCACGAAGGAGGGCATCAAGAGGTTGAGAGAGGCCAGATATCTGACCACCGAAATTTCGCATCGGCTGCCCACCCGAGGGCAGGTCGTCCCTACTCCCGAACCCAACGAGAGTGTCGTGTTCGTCTCCCACTTCCTCCGAGGACTAGGCCTTGCTCTGGATCCCTTTGTTAGGGGTCTTATGTTCTATTACGGGATAGATTTTCACGATCTGGCCCCGGATTCCCTTCTTCACATCTCGACATTTATTGTCGTATGTGAGGCCTTCCTCCGCATTACCCCTCACTTCGGCCTGTGGCTCAAGACCTTCGATGTGAAGCCGAAGATGATCGAGGGGCAGCATGCAGCGTGCGGAGGCGCTTCAATAAGCAAAATTGCTGACGCTCCATGGCCTGAGGGTTGCTTCCCAGAGGTGTCCGGATTGTGGTAGTAGGAGTGGTTTTACATCACAGCTCCCCGAAGTGCCAAGTGGGTAGCTGCCCCACCTTTCGCTCAGGCCCCCACCACAACTAATGTCATGGATCAGCAGGGGGTTGAGCTGGGGTCCAGCCAAGGACGTGCCAATACTACAAAGCCGTATCCGAGATCTCTTTGAGAGAGATTTCAGTCTGGTTATGGTAGTGCAAGTCATGCTAGTTCATCAAGTCCAGCCTTGCAATCACCGGCCCCTTCGCGAGCTATTCAACATTTCCTCGGCATGACGCACGAAGAGATGTACAAATTATTCTTCGGACCACAAATAATGTGTCCGGACATTACTGAGGATGCAGGTCTGAGTTGCAATCGCCCGGATACCCAAGTAAGTAGCCCCGCATCCGAACACACTATCCGTTTATTTATCGCAACGTCGCCCTAAAAAAGCCACTTTTTTACCAGGATTGGATAGCGAAGGCAAAGTTGATCAGGTGTCCGGCCCCCCTCCCTGAGACCTCACCAAATCCCGTGCTAACCAGGATGCTGGAGATCACGCCTTATCAAGCGCCCTTGGGAGAAGATAAAGGGGGGAACAAGGAGGCTAGCGCCCCCGCAAAGGAGGTTAGCCGGGGGGAGGAACTGAAACTTCCTCTCCCTAGGGACAGAAGAGAACCGCCTCTGAGGACCCGGAGACAATAGTCTCCAAACGGGGGCAAATTTGATAAATTTGAC
The DNA here is from genome assembly GCF_056163025.1 of Triticum urartu. NCBI lineage: Eukaryota > Viridiplantae > Streptophyta > Magnoliopsida > Poales > Poaceae > Triticum > Triticum urartu. The sequence goes on from NC_141879.1 coordinate 514,603,304, forward strand.
CTGTGGACGAAATCAAATCACAGAATGAACTGCTCGTGAAACTATTTCACGCGACTGACCTTTTTGTGTGACGCCCGACACGAAGGCGTCACACTACATTGTGCAACGCCTCACAGATAGGCGCTACACGCCTGGCCAACGTTGCACCCCAAACTGCCTAAAAATTGCTAAGTCATTGTGCAGAGCCTACGAGCTAGGCGCTGCACTGTATAGTGTGGCGCCTAGCTCTCAGGCGCTGCACTAGTGGTTGCACTACAAAATGAAGCAACCACTAGTGCAACGCCTAGAAGCTAGGCGCCACACTGTATAGTGTGGCGCCTAGCTCTCAGGCGCTGCACACTGACTTAGTAATTTTCGGATCACATGGGTGCGATGCTGGCCAGACGTGTAGCGCCTATCTGTGAGGCGTTGCACAGTGTAGTGTGACGCCTTCGTGTCGGGCGTCACACAAAAATGTCAGCCGCGTGACATAGTTTCACGGGCAGTTCATTCTGTGATTTGATTTTGTCCATAGGTCAAATTTTTCAATTTTGCCCCAAACGGGGGGAAGAAATCTCCTCTGAAGGGTACTGCCCTGGGGGATACCCTGGCCGCATTATGCCCTCAAGGGGATCAGCCCTCCACCGAGCTGTAAGTAAAAGGGTACTTAATAATGAAAATATCTCGCTTTACCTCTAAGGAAAATAACCGAGGCATTTATCTTGCAGTTTGGATCTTAGCCCTTCTCAGTAGAGCTCGTCTTCAGGGGATCTTCTTCCAGAGATGATGGAGAGTGAAACGCCTCCCTCTGCCATACCGCCTCACGAGGCGGGCGACCCCGAGGTGCTGTCGCGCAGGGTTTCTCCTGATCCGGCAAGGCCAGAAGGTAATCCTATGGACACCCGTAATCCTCAGTATCCGGCTCTCGAAGAGAGCAATCAAAAGAGTCCGGCACCGTCTGGTGTGCGATCAGACATGCTGAGGGATATGCTGGAGCAAGCGGCAATCTCAGAAGAGCACCGCACGTTGATGGGTACGGTGATTGAAAGGATTTCGTCCGCCGAAAGCGGGTTGCATGAAGCCTTTATGAGTCTACTAACGGGTTTTGAGGTACGTGAAATGATGTACATTTTTGACAGTACCGCACATTTTTAGATGTGCCCTGTGTAGATAGTAGCCCCCGAGACTCTGGTTGTCGTCGAAAACGGCGACAAAAAGAGGATCATAGTCCCAGGTAATAATCAGACCGCTTTTATGCGTAGGTGGTTGAAGCTCCGGTGGCTAGCCGGACTGATGGGTTTGCCGAACTAAAGCGGCAGTTGGATGCGGCAGATGCCGACATCATGCTTGTCAACAAGCGGCTTGACGAGGCACAGGGTCAGTGATTTTTCTGGTGATTGTCACATAATAAGAGCAGCATGATGCCAGTATCTTTAATATGTTGTGACTGCAGATGGAGCTGCCACCGTGGAGACCCTTCGGGCAGAGCTTGCCCGAGCCAAGGAGCGAGCAAGGAGTAGCAATGCGTCCGCTTTAAAGGCGGACGAAGAGTTAAGGGCCAAACAGGCCACACATTGCGAGACCAAAGAAAAAATTGCCAAGATGGCCGTGGAGTTAAAAGATGCTGCTGACCGTTACCGGCTTCTTGAAGAAGAAAACCGGGCGAAGGCGACGGACCTGGAAAAGGCCTGGGTGGCTACCAAGGAAGCCCGCTCCAAAATTAGAGCGACGAAGGAGGAGCTGCATCAAGCTGCAGAGATTGTATCTGGGAAGCCCTTCTTGTTGCGGACTAAGTTTGGGGATTCGAAGTATGCACCTCTGGACCGGCTATGGAGTTCCGCGGACGCCTACGTGGATTTGGCTGCAAGTGTTGCTGATGCGGCCGAGTACTTCAAGGATCGGAAAGATCACAAAGTGGAAAAACTATTTTGGTCACAGTTTCATGCTCCAGCCCATCTGTTGTTGTTGAATGAGCAAATGGCCGAGTGGGCCGAGCTCCATAGATTATCCAGACTTGCCATGAGGTCCATTGTGGATCATATGTGGCCGAGAGGGCCAAGGCCGAATAGCTACTTTAGCTTAGTGCAACAATTCCTTGGTGCTGTGCCACACATCGATGCTGTAAAGAGGTCGGCGTGCATAGAAGGCTCGCGGATGGCCCTTGCCCGTGTCAAAACATACTGGGCGGAGATGGATGCCACCACTATTGCGGCATAGGGTTTGGCCATAGGCCGAGTGGCTGCCGAGCACTACTTTGAAGAAGTTCTTGAAGGCGCTCATTCGGTAGAGGCTCAGTGCTTGAAGAATATTATGTTTGAGTGACATGTATTCCCATTATAATAACAATGTTTTATTGAGTTTATCAAGGCTATATTTATACTTTTGCCCGAAAGTACTATGATGCCTCCTGTGCCGCCGTTTATGTATATATATATATAACCTGAAAGATGGCAGTCGTCGGCTTCAGCCCCCACGCATACAATGCGGGGGTGTTCGCAGAAGATGCATGTTCACACTTGATCCAACATCTTGGTCCATTAAGGAGGTGATAGCCCAGCGAACTAGGCAATCGGACTATAATGCTTTAACACTTTCACTTAGCCAGAGGAGTTTGACAGTGGGGCTACTATATAGCCCCTGGTGGCTCCGCGCTCATCCGAATTCGGGGCGCGTACATGCCTGGCCGGGAAACGGCCCTTCGTTAAGGCGGGGGAATCCCAAAGATTCCGCTAGGTCATCGAGTGGTTGACTAGTCTCACGTTATATCATGACAGTCAGTTTTCGGCTTCCTCTACTGAGGTGCTCGTCCGGATGAACCAGGGCACAATCGCAGTAGTTCTCCTAGTGCCACCTTAGCCGATAGAGCGGAACGTAAGGCAGCAAAATATAGGAGACGGGCAAACCCAACATTTGACCAAAGACATGATTCGGAGCTGATGCATATAAGGCAAACTCGCGAGGCCGAACACTCCCTAAGGTATGCAGTCTTTATGATGTAAACCGGGCCTAAACAGTGCCCTTTGTAATAAGCCCCTAGTGTCCAGGTACGTGCAATATTCTGACGTGGCCACATGCCAATACGTCAGCATCCTTCTCAATTGTACTAAGAATTTGGGGGGTGTGTATCAACAAGAGACAATAAAAAAGGTTTACGCAGGGTCTTAATCTAAAAAGAATCCTTGGAACGGGTCCCTGCTGCACGTCTGCGCCTGTGTCTCCATTGTGTCGTATCCTGGACGGGTGTAGCACGATGGTCATCTGTAAAAGAGAGGAACTTAGTTGAAAAGTTATCGTGCAAAAAGGTAGGTTATACTAAATAAACCATGTACAGTTCAAGATAAGTAAGGTTGAGCCTAATTGTCACTTGTTTACACGCGTTGAGACCCTTGTATTGTTATAGGGGTATAGCCATCAAACCTGTATCAATTATATATAGCCGCACCGGACTCGTCTAACCGTGTCCGTGGTCTTAACGACCTGTCAGATGCTCTAGTTGGTGAGGCCGTCTAGTGTGCAGCTGCCAAGGCGGCCGCAAAGTCTTCTACGCGCAAGGAGCGCTCAATATTTCCATTTACTGTAATGATGCCACGTGGACCGGGCATCTTAAGAATGAGAGAAGCGTAATGCGGTATTGCGTTAAAGCGAGCGAAAGCTTCGCGTCCGAGTAGTGCTTGATAGCCACTTTGGAACGGAGCGATGTGGAAGGTTAACTTTTCGCTGCGGAAGTTATCGGGAAAGCCGAATATAACCTCTAGTAGCAGGGAGCCCGTGCAATGGGCTTCTGGGCTTGGCGTTACTCCTTTAAAGGTAGTATTGCTATGGCTGATTTTTGTTGGGTCTATCCCCATTTTGCGGACTGTGTCCTGATATATCAGGTTTAAACTACTGCCGCCGTCCATCAAGACTCGTGTGAAGTGGTATCCATCAATTATCGGGTCTAACACCAAGGCATCCCATCCTGCATGCCGGATACTTGCCGAGTAAGCCCAATGGTCAAAGGTGATTGGTTGGGACGACCAGTGGCAGAACTCTGCGGTGATAGGCCCCGGGGCATGTGTCTCTAGGAGTGCCGCTTTGTTTCTCCCCTTTATCACGTGTAACACATTTACTGTTTTGACTTCTGGTGGGAATTTCTTCTGTTCCCCAATGCTTTGCTTGCGAGGCTGGTCCTCGTCTTCGCTTGGTGTATCCTGCCCCTTGTGTTCGGCGTTGAGCTTGCCGGACTGCTTGAAGACCCAACATTCTCTATGGGTATGATTTGCAGGTTTATCGGGGGTGTTGTGGATCTGACATATTTTGTCCAGAATCTTGTTTAGGCTGGATAGTTCGTCTCTGTTGCCTTTGGAGGGCAGCTTTTGCTGACCTGGCCAAGAGCTTCTGAATCTGGCATTTACCGTCGTGCTCTTCAGGCTGTCTTCTTTATTCCGGCGCTTGTTTTTGCTGCGTCGTGGCTTCCGGTTTCCGTCCCTGACTTCGAAGGTACTTGTGTCACTGGTGCTGCATCGGGCTAACTAGCTTTCCTCGCCCGCGCAAAAGCGGGTCATGAGGCTTGTTAATGCTGCCATTGTTCTCAGCTTTTCTTGGCCGAGAAGTCTGGCAAGCCATTCGTCTCGAACGCTATGCTTGAAAGCTGCTAAGGTTTCGGCGTCTGGACAGTCAACTATTTGGTTCTTTTTAGTGAGAAACCTGTTCCAAAGCTTTCGTGCTGACTCTCCGGGCTGTTGAGTTATATGACTTAAACGTCTGTATCCGATGGTCAGACATAAGTCCCTTGAAAATTTGTCCGAAAAGCGTCTTCGAGCTCTTCCCAGCTTCCAATGGAGTTTTCGGGGAGGCTTTTAAGCCAGTGCCGAGCTGGCCCTTTGAGCTTGAGGGTTAAGTACTTGATGGCGTGGAGATCGTCTCCTCGAGCCATGTGTATATGGAGGATGTAGTCCTCAATCCAGACCCCAGGGTCTGTCGTTCCGTCGTATGCCTCTATGTTTACGGGTTTGAATCGCTCTGGGAATTCATGATCCAACACCTCATCGGTGAAACATAGGGGGTGTGTGGCACCCCTGTATGTGGGTGTACCATGGTGTTCGGATGTTTGTTGTGTTGCATTGCGTGCTGGAGCGCGCTTGCTTGGCCCGTAGATGGATCTGGTTGCGCCGTCCTTTTGATGTGAGCCCTCACGTGGATCGCATACTGGCTTGTGTGCAGCGTCGTTTGCCGCTCTATGTTGGCCACGAGGTCGTCTATCCAACCGGATGGCTGTTTTGTTTTTTGATTGCGGGGGATCTAAGGCCTCCTTATCGAATTCAGGTAGCAGCTTTCGCTTCGGGTAGCTTTTTGTGTGGTGACTACCGCCGTACTTTGCTGCAGTATTGAGTACTTTACTCCATCTAATTCTGAGTGTGTCTTGTGCAGCCCTGAGCCTTTGCTTCTGCTTTTTCAGACTCCTCGCAGTGGCAACAAGCCTTTGATGTTTATTCTGTTGCTCCGGGTGCCTGTCCGGTGTGATGTCGTCCGGACTGTTATCTTCGACGGAGTCGGGTTGTTCGGTTTGGTTCTTCATGTTGTCGTGGTCGGACGATGGTTCAATGCCGTGTTTGTCGTCCGCTGGCTCACCCTGCTCTATCGCTGGATCTATATGATCGCTGTTTCTGCCGAGGCGGGATTTGGAGCGGCGCTTACACCATCGCTTTGACTGCTTCTCGAGGGAACAACCCTTTTCTGCATCCTTCTGTCCCTCGTCATCGTTTTCTTTGGGTGTGTCCACCATGTATACATCATATGATGAAGTGGGCGTCCAGTGCCCTGTGGGCAGTGGTTCCTGTTCGTCTCCTGCATCGTCGTCCATACCGTCGATGTCTTCGGAGTCGAAGTCGAGCATGTCGGTCAAATCATCGACAGTGGCTACTAAGTGGGTGGTGGGTGGGCGGCGAATTTCTTCGTCATCCGCATCCCAATCCTGCCAGACATAGATCGGCCAGGACTCTCCTGACAAGGAGAGAGACCTTAATGAGTTCAGTATGTCGCCGAAGGGCGAGTGCTGAAAGATATCCGCGGAGGTGAACTCCACGGTCGGTGCCCAGTCGGATTCGATAGGCACGGGCGGAGGCGGTTCGAAGTCCGTGGCCGGGGAAGAATCCGACAGTTTGGTGTCACGGCTCTCGTGAAGGGTAAGGTCGATACTCGGCTCGATCACCGATGAGAATGTGGCCTCCATGGCGGGGTCTATCCACCCGTCCCTGGAGGGTGCAATTGGCTCCGAATTGAGGGTCGGAGCGGTCGCCGGTGCGATCTCCCGAACACTGTCCGGTGGTAGAGCTAAATCATGCTCATCGTGACCGTGCGGCGCACTCCGCAAGGGCTCGAATCCGTCGAAGATCAAGTCTCCGTGGACGTCGGCTGTGTAGTTCAAGTTTCCAAATCTGACCTGATGGCCAGGGGCATAGCTTTCGATCTGCTCCAGATGGCCAAGCGAGTTGGCCCGCAGTGCGAAACCGCCGAATACAAAGATCCGTCCGGGGAGAAAAGTCTCACCCTGGACTGCATCGCTATCGATGATTGAAGGAGCCATCAAGCCTAACGATGACGACACAGAGGAACTCTCAATGAAAGCACCAATGTCGGTGTCAAAACCGGCGGATCTCGGGTAGGGGGTCCCGAACTGTGCATCTAGGCGGGTGGTAACAGGAGGCAGGGGATACGATGTTTACCCAGGTTCGGGCCCTCTTAATGGAGGTAAAACCCTATGTCCTGCTTGATTGTTCTTGATGATATGAGTAGTACAAGAGTTGATCTACCACGAGATCAGAGAGGCTAAACCCTAGAAGCTAGCCTATGGTATGATTGTTTGTTGTTGGTCCTACGGACTAAACCCTCCGCTTTATATAGACACCGGAGGGGGCTAGGGTTACACAGAGTCGGTACAAGGAAGGAAATCTACATATCCGTAGTACCAAGCGTGCCTTCCACGCCAAGGAGAGTCCCATCTGGACACGGGACGAAGTCTTCAATCTTGTATCTTCATAGTCCAATAGTCCGGCCAAAGGATATAGTCCGGCTGTCCAGATACCCCCTAATCCAGGACTCCCTCAATAATCCTCATAATATGCACCCTAGCCAATGCCTTTATGAGGTTGAAAATTATATTAGAAAACAAGATCACTTCAATGCAAAATGTTATGAAACAGTTGAAATACAATTCTGATATGATTGCTCGCTTGAGTCACTTGTTATTTAGAATATCAAATGATGTTACAGGTGTGGGGAAGCATGCTTCTATGGTTCAAACTCAGTTAGAATAAGTTGCTAAATCTCAAAGAGAGTTGCTAGATGAAATCAAGAATAATATCAAGGATCATGCTGTTAGAGTAATGACTAGAGAAGGTAGAATGACTCAGGAACCACTTTATCTTGAGGGACACCCAAAAAGAATTGAGAAAGCCTCTAAAAGTGCTAACACTGATGCACGTAGTCCTTCTAGAAAGAAAAAGGAGAAGAAAAATAATAGGACTTTGCATTCCTCTAGTGAACCTAAAGAAGAAAAACCTCCTGATAATGATAATGAAGTTTCTATCTCTGATGTTGAAACTCAATCTGGTAGTGAACACTATGTAACATCCCAATTTTCAATTTGGATGTTAATCATTAGGTCATCATATGCATCCATATTTTGAGCATTTTTAATTTGGTTTATTTGGACACTTTGATCCAAGAGACCTTAAGCAACTCAAGGACCATGTGAGAGAGTTGGAGGTTTTTATAAAATTCCATTTTTGAATTTTCAAAAATTGGTAAATTGTATCAAGGTGATTTTTATTTGAAATTATTTTTCCAATTATTTCAAAATAAATAAAATAATGAGAGAAGATAATATGACTTCTTCAAAATAGAGGTAATAATGGAAATTTAATTTCGAATAAAAAATATGTTTATTTGAATCTTATTTGAGATTTTATTCGGTTAAAGTAGGGAAAAATTGCATTTTAGCCCAGAAAAATGTTCACGTGGTCCTAAATATTAGGAGAGGACTGTGAAAATTATTTTTGGAATTTTAGGAACTTTTTTTATTTTGAATTTTTCTCTGCGACGAAATTATTTAAAAAAATCCTTTCGGACCGAACTGGGCCAACGGTCCAGCCAGCCCGCTCGCCGCCGCCTTCCCCGCCGAAACCGCGCCGGACTCCGGCCGGAGTCCGAGCCGGCCACGACGCCGGTGCCCCTTGCCCAAGTCGGACCCCCCGGGGACCTTTATATAGTCGCTTCCCCCCCTCTCCTCCTCAACACAGCCCGCCGCCCCAAGCCACGCCGCCCCGAGCCGCACGCCGCCGCGTCGCCGCCACCACCTCGCTTCGTCGCCGCCTGCGTCGCCGCCTCGCCTCCTCCCGCCCCAGCCGACGCCGCCGCACGTCGCCCCGCTGCCACATCGCCTCGCCTCGCCGGAGCAACGTTGCCGCCGCCGGTCTTTTCCCTTAAACCGGTAAAACCGCAAATACCTGCCCCGGTTTTTTCGGTTTAGCGTATTAGATCGGTTTATTATTTTAGGTTATGTTAAATAGCGAACGTTCACCTGATTCATTCTGTTAACGAATGAATTCGTTCGTTAGTTTCTGTTAGCGAAGTTCGTTCATTAGATTTTTCTTTTTAGTTTAATTTTCAGCCAGGGACCCATCCGTAATTATTTTTCATCGCAGATAATCCCTGATCTTCAAACCCTCACTACTTTTTGCTCGTTTATCTAAATCCAGTGAAACCAATGCCAGAATATTCATCTTGTTCCCCTTTGTCCAGATAAACAACTTCAACATGATTTTGGAAATTTAAAGTTTGGTTTCAAGCAGATTTGAACTCGAACTTTTTTTTGATCATAGTTTGAGTTTCGTAACTCCGATTCGAGTGATTCTTTTTGCAAATCGAAGCTCTTCACTTGAACTTTCTGTTTATATATTTTCTTTTGGTTTTCTCTTTTCATCTTATGCTTGAGTGCTTATGTATGCTATTGTTTGTTCACAATAGAGTTTCCGGAGTGCGAAGCTTGCTACTACGAATCTCTAGGGTTTTCCGATCGTTAGCAAGGAAAGTAACACTTTGATCATACCCCTTTTACCTAGTTTTTATGCATTAGTTTTAAACCCTCAAACATTGCATGAGTAGTACTTTGATAACATGTGGGTATTGGGAAGTAGTTGATGAGGTAGGAACCTATTGTCTTAAATTCAAACCCCGGGTATTACTGCGTTATGATTGCATTACTTTGCTATGCTCGTAGACGTGGATTAGTTTGTGAGATTCATGAAAGATGTGAGAGTTATTTATAACTAAGGGAAACTTAAGGTGGCTACTTTAATACACAAATAGGTGGATTGGTTGTGAGCACCTGGGGAATCTAGTGTTGTCCTAGGAGATCCCGGGGTACCCGTGTGATCATCCTATGGAATGCCACCCGGGCTCAAAGGGATCATAAGATTATTCATGCTAGAAACTTCCGTGTGCAGCCATAAGCCATTATGGGCTCTGGCATAGTTGAGTAAGTTTTGGGAATCCTTTCCATGATGGGCTAGCAGATGTAGGGGAATTGTAGGTGTACCAGCCTATCTATCGGTTAAGGTGACCTCTTCGGAAAGACTATGTCTCGGTCATCCGTTTCTCAAAGACCATGTAGTGTGAGATATTCAACGGAGGAGATTGAGTCTTGTGGGGAAAAGTGCGCAAACCTCTGTAGAGTGTATAAACTAATCATGGTTAGCCGTGTCCCTGGTTATGGACATCTTGAGTATCTGGTACTTGAATTATTATGTTGATCTCGTCACTTTACTTAATGAGTTTGTTGGGTTATAAATGTTAATTTGGGATTGAGTTGGGGGTACCTTCTCAATAATTTCATCAAACTTTGTAGTTAAATAAAATATATTCCTTTGTTATAGGGAAAAATTAGCTTTTTGCAAATGATAACCGTAGAGCCTCCACCTGCCAAATATGCATGTAATGATAGTTGTTATTTGTTCATTGCTCTATGGTGTTATCTATCCAGCATATTCCATGTGCTGAACTACACGGCTGCAACATATCATGTTGTAGAGTTTTCAAACGAAGAGTAAGGTGT